>NW_005357271.1:901937-907762 GCF_000412655.1 Myotis brandtii | reverse complement strand
ATACTTTAAACAATAAAGAATTAAAAAGAAAGAAAGAAAGAAAGAAAGAAAGAAAGAAAGAAAGAAAGAAAGAAAGAAAGAAAGAAAGAAAAAACTTCCTGGAAACAATTAGAAATGAATACACAACCTACTCGAAATCGCTAGGATAAAGCAAAAGAAGTTGTGAAAGGGAAATTCATAGCACTATACGCCTACCTTCTAGAATAAGAAAAATCTTTCTATATAAAACTCTAATATGCAAATAGACCGAACTGTGGAACAACCGAACAACTGAACAACCGGTCGCTATGACATGCACTGACCATGAGGGGGTGCGCACGGAACATGGTGGGCATTGGCTGTGGCGGATGGTGGAGCAGGTAAGCTGGGTCACAGGACAAAGGCGGGCATTGGTCGCTGTCATTAGGGTGAGCCTCTGGTGGTTACTGAAAATTCTTTGCTCCCTTGCGCTGTGGTCCTACCCGGAGCTCACAGCTGCTGCTGGCACTGGCCCCTCTCACACCCACTGCAGTTGCTGGAGCTACCGCTCACACCCATTGCTGGCCTTGATTGCCCCTGAGGGCTTTTCCACCTCCCCCTTCTCCTCAGCTGTGATGGGAGGCAGCAGCCGCCACTCACACCTGCTTGCACCTGCGTCTGGCGCCAACCACAATCACTCCACACCATTAGCGGGTGAGAGCAGGGCCAGCACCATCAGCGTGTGGGAGCGATGGTGGCAGGAGAGGGGCTGCCGGCAGAGAGGGGCCAGGGACTGCGGTGGGAGGGGCAAGGCAGGGGTGCAGAGGATGGGCTGAGACCCGCCCCTGTGCCCACCACAGCATCGCATCCCACAGTTCCATTCAAGGTGCACAAATTTGTGCACTTGGACCCTAGTCCCTATATATAAAAGGCTCATATGCAAAGTGTCCCCTCGGGAGTTCGACTGGGAGACTGGGAGTTCAATCACTCACTATGATGTGCACTGACCACCAGGGGGTGGTGCGGAACATGGCAGGCAACCAGCAGCAATGGCGGGGCACTGAGGGAGCGAGGGAAGGAAGAGGCAGGGAGGCAGGGAACCTGATCAGCTCTAATTGTTGGCCAGGCCTATGGACCCTACCTGTGCACGAATTTTGTGCTCTGGGCCTCTAGTTAATAATAAATTGTTTAACCCTACAACTGAGAAAATTAGATACAGAATAATAAGGAAAGCCCACAGTAAGTAGATGGAAAGAAATAATAAAGAATAGAGCAAAAATAAATGACATGGAGACTAAAAATACAATTCAAAAAATCAATGAAACCAAGAGTTGGTACTTTAAAAAGATAAATAAGATTGATGACCCATTAGCCAGACTCATCAAGAGACAAAGAGTGAGGACCCAAATAAAATCAGAAACAAAAGTGCTCAAGTAACAAATGACAACACAGAAATAGAAAGAATTGTAAGAAAACACTAACAACAATTTGCCATTAAGATGGACAATGTGGATGAAATGGACAAATTCCTAGAAAAATACAATATCCCAAGACTGAATCAGGAAAAATCAGAAAACCTGAATGGACTAATAATAACTGAGGAAATAGAAGCAGTAATTAAAGGACTCCCAACAAACAAAACCCTGGTTTGGACAGCTTCACAGGGGAGTTTTACCAAACATTCAAAGAACTAACACCTATACTCCTTAAATTATTCCAAAAAATCCAAGAGGAAGGAACACTTCCAAGCTCTTTTTATGAGGCCAGCATTCTCCTAATTCCAAAACCAGATAAAGACACTACAAAGAAAGAGAATTATAGGCCAATATCCCTGATGAACGTAGGTGCTACAATCCTCAACAAAATCGGATCCATCAAAATATTAAAAAGATCATACACCATGACCAAGCAGGATTTATTCCAGGGATGAAAGGTTGGTACAATATTCGCAATTCAATTAATGGGATACAGTCCTAACCGGTTTGGCTCAGTGGATAGAGCGTTGGCCTGGGGACTGAAGGGTCCCAGGTTTGATTCCGGTCAAGGGCATGTACCTTGGTTGCGGGCATATCCCCAGTAGGAGGCGTGCAGGAGGCAGCTGATCGATGTTTCTCTGTCATCGATGTTTCTAACTCTCTATTCATCTCCCTTCCTCTCTGTAAAAAATCAATAAAATATAAAAAAATTAATGGGATACATCACATAAAAAAATTGGAAAACCAAAACCACATGATCATATCAGTAGACACAGGAAAAGCATTCAACAAAATTCAACAGCCATTTTTGATCAACATTCTTTGCAAAATGGTTATATAGGGATAAAACCTCAATATAATGAAAGCCATATATTACAAACCTACAGCCAATATCATGCCCAATTAGCAAAAGTTAAAAGCATTTCCTCTAAGATTAAGAAGACAGAGATGTCCACTTTCACCACTCTTATTCAAAATAGGACTAGAAGTCCTAGCCACAGCAATCAGTCAAAAAGAAATAATAGGCATCCTAACTGGGAAGGAGGAATTAAAACTCTCATTATTTGCAGATGACATGATATTGTACATAGAGAACCCTAAAGACTCCACCAAAAAACTAGTAGATTTAATCAATGAATTTGGCAATGTAGCTGAATACAAAAAATCACAAAATCAATGGTTTTTTATATATCCATAATAAATTCTCAGAAAGAGAAACTAAACAAACAATCCCATTTACCATTGCAACAAAAAATTAAGATACTTAGGAATAAAGTTAACCAAGGAGGTAAGAGACTTATACTCAGAAAACAACAGGATGCTGGAAAAGAGATAGAGGAGCATATAACCAAGCGGAAAAATATACTGTATTCATGAATTGGTAGAATTAAGATCACTAAAATGTCCATACTACCCAAAGCCATCTATAGATTTAATGCAATATCTATTGCATTGAATATACCGATTGTATATTTCACAGATCTAGATCAAACACTCCAAAAATTTATATAGAACCAAAAAAGACCTCAAATTGCTGCAGCAATTTTGAGACAGAAGAACAAAGTTGGAGGAATCACAATACCAGATATCAAGATATACGACAAAGCCACCATAATCAAAATAGCCTGGTACTTGCACAATAATAGGCATATAGATCAATGGAACAGAGCAAAGGACCCAGGAATCAACCCATTATGCTCAATTTATATTTGACAAAGAAGGCAAGAACATACAATGGAGTCAAGACAGTCTCTTCAGTAAATGTTGTTGGTAAAATTGGATATATACATGCAAAAAAATGAAACTAGATCACCATATTACACCATCTAATCTAATAAAAGAGAAACATGCAAATTGACTGTGCCTCTGCTACACCCATAAGCCACGCCCACCAGCCACGCCCACCAGCCAATCAGGAGCAGATATGCAAAGGCGTGGCCAGCCTGAAAACGGCCATCAGCCCCTCACCCAGGCTGGCCAGGCACCCCAGTAAGGCCCCCCACCCTGAAGGGGCTATGACCAGTCTGAAAACGGCCCTCAGCCCCTCACCCAGGCTGGCCAGGCATCCCAGCTGGGACCCCCCCCACCACCCTGAAGGGGCTGTGGCCAGCCTGCAAACAGCCATCAGCCCCTCACCCAGGCTGGCCTGGCACCCCAGCGGGACCCCCCCAACCCTGAAGGGGCTATGGGCAGCCTGCAAACAGCCCTCAGCCCCTTACCCAGGCTGGCCAAACCCCCATGGGGTGAGGGTCCCCACTGGGGGGCTTGACCAGCCTGCAAATGGCCCTCAGCCCCTCACCCAGGCTGGCCAGGCAACCCAGTGGGACCCCCACCCTGATCCGGGACACCCTTCAGGGTAAACCAGCTGGCCCCCACCTGTGCACCAGGCCTCTATCCTATATAATAAAAGGGTACTATGCAAATTGACCCTAACAGCAGAACGACTGGGAATGACTGGTCACTATGACACACACTGACCACCAGGGGGCAGATGCTCAATGCAGGAGCTGCCCCCTGGTGGTCAGTGCGCTCCCACAGGGTGAGCCCTGCTCAGCTACAAGCCAGGCTGACAGCTGAGAGCACAGTGGTGGTGGCGGGAGCCTCTCTCGCCTCCTCAGCAGCACTAAGGATGTCTGACTGCAGCTTAGGCCTGCTCCCTGCTGGCACGTGGACATCCCCCGAGGGCTCCCGGGCTGCCAGAGGGATGTCTGACTGCCAGCTTAGGCCCGATTCCCCAGGGAGAGGGCCTAAGTCAGCAGGTGGACATCCCCTGAGGGGTCCCAGACTGCAAGAGGGCATAGGCCAGGCTAAGGGACCCCCCAAGTTCACAAATTTTTGTGCACCGGGCCTCTAGTTTATAAGAATAAACTCAAAGTGGATAAAAGACTTACTAGTAAATGTAAAGTGTGAAACCATATACATCCTAGAAGAAACCATAGGCAGTAAAATTTCAGACATCTCTTGTAGCAATATGTTTGTTGCTACATCTCCTAGGGCAAAAAGAACTAAGGAGAAAGTAAACAAATGGGACTACATCAACAGAAAAAGCTTCTATCATAAGAAACCATCAATAAACAAAAAGGCAACCCACTGTATGGGAGAACATATTTGGCAATGATACATCTGATAAAGGGTTAATATCCAAAATATATAAGGAACTCATAAAACTTTACAAAAGGAAGACAAAGGACCCAATTAAAAAATTGGCCAAGGACCTAAATAGATACTTCTCCAAAGCAGACATACAGAAGGCCAAGAGACATATGAAAAAATGCTCAAAGTCACTGATCATCAGAGAGATGAAATTAAAATGACATTGAGGTATCACCTCATATCTGTCAGAATGGCCACCATCAACAAATCAACAACTGACAAGTGCTGATGAGGATGTAGCAGAAAGGGAACCCTAGTATCCTGGTGGTGGAAATGCAGACTGTGTAGTCTTTATAAACGGTATGGAGTTTCCTCAAAAAATTAAATATGGAACTGCCATTTGACCCAGTGATGTCACTTCTAGGAATATATCCTAAGAAACCCAAAATTCCAATCAGAAAAAATGTATGCACCCCTATGTTCATAGCAGCACCAGTTACAATAGTTGAATCTGGAAACAACTCAGTAGATGAGTGGATAAAAAAGCTGTTGTACTGTTATACAACAGTAAAAAGAAGAATCTCTTACCCTTTGAGACAGCATGGAAGGATCTGTAGAATATTATGCTAAGCAAAATAAAACCAGCCAAAGAAAGCTAAGTATCACATGATCTCACTCATATCTGGAATCTAATAAACAAAATAAACTAATGAACAAAATAGATGCAGAGACATAAAAACATTGAACAGACTGTGGAATCTCAGAGGGAAGGTGGAGGTGAGTGTAGGGTGGGAAGTGATTAACCAAAGAATCTGTATGCATAACTCAAGGACACAGACAATAAGGTGAAGGCCTGGGGTGGGGGATGGGGACAGGCTAGAAGGGGTCAATGGAGAAAAAAGGGGACATGTGTAATACTTTCAAAAATAAAAAAAAGATAGAGTATCATTAATTGGCTGCCTTTGAATGGGAATGACTGGGAATTGAACATGGTTCATAGATTGACACGCAACCACTGAGTTAAGCCGCCCAGGCTAAGGCTTTTAAATTTGTCTTCTTATGTGGGAGATCTAAGAGTCCCTCCCTATTACTCTTTTTTTTTAAAATCTTCATTGTTGAGATTTTTTTAAAATTTCTTTATTGGTTAAGGTATTACAAATGTGTCCTCATTTCCCATTAACCCTCAACCTCCCCGCCCCCTACCCCCCACTCATGCTCTCATCCCCCTGTTGTCCATGTCCATTGGTTTGGCTTATATGCATGCATACAAGTCCTTTGGTTGATCTCTCCTCCTTACCC
>NW_005357271.1:897646-898440 GCF_000412655.1 Myotis brandtii | reverse complement strand
TCTTACGTTTAAGTCTTTTATCCATTTTGAGTTTATTTTTGTGTATGGTGTGAGTTGGTGGTCTAGTTTCATCTTTTTGCATGTATCTGTCCAATTTTCCCAACACCATTTATTGAAGAGACTGTCTTGACTCCATTGTATGCTCTTGCCTCCTTAGTAGAATATTAATTGGGCGTAGTGGTTTGGGTCAATTTCTGGGTTCTCTATTCTATTCCATTGATCTATATGTCTGTTCTTGTGCCAATACCAGGCTGTTTTAAGAACAGTGGCTTTGTAATACAGCTTGATATCTGGTATTGAGATACCACCTACTTTGTTCTTCTTTCTCTGGATTGCTGCAGCTATTCGAGGTCTATTTTTATTCCAGATGAATTTTTAAAACGCTCATTCTAGATCTGTGAAATATGCCAGTGGTAATTTAATGGGGATTGCATTGAATCTATAGATTGCTTTGGTTAGTATGGACATTTTGATGATGTTGATTTTACCAATCCATGAACACGGTATGTTCCTCTATCTATTTATGTCTTCCTCTATGTCTTTTTTCAGTGTCCTGTAGTTTTTCGCATATAAGTCTTTTAACTCCTTAGTTAAGTTTATTCCTAGGTATCTTAATTTTTTTGGTGTGATGGTAAATGGCATTGCTTTTTTAGTCTCCCTTTCTGTGAGTTCACCATTGGTGTAAAGAGATGCCTTAGATTTCTTGGCATTAATTTTGTATCCTGCTACATTGCCGAATTCATTTATTAAGTCTAATAATTTTTTGATGGAGTCTTTAGGGTTTTCTATGTACA
>NW_005357271.1:894701-896366 GCF_000412655.1 Myotis brandtii | reverse complement strand
TAACTCACTAATTCGGTCCTCTGCTTCTTCTAGTCTACTGTTGAAACCTTCCATGGTGTTTTTGAGTGTAGCTATATCACTTTTCATTTCTTCTTGATTCTTGCATAGGTTGTTGATTTTCTCATCCATCCGGTGAATGAATTGTACATCCATGACTCTGAATTGTTTTTCTGTCATGTTGCATGCTTCAAATTCATTTATTTCCTTTTTTGGCGACTCCTCATTTTCTTTCCTCCTCTGGGGGTTGTGTTGTCTCCCCATTCTGATTATCTCCAGATGGTTCAAACGTCGACTTGCGTGGGCCCTGGCCGTGTGAGCTTCGCAACCACCCTAGTGTCACTGAAGAGCTCTGACGCTAAGATGTGTGGTTGTGGTGGGTTGGTGGGAAGCAGGCTCGCTCAGAGTCAGCGTTACCAGCGCTCAGTGTGGCCTCATGTGTGCACTTAGAATCAGGGACCCCGCCTGCACCTTGCTGAAAAAGAGACCCTCCTGGAGTATGTTGAAAATCAGAGCCCCCTAGCGTGCACCAGGAGTCAGAGTTCCCCAAGAATCCAGTATCAGAGTCTCTGTTGCTTCGTGCAGACTTGCATTGAGAATCAGGGTCCCTGTGTGCACATGCACCAAGAATTGGAGTCACTGCACAGGTAATCAGGGATCCCAGGCGCAGGTGATAAGAAACACAGTCAAGTCACTGGTGCTTGGTGTTGCCTCCTGCCCGGAGAATCGGGGTCCTGGGGCCCGTGTTGCAAGGAACAAGTTCCTAGTGTTCGTGCATTAGCTCCCAGGCCAAGGCTCCCCTAGTCTGCGCTGCGCTGGACAAGTTCCCGGTGTTCGCACACTTCCAGGCCAAGGCTCTTGTAGCCTGCGCTGTGCGGGACAAGTTTCCGGTGTTCGCACACTTCCAGGCTAAGGTCTCTGTAGCAGCACTGAGGCCCGGGCAAGGGGGCAGTCTATCAGTTACTATGGCGCTGCCCGCGAGCCTGCAGGGAGGGGGATGGGCTCTGTTACTCACGGATCTGCCGTGGGGATTTCTGGACTCTTGGTGTCCGTGGCTCTGTAGCTGTGGTCGCAGGTCTCTGTCCCCAGTGGCTGCTGGGTCCTGGTTTGCGTCTGAGACCAGACTGGGTGGTACTGAGGCCAGGATCCTAGTCTCAAGCAGCTCTGTTTCTCAAGATGGCGTAGTCTCTGTTCCCGTGCTGGCTGCCCAGGAGTGTCCGTGCTGGGAGCAGGGCTCCGCCGTCTAAGACTGCCCTGTTTAGCAGCCCCTTAGAAGACCTGCAGAATCTAATTGTCCCTAGCTCATACACACACACACCACACACGTCCACACACTCCTCTATTACTCCCTCATGCTCTCACACTCTCTCCCTCCCTGCCTTCCTGCCGGTCGCCATCTTCTCTCTCTCCATTGTTGAGATTATTATCTTTCCCCCCCACATTGCCTCCATCTGGTTCCCACCCTAGGCCTTTGCCACCCTACTGTCTGTGTCCATAGTTAATACATATATGCATATAAGATCTTTGTTTAATTTCTTCCTGCCCCCCACCCCCCTTCTCTCTGAGAATCATCAGTCTGTTCCATTTCCATGCCTCTGATTCTATTTTATTCACCAGTATATTCTGTTCATTAGATTTATTATTCATTTATTTTGATTTTTAGATTCA
>NW_005357271.1:886339-894421 GCF_000412655.1 Myotis brandtii | reverse complement strand
GCCCAGGGCTTCCTCAGCCTTCTCCCCCCCTCTGGCTCTCTTCTTTCTTTCTTTCTTTCTTTCTTTCTTTGTATTGTCTAAAGTTTTACATGTCTTTTTTCCCCAATTGATGCCCCCTCCCTGCCCCCCGCCAGCCATTCCCACACCGGGCAAGACCCCACCGCCCCAGTGTCTGTGTCTATTGGTTATGTTACTATGCATGCACCCAAGTCCTTTGGTTGCTCTCTAACCCTCCCTTCCCCTACCATTTGTCTCTAGATCGATCTTGTAGATCCTTTCTATTCATCACTTTGAATATTTCTTACCACTCCCTTCTGGCCTGCATAGTTTCTTTTTAGAAATCAGCTGACAGTCGTATGGGCATTCCCTTGTAGGTAACTAACTGCTTTTCTCTTGCTGCTTTTAAGATTCTTTGTGTTTAGCCTTTGGCATTTTAATTATGATGTTTCTTGGTGTGGTCCTCTTTGGGTTCCTCTTGTTTGGGACTCCCTGTGCTTCCTAGACTTGCAAGTCTATTTCTTTCACTGGGTAGGGGAAGTTTTCTGTCATTATTTCTTCAAATAGGTTTTCAATATCTTGCTGTCTCTCTTCTTCTGGCACCCCCATAATTCAGATGTTGGTATGCTTGAAGTTGTCCCAGAGGGTCCTTACACTATCTTCATATTTTTGGATTATTATTTATTTTTGCTCTTCTGGTTGGGTGTTTTTTGCATCCTCATATTTCAAAATAATTGATTTAGTTATCAGAATCCTCTACTCTACTGTTGGATCCTGCATATTATTCTTTATTTTAGTCAGTGTATGTTTAATTTCTGACTTGTCCTTTTCCATGTGTTTGACATTATCACAAAGATTTTTGAAAGTCTCACTAAGTTCCTTGGAGATTTCTAGAAGATTCTTGAGTAACCTTATAACTTGTGCTTTCCTGTGTTTGTTTCTATGTGTTGGATAGAGATGCTATGTCTCCTCCTTCAGTTGATAGAGTGGCCTGTGTAGTTGGTGTGCTATAGGGTCCAGTTGCTCAGCCTCCCCAGTCACCTGAGCTGGGAACTCTAGGTGCACCCCTTTGTGGGGTGTGAACACAGTCTTGTTGTAGTTGAGACTTGATTGTCACTAGGGGGAATTGACCTCCAGGCCAATTTGCTGTGAGGACCAGCTGCGACTACAGTGGGAGAGCTATTATGCAGGAGACACCCGTATTGAGCAGGACTTGCTTCAGTTGGGCATTGGTGCTTACTGAGTGTGTCGCTTATGGATGTGTAGAGTTGTAATCTGGTATGGTCTGACACTGACCACTGGGTACACCGGCTCTTGGGTCTCCAGGGAGGTGCAAAGTCATCCACTGCCTGGAGTCACCAGCAGGAGCTACAGAGATCTGCAGATTTCTCCTCTTTTTGTTGGATTTGGAAGTGCCCAGATGAGGCCCAGCTATGAAGCAAGACATGCTGGTGCTAGTGCCAGGTCTTGGGCCTTTTATTGATAGGTTTTGGGCTCCCTGACCCAGCTGCAGCTTGTTTGAGATTTTCAAGGACAGGCCATTCATATGCAAAATCTGCTGTAGGCAGCTTGGCTGGGCTTGTAAATTGGATGAGGTGGGGTCTTAGGGAATCACCAGGGTGAAGCAAAGATAAATGGCTGCCAGTCAGCCCTGCAATGGGGAGGTCCCAGCACAGGAACAATAATCCCTCCAAGTACCTCTGTCTGGCAGAAAGCCGCCCCCAAGTTTCTGCACAGATGCCAGACAAATGTGTCCCCCAGAGCCTCAAGCTTGTGCTGGAGCTCAGAGGAAGCAGGACTTTGTAAGTTCAGTTCGTGGTCCTGGCCTTTTAAGAGGAATAGCTGGATCTCCAGCAGCCTCTGTGTCACTGTGCTCCAATCTGCTCTGGTTTTTACAGCCTGTAATTATGGGGACTTCTTTTCCCAGTTCTGATACCCTGGGCTGGGGGTCTGGTGTGGGGCTGGGACCCCTTGCTCCTCTGGGCAGCCTCCACAAAGACCATCTACCTCCTGATTAAAAAAGCGGTACACATGGGTGCTGACCAGCCCATTCTGCGCCTCCACATCTCCTACCAGTCTCTGTGTGCTTTCTTCTTTCTCTAGTTGTAGGACTTCCATTCAGCCAGCTTTCCAGTAGTTCTGGATGATGGTTGTTCTGTATTTTAGTTGTAATTTTAATGTGGTTGTGGGAGGTGGTGAGTACAGGCGTTTACCTATGCCTCCATCTTTTGTCATCCCTCCCTATTACTCTTTATTTTCAAAGTTTTCCTGGCATATTCTTGCTTTTGATTTTTTGGTTGATTCTTTTTCCCATATGTTAATGAAAAACACTTCAATTAAAAATAATTACTGTTGTTTTATAGGAATTGTATTAAATTCATGAATTAATTTAGGGAGAATTGACATTACTCTGATATTAAATCTGCTTATCCTAGAATATGATGTTTTTCTCCATGTTCTTTTGTGCCATTTGGTTGTTAAACTTTTATTCATACAGATTTAAATGACTCTTATAAAAGTTTATTGCTAGGCATTATATTGTTATATTTATTTATTTATTTTCCCTATGTAACCTTGTACAAAATAAATCTTTTTTTCCATTATATCTTCTAATTGTTATTTAAATACTAGGTTTTTTTTTCATTTTGATTACTGTTTGTTGACAAATTCTTTTATTTTTTGTGTACTTCTTTAAATGACTCCACCAGCTTTGGACCTAATGCTTAAATGAGAAATAATATTTTGTTGTGTGAAGATACTGAAATTTTGAACTTGTTGTTACTGCAGCATTTCCTGGGTATCTTGACAGATACAAGCAACTAAAAAATAAAGATGTCCAATATATTAATATATTAGGGTAAAATTCTGTAGAAGTGGAATTGAAACAGGAATTCAAAGCGAAAAAAGAACAATAAAATTTCATACTGTTATGAAATTATGTATTTTTAAAGTGACCAATAGCAGCAATCAAATCACCATGGTCTCTAGATTCCAATAGATATTTGAAAGAATGATATCCAGTTTTATTTAAAACTGTGTACATTTAGTGTGCCAGAAATAACATATTTTTCAACTAATTTAATTTGTACTGAAATCTTACAGATGTCTAGGAAAGTCTTTAGGGACTATAGGGAGTGTTCCTTGAGATCAGGTTGTTTTCTGCTCCTTCAGGGCAAGCTAAACTGCCTGGGCTCTTTCTGATGAGTACAGTCCCACAGAGTTGTCCTGCTCTCTCTGGGCCCTAGCCAGATGGCCCATCCCAGACTCTACCCTTTGAGGAAGACCCCTGGTTCTGAGCTAAGGCAGGGAACTTGTGGGTCCTATTAGTGCTACAGACAGTGAGAACAGTTCTGAATGTCAACAAAAGGTCACTGCTACCAATCCAATGTCAACAGGAGTCCCCAATTTCAGGTGCAGTAAAAGGAGAGACTTAATTCAGGTGAACAAGAAAATGCAGACTCCACCAGAAATGGAAGGCATACTCCCACAGACAGGAGGCTGGCTAACAGAGAAAGTACTTGTTCTAGTCCTTGATTGCCGGGGCTGACCAGCAGACCCTGGGCAATGGATGAATGATTATTCTGGCACACATTTCTGTGAAAGAGAGAGGACTAAGAGACTGCTTGGCTACAGGAACCAAATAGCCCCATTCACCTGCCTCCTTAGGCTTTTATTGTAGCAATAGTTTGAACTAAAATTAACTTCTAGGTACTATCAGCAGGGTAAGTATCCTTGAGAAAACACATGTATCTGCAGTGTCCTTCAAGCAAGGATGTCTAAAGACTAAACATTAAGATTTCAGTAAAACCCCCGGGGGGCTCAGACTTGTTTGGAAAATTCAAGGCAGGGGCTGCTGCCGTTGGCAAGATCGCTGGCCCCCGACCTTTTGGAGGCTCCTCCTTACAGACTTTCCAACCAAGTCCCATGCTTCCCCACATCTCCCCCTTTTTTGTTTTACTGGCTATAGAAGACAGAGGGAGGCAGTGGACTTTCTGCTTTGGAATGTCGGGGTCTGTGAGTGTGTTCACTGCTCTAGTTCTGATTTTATAGATACAGTGGCCAGAGGAGTTCTGGTAGTCACTGTGCCATGCCATGTTAGGGTTTAATCTAATGAGCTGGAATCTACAGTGGCCCTGTGGGGGTAGAAACACATGCATATCTTCTCCCCCATGTTAATAATTCATTGTGTCCTTGAGTCCCATACTTGATTGGTCCATTTTTATGCAATCCAAACTTCTAGTTTTATTGGTTCAAATCGCACTGTTGTGATTGGTCCTTATGGAGCCACTACATCAGGATGGAGATGCAAATAAAGATATACCTTTGTATCTCTAATTGGATAGGGCAGGTCTCAGACCATTGGCCAAAATAGGATTCCAGGAACTCCTTTATAAGATTGGGCTCAGAAGGCAGGAATGTAGTGGAGGAGGCGTGGCAGCTTAGTTTCAGATTTTTCCTGACATGCCTCTGTAATAAAGGCTGCTAAACTCTGGTTATAAATTTGGGTCCACTTATCAGAAATTGTTTTTGACAGGTATATTCCTTCTTGGGATCAACCTAGGAAAGCTAAAATCCCTTTAAGAGCAAACACTCTGAAGTCAGAAACGGGTTTAAATCCTGGGTCAGCTTCCTAGTACTTGTGTGTTCTTGAGGAAGTTTGTCAACTTCTTTGTCTCAATTTCTTCATTTGTAAAATAATTTATTATGTGCATTAAATGACTTAATGAATTCATAGCATTGAAAAGTGTCTGGCAGTGTGTGCTGTGTCCATGCTGGTTTCCATTGTGTGGTACCTCTCCATCATAACTGAAGCGTGCTCTTGGTGAGGTAGCATTTACCCCTATCCTCACCACCGCTAGATCAGCCCTGGCTTCAGTAGGTAAGCCTGGTGCTCAGCTGTCTATTGGTCACCCATCAGCATAGCCCCTTTGCATGTTTACATGAAGGTTCTTGTAGGCAGTGGCTGTTTTTAAATACAAAATCAAATACATTTTCTCATAATGATTATGATACGGGAATTTTGGACTGGAACACGTGGTGTTCCCTGGGCTCTTTGTCCGTCAGAGTCAAAGACTGTTAGGTCGCTGAAGGAGGAACGCACGAGGGCAGAATGGTGAGGGATTATGAATTTATTCAATCATCCGCACACCAGGTGGCTGAGTCTGGATGGCTCCAGTAAAGGACTTTTGAAGGGCTTTTTCTGGGCAGAGAACTCTTTGTGCATACCCAGAGGGGAGATAATGGAATGTGGTCCCTGCAAGTGAAATGTGGTCTCAGCAAAGGGAATGTCCATAGTGAAATGGCCTGCAAAGCCAGTTACCGGGGTGGTATATGAGTCAATTATTTGATCAGACCTAACAGAAACCACAGAGAGAAGATGGTATAGCAAGGGTGGAAATAATTGAAGAACAAGTACAGACTCCCATGTGGGGAAGGGGAAAGAGTCCCACCTAGTCCCTTCTTCCACAGTTTATAACGACTGCAGTTTTTTGTGCCTTGATTTGGTCACTATAGCAACTCCTGAGCTCAAAAGGTCAAACCTCACATGGGACATGTGAGGTCCTCCTCCCTTATTGTTTTCCTAATTTTCCTTCTTTGAATGAGGGGCTTCCTTCCCTTTATTTTGTAAATGTGTATCTTTTGCTACTTCCAGCTACCTTGTCTTATGGAAATGAAACTTCTGCTTCCCCCAACTCCCTTGTCTTATGGAAATGTAACTTTTTGCAGCTGGGTAGCCTGTGCTTTCTCCATGGACCCCTTTAATTTTTAAAAATTCCCTAAACTTGCCTATTTCACCCCTAAAAACTCCTATTTCAACACATTGTAATTAACCTAGCTATTAATAACAAGAATGGAGCAAAGGGAAGGCCAAATATTATAGCTATATCCTGTGTGCAGCTTTGCCAGGAAGCTGCAGTTTAATACTCCCCAGGTCTATTCCCTGCAGATTGCTGGGGAAAGGGACTGAACAAGGGGAGAATAGACACATGCCCAGTAAAGTCTGGGTGAAATAGGGAAGGTGTTTGTCACCTGAGAACAGGTCATTGGTCAGCATAGGCACGGCCACTGCCGGCATGGGAAGATTTGAGATATTTAATCACTTAAACAAAAAGTTTGATTTCTTGCCCTCTTGGCTTCTGGCACTCTCTTAGATACCTTGCATTCGCCCACATGGCTCACAGGCTATGTGCGTAACCACACAATGGACTAACAGACCTGCAACTAGCCTGATGCTGCACTAGACCCAACTACACATGGAAAGAAAACTTTGGATGCTGACTTTGCTTCTAGCTCTACTGAATCCCCAGCTACACATCTTCCAGGACTAATTTAAGGGAAATGGGACTTTGGAAATCCAGAGATCTAATTCCATGCAAATAAAAGTTACTCACCCTCCTATGCGAGTCTCAGAAAATTATTTTCCTCCAGATATAGTAAGGACCCCACACCCAGCACAAAGTGGGAAAAGGGATACTCCATTTCCAGCAATAAGATATTAAGAAAACGCTACAATTATGTTCCAATATGTTCCTTCCATAATACATGAGTAGGAACAGCAAAAATAGGTTGAGGAAAAACATTCCATATAAGCGTTTATTCGAAAAGATCAACAGGGACGACCCGCTGGCGCCATGGGCCTCTCTGGCTATCCACCTTCAGTGGTTCTCAACCTTCCTAATGCCACGACCTTTTAATATAGTTCCTCATGTTGTGGTGACCCCCAACCATAAAATTATTTTCATTGCTACTTCATAACTGTAATTTTGCTACTGTTATGAATCGTAATGTAAATATCTCATATGCTATATGTGTTTTCCGATGGTCGCGACCCACAGGTTGAGAACCGCTATCTGTACTTTGGAGGGTCGCCACACCACTTGGTTTCTTTCCATCTCTCTCCATCAGGCACAGAGGGACCCTCGGGCACAGACGGGAGCCTGCACCTCACTTCCAGAGCCTGGAAGGTGCAGTGGATGTCCGCGCAGGCGCGCCCCCCCGCGGCGGCGCGCTCCAGGCGGAAGTGAAGTCCGAGGCCCGGCTGCGCAGCTTGGGCAGGGAGCGCGGGCTGTGGAGAGGCAGGCCAGGCGGAGGCAGCGGGGTCGGCGGAGACGGAGCTTCAAAGTTCAACCCACGCAAAGAAGCAAGCCCCCCGGTGTTTGCCCCTTGCGGAGCCCCTTCGCCAAGCCGGTCCTCCAGACCCAGGACGCCACCAAAGCGCGGTGAGTGGGGGTGGGCTGTCTGGCCGGAAGTGCGGCTCTTTGTGCAGCCGCCCTGGGGCGGCACCAAGGTCGAGTGCGTCTCTCGGGTCCTTCCGTGCCCTGGAAGGGATCCGCGGCACTTTGTTCCGCAGGGCCGGGCTGGGCGGTGTTAGGTACGGGGTCCTGGGACCCAGAGCCTGGTAGGCGGAGCGGGGCGCGGGCAGGTGCGGTGTGGGCTGCGAGGGCTGCTGCCTAGGTGAAGTCTTTGCACAAAAATGTTCTCTGGGCTCTTTAAGGTCTGAGTTAGATCAGATCAGGAAATTGGATGAAAAATGAAAAAGCAGCGGATTTTTGTTTCTGTAAGTTAGGTTTGGGTTCTTATGATTTTGATAATTTCATATATGTAATCTATTCACTTTGTCTATCCACGAAGTAAAAATTATTCTATTTGCCTGGCAGAAGCTTAGTGTTTGCCCTCCAGCTTGAAAGGCTTTTAATGTTTTCGTCAGAAAGGACATTTTGTGGCCCAGTCTGGCTTAACTTTGAAAAAGGTACAGTTTTTACAAACTGTCTACAAACAGGCTATTTTTCCTTTATAGTGTATACTAGAGGCCCGGTGCACAAAAATTTATGCACTCGGGGGGAAGGGGGGGTCCCTCAGCCCGGCCTGTGCCGTCTCGCAGTCTGGGACCCCTCGGGAGATAACGCCCTGCTGGCTTAGGCCTGCTCCCGGGTGGCAGAGGGCAGGCCCAATCCCTAGGTGCAGCCCCTGGTCGGGCTCAGAGCAGGGCCGATTGGGGAGTTGGGGCACCGCCCCCTGTCATGCACAGAGCAGGGCGGATCGAGAGGTTGTGATGCCACCCCTAGTCACGCTCAGGGTAGGGCC
>NW_005357271.1:881016-885873 GCF_000412655.1 Myotis brandtii | reverse complement strand
CCCCACTTGGGTGCCTGGCCAGCCTGGATGAGGGGATGATGGCTGTTTGCAGCTGGTCACACACCCTTCAGGGTGGTGGTCCCCACTGGGGTGCCTGGCCAGTCTGGGTGAGGGGCTGAGGGCTGTTTTTAGGCTGGCGGGTGACGGAAGCTCCCAACCTCTCCTTTTTTTCTTTTTTCTTTTTTTAATTCTGGGCCAGCTTTAGCTCTGAGGCTCCAGCTCTTAGGCCTCCGCTGCTGAAAGTAGGTATCTGGTTTGTTTCGGTTCGAAACAATGTATAACTCCAGCTCTGACTCCAGCTCTGAGATCCCAGCTCGCTGAAAGCTGGTTTATGGGGTTTTTTTTAGCTTCTATGTTTGTTACAATGTTCAAACTGCAGGCTCAGAGGCCGGCAGCGCAGGCTGGGAATGTTGGAGTCCTCCTTCACTGAAGGAAGCAAGCCTCATGTTAGTTTCAAGCTGCCTGGCTGCCGGCCGCCATCTTGGCTGTCAGTTAATTTGCATATCTCCCTCATTAGCCAATGGGAAGGGTAGCGGTCGTACGCCAATTACCATGTTTCTCTCTCTCTTTTTTTTTTTAATATATTTTATTGATTTTTTACAGAGAGGAAGGGAGAGAGATAGAGAGCTAGAAACATCGATGAGAGAGAAACATCGATCAGCTGCCTCCTGCACACCTCCTACTAGGGATGTGCCCGCAACCAAGGTACATGCCCTTGACCAGAATTGAACCTGGGACCTTTCAGTCCACAGGCCGACGCTCTATCCACTGAGCCAAACCGGTTTCGGCCCATGTTTCTCTTTTATTAGTGTAGATAAGTGTGCACATAATGGATTGTATAATGTTTAACTAAAGCCATACATAAAAATATTTTGGAGTGTTTTGGCATGCAAGAAAATTTTTTAGATGGAAAGGTTTGTCTGTTTCCCACTCCTTAAATTTTCAAGTCATCCTTGTGTTTGTAATTTCAGGTACTTTCCCAAATATTGTATGAAACACTAGATTAATAATTTTTGTTTTCGGCAATAATAGGAGCACATTTTTAAACTTTGGTACGTATAGATGTAGTGGGTTATTTTTGCATTTTAAGCCAATAATTGAACAAGTCAAAGCTATTTTTTTTCTGATGTTGAAGCTACGGTGGTTCACATTGTGAAGATTTTCTTTTAAGTTACTCGGGCCTGCAACGAGTGTTTGCATATGTTACTTATGTTTAGCCCTTTTGTGAAACTAAGGTCTGGTAGAGGTCCCTGAAGGCTTTAAGAATTGGAAACAGCCTGCTTCCTTGGGTTGGGCTGGGTGTTTTTGGTGCAGTAGTTACTAGAAGTGCCCAGCACAATAGCGCCCCCTCTTCCTGCCTTCTGCTCTTCATAATAGTGGAAGGATTGGCAATGTGTATAGGGCAAGTGCCTGACACTCATGAGAAAGGAGGAAGCACCATCTGCTGCAGTTGCTACCCCTGCCCTCCTATCAGGCTCTCCTGTATTTGTTAGGATTTTCAGTTGTTCCGCTCTACAACTGCTTTTCAACTCATTTCTGTTTTAAGGTTAGACAGAATTGTAATGCCAGAATTATTTGAATTTTCAAACATTGGGACAATGAGTAGTGTAATGCCACAGAACTAGAAGATTAGAATTGAAAAAAAAACTTAAGTGCTCTTAAAAATATGATTTTAACTTTTTATTGGTTGTGTAGTTTAAAGGGAAATTTTTGTGAACCAAACTTGTCTTATATGAACAACTTCTTTTCCTGGATCAGTTGAGAACAATTTAAAAAGGCAGTACATTTGTTCCACTCTATATCGTTGAAATCTCTCCAGTTGTTCTATGTATAAATATATAAATTTCTCCCAATAGATTGCAAACCTTGGTAGTGAAGGTAAAATCTGTGGAAGTTGAGAACTTTCTCCTATTATACACTCTTGATGATACCATACATCACTGAGAATTTCTGATGTTGATTGTATGAAGGGGTATTGTATCTTGTATATTGGTGTCTCAGAGAGAATTTAAGCCCCTTGATATTAGTTTTGCTGACATGAAATACTAAGGTATAAGGCCTTTAAAATTTTATAATTACTATTTTGTGGGGGAACTTTATTTAGGCCATAGCATGTTTTGAAACTAGAGATAGTAGTACAGTTGTGGGTTTTAAATATACTTTTCCTCTGGTTATTATTGGATTTTCAAATCAAAGACTTTGATGCCATCTCTTTTAAAGATAAATCTGAGATTTTTCTTCTGATGCAGGTGTCAAACCACTCAGGAATTCTGACAGTTGAGTCATTCCAAATGGAAAATATATTAAAAAAAAAAAAGTATGACCCTCTAGATCTAGCCTTGGAATTGGGATTCTTGGTCCATACTAATCAAATCAGACTGGGTAATTGTGAGTTTCTGAGTGGCCAGTGGCACTAGAATCCCAGGCAGAGTAGTGATGGTGTTTTTTTTTTTTTTTTTTTTTTTTTTTTTGCTCATGCTCTCAACACACATTTATTGAGCTTTTACCTTTTCAGATACAGAGTATTGGATACTGAGCATAAAAATCACATGCTTATCATTATTACCTCAAGGAATACACACATGAGTGTGAGACTACACACTGGGAAAAATAACCATAATGTAAACCTAACTGTGGAAAGTCCCCGACAGATCGTAATAAATACCTGCTGATTGTGAAGTTATTTCATCAGATGCTCAAGCATCTATTATACATTTTTAAAAATCATAATATTTATTTAGCATTTGCTAAGTGCTAGGTGTCGTGATAAATTCTTTATTCAAATAATTCTAACTCTTACATATTATACTTTTTTTTATCCCTACTTTAAAAGTTACAAAGGAAGATGGATTAATCCGTCACAAACTGAGATCTGTCTAGTTCCAAAACTCATGTCCTGAAACTCCAGTGCCAGACATTTTGAATCCAGTTCCAGTGATATTTTCACTCCCAATGGACAAAAGGAGCACCAAGTAAAGCTGATTACTTCTGTGTCCAGTGGTAGGAGAAAGGCACACAGACGGGCACGTTAAGCAATGGCACGATGAACAATACAGCTCATCAGACTTTCTTCTCATCATTCCTTTAGAATAGACTAGGACTGACCCCAACCTCATATGTTGGGCCACACCAATAATTCATTCATCACCTAAGTATTTTAATTGTTAATGGTTCTGTGCTTGGCTAGAGCAGTGAAGTCCACACAACATGATTTGCAGGGTCAGGCAACAAAGCCAGCAGAGCTTTTGTAAGGCAAGAAGTCAATGTATGATAGGTGAGACAAATGTCAGCAGAAGTGACACACGCAAAAAGATTGGTTTCTGTTGCAGTCTGAATAATACCCAATGGCTCAAATGCCCATCACATGACCAGGTACTTCTTTAACCTCATCTTCTACCATTTTGCCCTTGAATGTTCTGTTCCAGCCACACGATCTGGAAATCTATCGAATCCTTTCTGGCATCAGGACCTTTGCACATGCCTTTCTTTCTGCCTAGAATGCTCCTCACTCAGATACCAAAATGGTTAGTCTCCCTACTCCCTTCAGGTCTCTCTCCTCAGGGGATACTCATCATTGAGCATGACCACCCAATGGAAAGTAACAGCCATATGTCACTTCCCCTTTAGGTGACTTCATTTGTCTCCAACTCACCACCATGTAAATTATGCTCTATATGCCCGTTGAATTGTTTGTTGGTATGTTCTGAGGTGCAGAGCTTGCTTGCCTTGTCCACTTTTGTAACCTCAGTGCCCAAAATAATAAATTTTCATTGGTGGAATGATTGTGATTATTTTGCTAATAGTGTGGATAGATCCTCCCTCCCCCCATACACACACATTTCCATTAAAGGACCATGGTGTATTTGGTTAAACAAATAACTTCAGAGCACTTACTGTATATGCTAGTCACAGTAATAGGTATTGGCACAACAGCAGTGATCAAGACATGTATTATACATGTTTGCAAGATTCTTCCCTCTCCTCTTTGGTTGATCTCATCCTCCTCCCTCTGGCCTTTCTACCTGATTCCCACTTAGGCTCCTGACATTTGATCCATGCTCCTGTCCTGCTCTTGACTTCAACTTCACAATTCCCTCTTTTCATCAAGCTGTTTTTTTTTTCCTTATATTTTCATTATGCACATTTAAAAAGTGTAACAACAATACAATGTACAGTCATGTACCCAACATCTTGATGGGACAATTATTAGCATTTTGTTGTAGTTTCCCTTTTACTGAGAATATTTTTAATTACTATAGGCATCATGTCATTTTTAGTCTTGTGTGCGTTAGTATAGATTTCTTAAAAAACCTTTATTAACCAAAATACTATTATCACACTTAACAAAATTAATAATTGTTTAATGTTGTTTGATACCAGTCCATATTCAGTTGTGTCCCAAAATGTTTAAAATACCATTTTACAGTATTTTCAGTGTAAATCAGGATACAAACAAAATACACCTATGGTCTTTTTTATTTAAATTTTATTTTATTGTTTAAAGTATTACAAATAGTAGTACATATGTCTCATTTTTTCCCCCATTGACCTTCCCCCGGCCCCCTTACCCCCCCGGCACATGCCCTTACCCCACCCTCCCAGTGTCCATTGGTTATGCTCATATGCATGCATACAAGTCCTTCGGTTGATCTCTTACCACCCCCCCATCCCCCAAAACTCACCAGCCTTCCCGCTGTAATTTGACAGTCTATTCGATGCTTCTCTGCCTCTGTATCTATCTTTTTGTTCATCAGGTTATAATGTTCTCTATTATCCATAAATGAGTGAGATCATGTGGTATTTTTCTTTCACTGCCTGGCTTATTTCACTTAGCATAATGCTCTCCAGTTCCATCCA
>NW_005357271.1:879277-880186 GCF_000412655.1 Myotis brandtii | reverse complement strand
CTGATTAGGATCTGATGTTTATTGTCTTGTTACATCTATATTTATACCAGCCGATTTTAATCCTGTCAATTTCTATTACAAAGGTTAGGGCGTTTCTTATCTCCATTCCAGGGAGTAAAGATTATGTAGCTTAACTACCCGCCTGGCACTTAGTTAAGGGGTTGTATCCCCTCCCTAACCTCAGGGAAAAATCCCTACCTGGGGAAACAACCTTTCTCGGAGAGGTGACCTTGGTTAAAACACATGGCGCTTAAGGAGAGCAAACATATTAAGAACAATATGCTATATATGCCAGGTCCCTTGAAACATATGCTGTGCAGATGTTTCTTTCCTGCAGCGACTGTGTCAAGCAGCAAGGATGGACCGGCTTCCGGCAAATTCCCTCTTTTTTATTTTTTAAATGATAGCGCATGTAAATCAGCAGCCACCTCTCAGATTGGGCTGCTTAAGACTCGGAAGAAAACTGACAAGCAATGATAGCAAGCACAGCTATAAACATAGTGGATGGAGTGCACAAGGAGCCTTGTTCCTGTAGAAGGTTGCTGACATCTTCAGTCAAGGGATTTCAGCTGTCCTCAAGTCGGTGGTTTGGTTGTCCTTGTTGATGTGGCTAGCAGGCGGCGTCATTGGCTACGGGCTTCCCGGAGTGTCAGCGTGTTGAAGGAAGGGCTGCATCAAAGGGTCCATCAGGGCCGTGCTTGATGGTGGTGTCAGTGTCTGGGGGGCAGTCAGCTGTCCCCTCTGGGTCGGCTGATATGGATGATACCGGGGAGGAGTAGGATGAGGAGGAGACCGAGGGTGGTGTGACATAAGGTCAGATTAGACGGTCTGGAATCCACACAGGTGAGTCTGCATCCTGTGGAAATATACAAGCATATCCTCTCCCCCAGGTTAAAAGTACATCAGGTC
>NW_005357271.1:877108-878748 GCF_000412655.1 Myotis brandtii | reverse complement strand
GCTATTACCTGAGTCCTGATCTATCACCCCAGGGAGAGCTTGCCAATCCTGCACTTTCCCAGGGTGGAAAGGCTGCAGTGGGGTTAAGGATAAGGCTCGTTGGACCTACCTTCTCCCATGCCTTTACATTTACCTTTCCTTCCTCAGAAAAGCATGGACATACTTCTTGTATAAAACTTTCCGTCTGACTGGGAGTAACCTTAACTCCTCTGTTAGCAAGCATATGTGTTAAAAGATCAATACGGAGTCTTTTTTCTTTAGATTCAGTATGGCACATCTTCTTAATCTAAAGATCAATACAGAGTCTTCTTTCTTTGGACTCAGTATGGCACATCTTCTCAATCTAAGTTCTGTACTATCCACCTTCTTACCCTACTTATCCTCTATAGGGGGGTCTGCAGCACCCTGGTGGAGTCCTATCCGTCCTGAGTGTGGGGGTTCTCAATGGGAGGGGGCTTACCTAGGGGAATCCTGTTCCAGGGGTTCCCAAAGGTGTGGACGGAGTCAGTGAAGACTATCTACCCTCTTCCTACGGTGGAGTCCTATCCGTCCCGAGAGTGGGGCTTACCTAGGGGAATGGGGGGCTTACCTCAGGGATCCTGTTCGGGCGCCAAAATGCTGGGGTCCAGCCCCAGCGGGTCCAGGGGTTCCCAAAGGTGTGGATTGAGTCAGCGAGGAAGGAAAGACACGGAGGCAGTGTTCAGGTGATCATCATAGCCAGGTTCTTCTTTTCATTGTCATCTAACATCTGTATTTATACTATTTGGTCCTAATCCTATCCATTCTATACAAAAGGCCAGGGGGCTTCCCATCTCCATTCCTTGTAGCTTGTTCCACTAAGCTACAAGGAAGTAACTGAAGGAGGTCACTCCAAGCAAAGATCAAAGCGACCAACCACCCCTCTGGCACTCAGTTAAAGGGTTTACTGATAAAAATCCTCACCTGGGGAAACAACCTTTCTCAGGGAGCATTAAGAGGGGGAGCAAACATATTAAGAACAGTATGCCATAAACGCCAGGTCCCTTGAAACATCCCTGCAGCGCTAGGGCAGGGGTGGGCAAACTTTTTGACTCGAGGGCCACAATGGGTTCTTAAACTGGACCGGAGGGCTGGAACAAAAGCATGGATGGAGTGTTTGTGTGAACTAATATAAATTCAAAGTAAACATCATTACATAAAAGGTTCCGGTCTTTTTTTTTTTTAGTTTTATTCATTTCAAAGCCCGCAGGCCGTAGTTTGCCCATGGCTGGGCTAGGGCGTTTCTCATCTCCATTTCACGGTCCCTTGAAACATCCCTGCAGGGACTGCCTCAAGCAGCCAGAGTGGATAGGCTTCCAGCAAACTTTCTTGTTGTTTTGTTGATGGTTTCTTTTGCTGTGCAGAAGCTTTTTATTTTGATGTAGTCCATTTGTTTATTTTCTCCTTAGTCTCTCTTGCCCTAGGATCTGTGTCTGTAAAGATATTCTACGACATATGTCTGCAATTTTGCTTACTATGGAGTCTTGTAGGATTTTTATGGTTTCCCGTCCAACATTCAAGTCCTTTAGCCATTTTGAGTTTGTTTTTGTGTATGGTGTAAGTTGGTGATGTAGTTTCATTTTTTTTGCATGTATCTGACCAAATTTCCCAGCACCATTTAT
>NW_005357271.1:866146-875976 GCF_000412655.1 Myotis brandtii | reverse complement strand
TCTTTGCTTCTTGGTGAGCCTGGCTAGAGGTTCATCAATCTTGTTTATCCTTTCAAAGAACCAGCTCTTGGTTTTGTTGATCTTTTGTATTGTTTTTTTGGTCTCTATTGTGTTTATCTCCGCTCTGATCTATATTATTTCCTTCCTTCTGCTTATGCTGGGCTTTTATTGTTGCTCTCTTGCTAACTCTTTGAGTTGTAGGTTTAGGTAATTTATTACCATTGTTTCTTGTTTTTTTTTGCGGTAGGCTTGTAGAGCTATGAACTTCTCTCTCAAGACAGCTTTCACTGTGTCCCATAGATTTTGGATTGTTTTGTTTTCATTGTTGTTTGTTGCCCTAATGCTTTTTATTTATTCTTTGATCTTTCTGGTAACCCAGTCATTGTTTAATAGCATTCTATTTAGCCTCCAGGTGTTTTATCTTTTTTTCATTGTTTTTATTGTAGTTGATTTCTAGTTTTATGCCTTTGTGGTCTGAGAAGATGCTTGATATGATTTCTATCTTCTTGAATTTGAAGAGACTTTGCCTGTGACCCAATATATATGGTCTATCTTTGAAAATGACCCATGTGCACTTGAGAAGAATGTATATTCTGTGGCTTTGGGGTGAAATGTTCTGAAGATGTCAATTAATTCCATCTGATCTAGTGAGTCATTTAGGATTGATGTTTCTTCGCTGATTTTTTGTTTAGAGGATTTGTCCAAAGGTGTTAGTGGGGTATTAGAGTCCCCTACTATGACTTTATTGCTGTGAATCTCTCCCTTGATGTCCTCTAGAAGTTTTTTTTTTATTTATTTGGGTGCTCCTGTATTGGGTGTGTATCTGTTTACCAGAGTTATTTCTTCTTGTTGGATTGCTCCTATTGCTACCCCAGCTTTTTTTTCATTTCCATTCACCTGAAAAACCTTTTTCCATCCCTTAACCATCAGTCTGTGTGCGTCTTTTTTTCTGAGGTGGGTTTCCTGTAGACAGCAGATATATGGGTCATGTTTTCTTATCCATTCAGCTATCCTTTGTGTTTTGATTGGGGCATTTAATCCATTTACATTTAAAGTTATTATTGATAGGTACTTGTTTGTCACCATTTTTATTCTTTACGCCTGTGTTCCTTCTTTGCTTCCTACTTCTTATTTTTAAACCAGACCCTTTAGCATTTCTTGCATTGTTGGATTGGTAGTATTAAACTCCCTTAGTCCTTTTTTTGTCTGTGAAGCTCCTGATTTCACCCTCAATTTTGAGTGATAGCCTTGCTGGGTACAGTATTCTTGGGTGCAGACCCCTCCTTTGCATGACTTTGTATATTTCATTCCATTCCCTTCTTGCCTGATGTGTTTCTGTTGAGAAATCAGTTGCTAGTCTGATGGGGGATCCTTTGTAGGTAACTTTCTGTCTCTCTCTGGCTGCTTTTAAGATTCTTCCTTTGTCGTTGGTGTTTGCCAATTTAATTATTATGTGCCTTGGCGTCGATCTTTTGGGGTTCATTTTGTTTGGGACTCATAGAGCTTCTTGGGTTTGTGTGGGTTTTTCTTCCCTATATCGGGGAAGTTTTCTGTCATTATTTCTTCAAACAGGTTTTCTATTCCTTGCTCAGTTTCCTCTCCTTCTGGAACCCCTGTTATGCGGATGTTGTTTTGTTTCATGTTGTCCCAAAGTTCTCTTAGGCTTTCCTTCTGTTTTAAAAATTTTTTTTCTAGATGCTGCTCTGCTGGGGTATTTTTTCCTACCTTGTCTTCTAGCTCACTGATGCGGTCCTCTGCTTCTTCTAGTCTACTGTTGATGCTTTTTATTGAGTTCTTTATAGCAGCGATGTCATTTTTCCTTTCTTCTTGGTTCTTCCTCATTTCCTCTTGGTTTTTATGCATATTGTTGAATTTGTCTTCCATTCTTTTCAGTGACCTTATGACCATTTCTCTCTGAATTCTTTCTCTGACAGGTTGCCTGTCTCCATTTTGTTTACTTCCTTTTCTGGTGATGCCTCCTTTTCTTTCATTTGCGGTCTGTTTCTTTGCCTCCCCATGATCTCTCTTCTCTGGGCATCTGGCTATGTAGCTCTCTCTTCTGTTGATTTAAAGGCACAAAATACAACACAACAAGGCACAACACACAAGGCACTGAACACAAATGTATTCACAATACTAATAACCCCAAATAATGGTGACCACTAGAGAAAAGAGAATTAGGGGATAAGAAAAAGAAAAAAAAGGAAAAAAGGAGTGCAAAAATGATATTGAGAAAAGGAAAAAACAGTAAGAGAGAAAAGAAAGAGAGTAAAAAATAAGTGGGGGGGGGAAACTATTTATATGGGGAGAAAACTCCAATAGAACAACCACTAATCCCAAGAAATGCAAACAACAAACAGCCAGAGATGAATGCAAACTACAAACAAGAAGTAATAACAAGTGAGTAGAGGACAAACAAAGCAAAAAACAAAACAAAACAAAAAACAAAAAAAACAATGAAGAAAAACAAGCACAAACAAAAAGAGAAAGAATCTCACCAACAAGCACAAAAAAACCAGTCTAATCAACAATCAAGTGAACAACAAAAATAGGACAGAGAGAAAGCAAGGCAAAACAAAACAAAATAAAACAAAAAAACCTAGAACAAAACAAAACAAGAAAACAATAACAACAACAACAAAAAAAAAAAGGAAGAGAAAAAAATTTGGATAGTGAAGAAAGAGAAGAGAGAGGTGTGTATGGACTTAGAGTAGTGAATCGGAAATTAGATATATAAGTAAGATAAATTTTTAACGGGGTAAGAAGAAGTAATAGGGAAAATCTAAAGCAGGAATAGGGTAAGAGAAACAGGGCAACAAAATCGGAAAAGTGACGAAGAGATTGTTGACATAAAGGTAAAGTTGAGATAGAGTAAAATTATGCTAAAGGAAAAATGAAAATTGACTATAGAACACTAATCCCAAAATAAAGATAAAGAGAAAATAAAATGACACTTAAAAAAAACATAAAATAGTAGTAGTAATAATAGTGATTAAAAATAAAAATATAATAATTAGGTAAAATCAAGTGAGGAAGAAAGAAAAAAAATTTAGTTTCTTAAGTAAAAGATTAAAAAATAAAAATGTGCAGTAGTGAAGATCATTCACTTCTACTGTTTGTTTGACATGCCTGTTTCCTGTAGGTAGTCAGGACAGTATTGTAGTTCCCTGCGTTCCACTGCTTCTCTGTTGTAAGCCACTGTCCTGATTTTCAAGCATGCAGTATTTCTTTGTTTCTTACACTCCTTTATTTGTGTTTGCACAAGAGTCAATTTGTGATTCAACCCCTGAGTAGCAGTGTTTCTGGATTGACCTCCAGGGCTATAAGTCCTCTTTAGCCAGTATTTAGATTTTGTTTTCCCTGTCACACTTAATACTGGTTTGGGAGAATGGACTGCCCTAGAACTGGTTCTCTGATTGTTACTCCCGCTCCCATCCCCAGGTTCCACAGAAACAACTTTACCCTGCAGTCTCTTAGAGTGTCCCCAGTTGGGTGATCCTATATACTGGGCTTAGTAATCAAAAGCAAGGATTTAAAGAGAAAAAAAGAGCCAGAGTAAGTGCGCGAACTCGTGACTTTTACCCTCTGGCACTGCGCACAACTCTGTGAACGTCTCTGTGCAGTCTTTTTTTCCCCTGGGACTAAGCAGTGGGCACACTGGTAAAATTACAGGGTGCCTTTTTGCGCCCAGTCCAGCTATGAGTTGATTTTTAGAGTTCCTTTCTGCCAGCAGCCCTGCGGATCCCCTTCCAGATTCGCGGATCACACTAGCCCCAACGGCCGGGGATTTTGTGGGGCGTAGACTTCCCTCGAACCTCTAGATCCTGTTGGCGCGTTTCTCTCTCCTGCCTGGATCGCCGACCTCACCTTTCCCTAGGTGAAATCTGACCTTTCCGTGAGAAGGTGCAGAGCTCATCTGAGTCAGCGTATTTGCGCTGCTTGAGATCTGGTGTTCCTGGGGTCGCAGCTGGTCCCTGGGTGTTGTGGTTGTAGAGTCCCGGGATGTATAGGCTTCTGATAACAGCCACTCTCCCCTTCAAGATGGCACAGTCTCTGCGGCAGAGCTGGTCACTCGGGAGTGATTTCAGCAGCAGTGGAGGCTGCCTGGTCAGGGGAGCCTGGTCTGGCCATCCCCAACAGTCCCTTGGAGTATAGCTGTCCCTCACCCACAAATATACACTCCCCGTACGTCCACACACTCTCCTTTCATTCTCTCACTCACACACCATCTTGCAGTCTGCCTTCCCATTGGCAGCCATCACCTATGGTCTTTATGTCTAAAGTTGTGTTAATCTAGAACTGCCCTTCCCACCCCTCCATCTTTTTTCAGACCATTGACTTACTGAAGTAACTGGGTCATTTGTCCTCTAGAAAGCCCCATCTTTTGGGTTTGTCTGATTGCTTCATGGTATTGTTAGGCATATTCCTCCAACTCCTGTCTTTTCCTATAAACCAGAAGTTATGTAATGGCTCCATTCGATTCAGATTTTAGTGTTTTTGTAGCAGTATACCTTAGATAATGCAGAGTAATGTCATAACATGAGGATGCACGTAACGTTAATTACTTTGACTTTTAGTCATGTTAAGATTGGTCAGTGGATTCAGCTTCCATATTCACTAACTAGTAAATAGATGTATTTCATCAATTGTTAATTAGATTTTAAAATGTCTTAACATCATATTTATTGCTATGAAAAGTCCTATATTTCCTATTGGATAGTTCTTTTATTCAAGCACATTCCGAAGATATTTATGAGCCACTTCTGTGTCAAGCATTGTGCAGGGAGACAGTGCTGAAGAAGGTATTTTCCCTGCTCTTGAGGCATACATTATTGAGAGGGAATCTCTCTTTTTTATTTTTATTTTTTTTTAATTGAGAGAGAGAGAAAGATCAAGGTCGGTTGCCTCTTGAACATGGCCTGTCCTGGGATCGAACCCACAAACTGCGTATGTGCCCTGAATGAGAATTGAACCTGAAATCAGACAACACTCCAACCAATTGAGCCACACTGGCCAGGGAGGGAAACTCTAATTTGAACAAGTAACTTAAGGAGCTGTTTGATATTTGCTCATAGACCTTGTCTCTGTATTACCCTGTGCAAGCCATTTGTTGAATTGGAGAGGGAACTGCAACATTTCTTTCCTCAGTTCTGCTACCATGTTTTCTTACCTATAATTTTGAATTCATTACAACTCTTTAATAATGTTAAGAAATATTTATTATTAGCTTCTGGGACATAGAAGTGTTTTCAGAAAAGGTAACTTCTGGGTTGTTTGGAATTAATGGTATTTAGAATTCAAATGCAATTCTGTAAAATTTTTAATGGCAGATGTAGAGTACATTTTTATTATTGGTTTATGGTTCTCAACCTTCCTAATGTCGCTACCCTTTAATACAGTTCCTCATGTTGTGGTGACCCCCAACCATAAAATTATTTTCGTTGCTACTTCATAACTGTAATTTTGCTACTGTTATGAATCGTAATGTAAATATCTGATATGCAGGTGTTATGCCCAGATTTCAAGATCCCCAAAAAACCACCAGGGAGCCGAGTCCGATGCAAAAGCAAAGAGCCTTTATTCAAGCTCGAGCTCGGTCCCTCCGCTCCACTGACGCAGCGGCAGCATGCGAAGAGCCCCAAGCTCCAAGAGGACAAAGATTTTATAGGGCTAATCATTTGGGTGGGCTTAGGTGGGTGAGGAGGGCGACAGTGATTGGTCGGTTCTGGGTCAGGGTTTTATTCCAGGGACTTACAGCAGGAACTTACAGCAGGGATTTACAGCACAAAAGGCAGGGAATGATTAACGCATTCCTGGGCCTGAGCTATGCCCCGCTACCTCCTGATTGGTCAAGGGTGGCGCACAAGGAGCATTCTACGGTGTAGCCTAATTCGGACCTTAGCTGCATTCTTGGGGCTTCATTGGTCTGCTTGGGTGGCGGTAGGGGAACCGGGACATTTCTAGCATTCTTGCGGTGTTTCCCAGAAGGGAGGTCAGGTCGGGGACACAGCTTTACAAGATGGAGGATAGTCAGTCCCGCTTTGTCCTTTCACAGGATGTATTTTCATTGTTCGTGACCCACAGGTTGAGAACCGGTGGTTTAGACTATAAGTCAGGTCATTTTGGAAGGAGAGCCTTGTGGTATTCAGTGTTTTGAGTTGTTTGCAATTGTAGGCCATCATGAATAATGCTTTTTATAAACACTTGTGTACAAGTTTTTGTGTGAGTGTATATTTTCACTTCACTTGGGCAATTTTCACCTAGGAATGGAATTGCCAGGTCATCTGGTAACTATTGTTTTTAACTGCTATGCAGTTCATGAGCTTCATTGCCTACCAGATGACATCTCCTGCTCTGCCCCACATTTAAGAGTGTCTACATGATGGCTCCAACCTAATCTATATCTCCATAATCTGCTGATTCCCTACATGTGACCTAAGTTCCAAACAAGCCCCATTGCCCAATATTCCTAAAGTGCATCTTGCATTCTCATTCTATAGCTTTTTTCTTACCTGCTGTTTAGAGTTTGTTGGAAATACTTCCTCTGTAATCAAGTTTTCCCTGACCATTCCCCCCTCCCTCCCTCAACACTCACAACACTTTATTCTTTTATGGCTCTTAACACTCTTTGCCCTATATCACCATTATTCGTGTCTTGTCTTATAAACCTGTGTTGTCCAATACAATAGCCATCACCTACAAGTGACCATTTAATTAAAACTTAAAAAGTTAAGCTAAGATGTAGTTCTTTAGTTGTGCTAGCCACATTTGAAGTGTTCAATAACCATTAGTGGTTACTACATGTGGACAGAGCAGGCACATTTCCATCTTCACAGAAAGTTCTATTGGACAGCACGTTTGTAGATTGTAAACTCAGAACAGGGACTACGACTTGCTTTTTTATTTTCTCTATAGCTTTTGCATAGTGCTTTGCTTCTCTTGAATTCAATTAAGAAAATGTTAGATCCTGGACCAGAATAGAGAACTAGTTTTGGAAAATACTACCTTCTTGAGAGTTAATAGTTTAACCAGAAAACTAGATTAAATATGTGAAGGACTCCACAATACTTATGTTGTAGGTTTGCCAAGAATGGGTTAAAAGTGCAGGATAAAGGGATTGGCAGTTGCCAATTTGGTTATTCTTAAACTATGGGGTAAAAATTCACAATTGATTCTCCTGCTTACTTGTTATATACCTTCCTATTCTTGTTTTCTTTTTAGTGTTTTTCGTAGACCTGCACTGTTCAATATGGTAGCCCCTAGCCACATTTGAGTAAATTTAGGGCATAATAAAATGCGAGAAGTACATCAGAAGGCTGATGGACGTCTTCAGCAGGGCTGAAGATCTGCATGTTATTGCTTGCTGCCAGACAGCTGAGGGCAGTTCCCCCAACCTGATAATCCTTTACTGTTTACCAAACCTTACCTTTGATATGTATATCTGCTTTGCTAAAGGGCAAAATGTGTGAATAAAAAGCCCTGGGCCTGGAGATTCAGGGATCTTAGTCACTAGAGCTAAGTTTCCGCCTGGCTTTCCCCCATGCCTTCCAAATTTATATTTCTTGTCTAGTTTATTAATTTACACACAGCCCTTCTCCAGATTCCTGAACCCTTAATGCGGAAAGACCCTAGCACAATGTGGTAGCCCCTAGTTACATTTGAGTAAATTTAAATTTAATAAAACTAAAAAGACAGATCTTACCCTAGCCACATTTTTTTGGGTGCTCAATAGTCCTTTTTAGGTAATGGCTGCCATATTGGACCGCACTGGTAGAGAATATCTGCATTGTTGCAGAAAGTCTGCTGGACAGCATGGATCTAGACTTAAAAATTTATCTCTTAGCTGTAGTTGTAGATGTCATGGCAAAATTGGCATCTGCCTTTGGTTTAGAAGTTTAAAAATATTAGACAATGATTCAGGTAGTTAATGTCCCAGTCACTAATGCCCCTAGTTTATTCCTAATTTGCATTAGAACTTATTACAAAGGTTAAGGATGTGACCAGTTATATATTTTTATATGTGGAACTGCTTGATTATGAATAGTCTGAGTCAAGTGAGTTGACAATTTGAAGTGGTTCATTCTTGTATTTTGTCTTTGTAATGGAATTTGATTAGAGTTTTGCGGTACATATGTTTTTTTTTAGAAAGTCAGCAGGTAGTTGCACCTATTTTGTGCGAGACATTGTTACTGGTGCTGGAGACTACAGTAAATAGATCCAAGTCCCTGTTTTCTACCTGCATGAGGCTACATTCTAGTTTTGGTGATGTGGTGGGGAAGGCTAAACAATTAGATGCATGTGCATTTTATGTGTTTTTATTTTTTAAATAGACCTTATTTTTTTAAAATTTTGTTTTATTGCTTAAAGTATTACAAAGAGTATTAAATATGTCTCTCTCTCTTTTTTTTCCCCTTGAAAATAGACCTTATTTTTTAGAGTCATAGCATAATTAAGCAGACGGTACCATGTACTTTCAGTTGCCCACTCCTTGTCCCTCCCTCTCCTGTGCTGTTAAATGCAAGGTTACCTTAATCCTTACTGCCACATAAATCAGTGAATGACTTACTAGATGAGAATACTGAAGTCTTAGTTAAGCTCACATTTTAAAAATACACTAGGTGATAAAATCCAGAGAGCTTCCTGGAGATATTAAGGATAATCGTTTCTATTGGGAAAGGGATAAAATCATAATTGTAGCTGTGCAAGTTCTTGAACTTTTTAGGAAAAAAAAGATTATGAATGATAGAACATTGAATGGGTAAAAGAGTTGCTGGACTGTAGCTAATTTATCTTTTTCTTAGGAAATATATGTATATTTAACAGAAGGTATTTAAGAAACGGAGAAAAGTGCAAAAAGAATATGAAACCCACCCCATCTAGAGAATGTTATTTTTTATATTTTTATTTCCTCATAACCTTTTTTTCTGTTTGTGATGGGAGTGCCATGCCTATACCTCTAAAGGTACATAATGAACTATTGTCCTCTTTTTTTTTTTACTTAACATTTAAAAAAATTTTTTTTATTGTTAAAGTATTACGTGAGTCTCCTTTTCCCCCCATTGACCTCTCCCCCGCCATACCCTCCCCCAAACAAAAGCCCTCACCACCCCTACTGTCTGTATCCATTGGTTTTGCTCACATGCATGCATACAAGTCCTTTGGTTGATCTCTTACCCCCTCTCCCCCTGCCTTCCCTCATAGGTTGTACAGTCTATTCCATGCTTTTCTGTCTCTGGTTCTATTTTTGTTCATCAGTTTATGTTGTTCATTATATTCCACAAATGAGTGAGATCATGTGATATTTTTCTTTCTCTGGCTGGCTTATTTCTCTTACAATAATGCTCTCCAGTTCCATCCAAGCTGTTAAAATGGTAAGAATTCCTTCTTTTTTATAGCAGTGTAGTATTCCATTATGTAGATGTACCACAATTTTCTAATCCACTCATCTGCTGATGGGCACTTAGGCTGTTTCCAAATCTTAGCTATTGTAAATTGTGCTGCTATGAACATATATACATTCTGATTGGTGTTTCTGTTTTCTTGGGATACATTCCTAGAAGTGGGATTACTGGGTCAAATGGGAGTTCCATTTTTAGTTTTTTGAGGAAACTCCATACTGTTCTCCACAGTGGCTGCACCAGTCTGCATTCCCACCAGCAGTGCACGAGGGTTCCTTTTCCTCCGCATCCTCTCCAGCACTTGTTGTTTGTTGATTTGTTACTGATAGCCATCCTGACAGGTGTGAGATGATACCTCATTGTTGTTTTGATTTGCATCTCTCAGATGATTAGTGACTTTGAGCATGTTTTCATATGTCTCTTCGTTCTGTA
>NW_005357271.1:857772-865111 GCF_000412655.1 Myotis brandtii | reverse complement strand
CTTTGGGCAGTATGGACATTTTAATGATGTTGATTCTACCAATCCATGAACACGGTATGTTCTTCCATCTGTTTATGTCTTCCTCTATCTCTTTTTTCAGGGTCCTGTAATTTTCTGAGTACAGGTCCTATATCTCCTTGGTTAAATTTATTCCTAAGTATACTAATTTTTTTGTTGCAATGGTAAATGGGATTTTTTTTTTAGTTTCTCTTTCTGTGAGTTCATTACTGGTGTATAAAAAAGCCATAGATTTCTAGGTCTTAATTTTGTATCCTGCTACGTTGCCAAATTCATTTATTAAGTCTAGTAGTTTGTTGATGGAGTCTTTAGGGTTTTCAATGTACAATATCATGTCATCTGAAAATAAGGACAGTTTTACTTCTTTTCCAATTTGGATGCCTTTTATTTCTTCTTGTCGGATCACTATGGCTAGCACTTCCTGTACTATCTTGAACAGGAGTGGTGAAAGAGGGCATCCCTGTCTTGTTCCTGTTCTTAGGGGAAATGGTTTTAGTTTTTTCCCATTGAGCATGATGTTGGCTGTAGGTTTGTCATATAAAGCTTTTCTTATGTTGAAGTATGATCCCTCTTACTATGTGGTTTTTTCTTTCAATTTGTTTATGTGATGTATCACATTTATTGATTTGCGGATATTGTACCATCCTTGCATCCCTGGAATAAATCCCACTTGGTCATGGTGTATGATCTTTTTAATGTAATGCTGGATCCGGTTTGCGAGAATTTTGTTGAGGAATTTAGCATCTATGTTTATCAGGGATATTGGCCTGGAATTCTCTTTCTTTATAGTGTCTTAATGTGGTTTTGGGATTTGGGTTATGCTGGCTCTATAGGAAGAGGTTGGAAGTATGCCTTTGTGTTGAATTTTTGGAATAGTCTGAGAAAAATTGGTTTTAGTTCTTCTATGAAATTTTGGTAAAACTCCCCTGTGAAGCCCTCTGGTCCAGGGCTTTTGTTTGCTGGAAGCGTACAAAAAACCGTTCAGGTTTTTTATTTTTATTTTTCCTGGTTGAGTTTTGGAAGCGTATTTTTCTATGAATATGTCCATTTCGTTGAGGTTGTCCAGTTTGTTGGAGTAGAGTTGTTCATGGTATTTTTTTACAATCGTTAGTATGTCTGGGAGTCGGATGTTACTTCACCTCTTTCATTTCTGATTTTGTTTATTTGGGTCCTCTCTCTTTGCTTCTTGGTGAGCCTGACTAGAGGTTCATCAATCTTGTTTATCCTTTCAAAGAACCAGCTCTTGGTTTCATTGATCTTTTGTAATGTGTTTTTGGTGTCTATGCCATTTATTTCTGCTCTGATCGTTATTATTTCTTTCCTTCTGGTTACTGTGGGCTTTTCTTGTTGCTCTCTTTCTAATTCTTTAAGTTGCAAGGTTAGATAATTTATTACCATTTTTTTCTTGTTTTTTTGAGGTAGGCCTGTAGGGCTATGAACTTCCCTCTCAGGACTGCTTTCAATGTGTCCCATAGATTTTGGATTGTTGTGTTTTCACTGTCATTTGTTTCCAGGATGCCTTTTATTTCTTCTTTGATCTATTTGGTACCCCAATCATTGTTTAATTGAATGCTATTTAGCCTCCAAGTGTTTGATTTTTTTTATTGTTTTTATTGTAGTTGACTTCTAGTTATATGCCATTGTGATATGAGAAGATGCTTATTATGATTTCTATCTTCTTGAATTTAAGAGACTTTTCCTGTGTCCTATTATGTGGTCTATCTTTGAAAATGTCCAGTGTGCACTTGAGAAGAATGTATATTCTGTAGCTTCGGGGTGAAATGTTCTGAAGATGTTAATTAAGTCCTTCTGATCTAGTGAGTTGTTTAGGATGGCTGTTTCTTTGGTGATTTTTTAGTTTAGAGGATTTATCCAGTTATGTCAATGGGATATTAAAGTCCCCTACTATGATTGTATTGCTGTTGATCTCTCCCTTGATATCTTACAAAGTTGTTTTATGTGTTTGATCCTGTATTGGGTGGCTATATGTTTAGCAGAATTATATCCTCTTGTTGAATTGCTCCCTTCAGTATTATGAAGTGGCCCTCCTCATCTCTTGTTATGGCCTTTACTTTAAGGTCTATTTTGTCAGATATAAGTATTGCTACCCCAGCTTTTTTCTCATTTCCATTTGCCTGAAAATTTTTTTCCCATCACTTCCCTATCAGTCTGTGTGAATCCTTTGTTCTGAGGTGGGTCTCTTGCAGACAGCGAATATATGGGTCATGTTTTCTTATCCATTTAGCTACCCTATGTTTTTTGATTGGAGCATTTAATCCATTTACATTTAATGTTATTATTGATAAGTTCTTATTTGTAGCCATTTTTATTCTTTATGCTTGTGTTCCTTCTTGCCTTTATATTTCTTTTTTTACAGCAGTCCCTTTAGCATTTCTTGTATTGCTGGCTTGGTGGTAATAAACTCTCTTAGCCCTTTATTTTCTGTGAAGCTCCTGATTCCACCTTCAAGTTTGAATGATAGCCTTGCTGGGTATAGTATTCTTGGATTCAGTCCCTTGCTTTGCATCATTTTGTATATTTAATTTCATTCCCTTCTTTCCTCGTGTGTTTCTGTTGAGAAATTAGTTGATATTCTCATGGGAGATCCCTTGCAGGTAGCTTTCTGTCTCTCTCTGGCAGCCTTTAAGTTTCTTTCTCATTGATGTTTGCCAATTTAATTATGATGTGTCTTGACGGTTTTTTTGGGTTCATCTTGTTTGGAACTCTATTTGCTTTTTGGGGTTGTGTGGTTTTTTTTTTTTCTTGCCAACATCAGGGAAGTTTTTTGTCATTATTTTTTCTTACAGGTTTTCTATTTTTTCCTCTGTTTCCTCTCCTTCTGTTACCCCTATTATGTGAATGTTGTTTCATTTTGTGTTTTCCCAAAGCTCCCTTAGGCTCTTCTCCTGCTTTTTAAGTTTTCTTTGCAGTTGCTGTTGTTTTTGTGTGTTTTGCCCTACCTTGTCTTCTAATTCACTAATGTGGTCCTCAGCCTCTTTTAGTCTACTGTATAAGACTTTCATTTTGTTCTTTATTGCAACTAGGTCATTTTTCATTTCCTCTTGTGTCCTTTTCATATTGGTGACATTCTCATTCAGCTCCTTATAATTCTTATTGAGTTGTATTTGTCATCCAACCATTAGAGCATCCTTATAACCATTACTCTGAATTCTTTCTCTGACATGTTACTTGCCTCCATTTCATTTAAATCCCGTTCTGGTGATTCCTATTTTTCTTTCCTTTTGGGATTTTTTTGTCTCCCCATTTTTTTGCTGTAACGTTTTAATTGTTACTATGTCTTAGATCCAACTACTTTGCTACCCAGGTTCTTTTGAGGGTGTTGCTATGTAGTTGGTGATTTTTGGGACTCAGTGGTGCAGTCTCTCATGTCTCCTGGGTATGGTGATCTAGCGGAGCCCCCTACTTGAGTTATTTGGGTTCTCTTGATGTATTTGGGTTTTGAATGTTAGTTTGTTATTCGTGGATGAAGTCTCTTCATGGATTGGCAATGTGATTCACTCCTGGCTTCATTGTGTCTGCTGTTTTGGATGTGATTGTGGTTCTGGCTCTTGTGGAAATGGTTGCCTTATGTCTCACTGGTATGTGCTCACTTTGTGTTTCCAGAGTTCATGGCCTGGGAGGAAGGAGTCTCGGGGCCTGAGACTCAGGTACTGTGACCTTTGGCTGGTGTTGTGTGATTCTTGCTGGATTAGCATCATTCTGAAACTCACTATGAGGGTCCCAGAGCCCGTGACAGTGGTACTCTGGCCAAATGATTTCCCTCTCTGAATCATGAGGGGGCTCAGGAGCCAGCAGCTGTGGATGTGGGAATCTCGGAGTCTGTGGCTGAAACAATGTGGTCTTGTCCAGGGAAGCGAGCCCTCAGTAACTCACCAAGGTGTCCAGAGGTAGGCAGTTGGGACGGGATGTTGTGGATCCTACTGAGGGAGCTGTGCACCCTTGGTTGGAGAGACACACACCCAGTGGCAGCTCACTGAGGGGACCAGGAGTCGTCTGCCAGGGGTGTGTGCTTATGGTGCCCACATGCTGGATTGGAGTGATTGTAGTGTGCCACCGGCCTTGTGGAGGGAGAAATCCCAGTTCCTGCTTCGGGAGGTATGCTCCTTGGTTGGATACTCATGACCAGTGGCTGCTTACTGAGGCTCCCAAGAGCTGTCTGCTTGGGCAGTGGGCTCAGGGGGCCCATGTGCTGGATTGGCACTACTGCATGGACTGGATGCTGGCATCCAGGGTTTGTGCCTTTCGGTGGCTCAGAGAGGCATCTGGGGGCTGCCTGCTGGGGCTGTGGGCTCAGGATGCTTGCGCACTGGATCAGTGCGACTGCAGTGACCGGAGGTTGGAAGTTGAGGAGGGGGAAGTCTGAGTTTCTGCTGCCTGGGCCTTGTGCCCTTGGTTGAGTATGAGTGTGCCTAGTGGCGGCTCACAGAGGCACCCAGGAGTCGCCTGCTGGGGCGGCGGACTCAGGGGGCCCATGTGCTAAAACCACGCAACCGTGGTGTCTGCGGGCAGACAGCCATGAAGGGGGAAGTCTGAATTTCTACTGCTGGGGCCATGCACTCTTGTTTGGATATGAGCGCTCTCATCTGGGGCTCAAGGAGGCACCCAGGAGCCACCTGTAGGCCTGCATGCTGGAGAGGTGCAACTGTGTTGTATAGAGGTCAGCAGCTGGGGAGGGAGATGTCTCAATTTTTGGTGCCTTGCGGCCTTGGTTGGATTCACGCGTGCCCAACGGAGCCTCACAGAGGCACCCGGGAGCTGCCTGTCAGGGTGGTGGGGCTCAGGAGGCCTGTGTGCTAGAAAGGCATGACTGTGGTGTCCGGCGGTTGGCAGCTGTAGATGGGGAAGACTCAGTTTTTGCTGCTGGGGCCTTGCACCCTTGGTTGGATTCGCACGCGCCCAGCAGCGGCTCACAGAGTCACCCGGGGCCATTTGCCAGGGTGGTACACGCAGAGGGGCCCTCATGCTGAAACCATGTGACCTTGGTGTCTGTGGGAAGGCCACCAGGAAGTGGAAAGTCCGAATTTCTACTGACAGGGCCCTTTGTCCTTATTTGGATACGAGCGTACCCAGTGGGGGCTTACAGTGGCACCCAAGAGCCATCTTTGGGGCCGTGGGCTCAGGAGGCCTGTGCGCTGGAAAGGCGTGACTGTGGTGTCTGGCGGTTGGCAGCTGTGGATGGGGAAGACTCAGTTTTTGCTGTCGGGGGCTTTGCGCCCTTGGTTGGATTTGCGCATGCCCAGCGTTGGCCTACAGAGGCCCCCGGGGGCCGTTTGCCAGGGCGGTGCTTGCAGAGGGGCCCTCATGCTGAAGCCATGTGACGTTGGTATCTGTGGGCAGGCAGCCGGGAAGGGGGAAGTCTGAATTTCTACTGCTGGGGCCTTGCTTCTTTGTTTGGATATGAGCATGCCCACCATGCTCACAGAGGCACCCTAGAGTGGCCTGTGGGGTGGTTGGCTCAGGAGGCCTGCGTGCTGGGAAGGTGCAACTGAGGTGTCCTGAGGTCCCCATCCAGGAAGGGGGAAGTTGCACTTATTGCTGAGGGACCCGTGCACCCTTGGAGGTGAAAGTCCTAGGGTCTGCAGGTCTGCGGGTGGGGCAGCAGGATTTTGGCTGGAGTGGCTGCAGGGTCACAGGCAGTGTCCAAGGTCAGTCTGGGTGGTGGTGCTGATGGGTTCCTAGAAGTGGCCGCTCTCTTGGCGTGGGCTCTGTGCCCGAGCCCTGTAGCCTGGGGAGTGCCCCCAGCGGTAGTAGGTGTTCCCTGTCCAGGAGAGCCTGGTCTGCCAGCTTCTGATATTCCTGCTGGATTTAACTGTCCCTCACTCACTCACACACACACCACACACATCCACACACTCTCCTTTCATCCCCTCACTCACTCACACCCTCTCCTTCACCCCTGTCCTGCCAGGTGCCATCTTCCCCTCCCCCGCCAGGTATTTCTTCACTTACCATTTTTAAAAGCAACTGAACCGATATTTCATGTTTTGGGTAGATCTGTTTTACTTAACTATTCTTATCTTTATGAGGACATTTAGGTTATTTACAGTTGTTTTTTTTCACTGTTTTAAGCAGGGAGGTAGAGAACACCACTTTGTTTTCTTAGCTTCTGATGCTCTGAAAGCAGTTTTAAAGGAAAGTTTAGTGTCCTGGTGGGTGCCTTCGGACATTGCTGTTGCTTTTCTGTTTACTGTTGGTTGGCAGCAGAATGAGATGCCTTACTTATGTAAAGGAGAGGAAGGACTCTTATTACCTGCTTTTTTTGAGATTGATGCTGGAGGAAAAACTGAGAACAATAGTGTTTGACTAAATCTTCCTTTTTCTTTTTTAGTTCTCAAAGTCATGAATCCTGTTTATAGTCCTAGTTCTTCTGGGGTTCCCTATACAAATGCCAAAGGAATTGGTTATCCAGGTAAGCAAGTACAATTTTGTTTTCATTATTATTATTATTATTATTATTATTTATTGTTTAAAGCAGCGGCCACCAACCTTTCGGATCTCATGGACCACTGGTTGGTGACCACTGGTTTAAAGTATTACATATAATATTACATATGTCTTCTTTTTCCCCCATTTCCATTGATTTTTTTAGAGAGAATGTGAGAGGGAGAGACAGAGAGAGAGAAACATCAATGTGAGAGAGACACATCGATTGGTTGCCTCCTGCATGCGCCCTGACCTGGGCTGAGACCACACCTGCAAGCGAGGCATGTGCTTTGACCAGAATCAAACCACGACCCATTAGTCTGCAGGCCAATGCTCTAACCACTGAGTGAACTGGCTAGGATGCAATTTTAAATGGGATTATTTTTTTAATTTATCTTTCTGAGAATTCATTATTGGTGTATAAAAATGCCAATGATGTCTGGGTGTTGATTTTGTATCCTGCTACTTTACCAAAATCACTTCTTAAATCTGGTAGTTTTTTTTGGCGGAGTCTTTAGGGTTTTCTAGGTACAATATCATGTCACCTGCGAATAATGACAGTTTTATATCCTCCTTTCCCATTTGGATGCCTTTTATTTCTTCTTCTTGTCTGATCACTGTGGCTAGGACTTCCAGTACAATGTCGAACAGGACAACTCTGTCCTGTTCCTGTTCTTAGGGGAAATGCTTTTAGTTTTTGCCCATTGAGTATGATGTTGGCTGTAGGTTTGTCATAAATGGCCTTGATCATGTTGAGATATACTCCCTCTATTCCCTCTTTACTGAGAGTTTTTATCAAAAAGGGAGCTCGGTTTTGTCAAATGCTTTTTCTGCATCTATTGATATGATCATGTGATTTTTTTTGTCTTTCGTTCTT
>NW_005357271.1:842593-854692 GCF_000412655.1 Myotis brandtii | reverse complement strand
CTTGTTCCTCTTTCTGTTGTTCTGGCACCCCTATTATTCGTATGTTGTTTCATTTCATGTTGTCCCATAGCTCCCTTAGGCTCTCCTCCTGTCTTTTAATTTTTTTCTCCAATTGCTGTTCAGTTTGGGTGTGTTTTGTTTCCCTGTCTTCTATTTCGCTAATTTAGTCCTCTGCTTCTCCTAGTCTACTGTTGAAACTTTCCAGGGTGTTTTTTATTGCAGCTATATCACTCTTCATTTCTTCTTGGTTCTTACATAATTTATTGATTTTTTCATCTGTTTCTTCTTGCTTCTTGCATATGTTGTTGATTTTTTCCTCCATCCGGTTTATGTATTCTAGGACCCTTAATCTGAATTCTTTTTCTGTCATGCTGTATGCCTCGGTTTCACTTAGCTGCTTTTCTGGCGAGCCCTCCTTTTCTTTCCTTTGGGGGTTTCTTTGTCTACCCATGTTTGATCTCACCAACATATCTAGATGTTGAGTCGTTCAGTGGCTGCTCCCTGGGTGGCAGTGGCTCCTTGGGCTGCGGTTGCTCCTCGGGCGGTTGTGGTAGCAGCTGCTTCTCAGTTGGGAGCAGCTCCTGTGGTGGGTTCTGTTCACTGCTGTGGTGGCTCCTCTGGCTGGTGGGGGGAGGCTTCACACACAGCTGCTGTTCCTCAGACCTTGTTTTCATTATTGAACTTTTGAATTTGAACACTGGTGAATTTCCATGTCACTAAGAATGCTTTCAGTTGACAAACCCAGCTCAAAGTGTCTTAGGTAAGGAAGAAAATCTATTGGCTCATGGAACTGAAAAATCATGGTACTAGAAAATCAGAAGGTCTGGTTTCTCCAGTGGTTTGGGACTAGGACCTAGCCCTCCTGGACTCAGCATTACTTCTTCAGTATTAGCTCAGTGTTGGTCACAGGTCACACTTCTCCCCATTGTGGATAGTCTGTTTAGCCCTTCCCATCAGTCCCTTGGCTAGCAGCATTTTTATCTCTTTCCTGCTCTATAGGAAAGCCCCATGGGCCTTCTTGTTTTCTATTCAAACCAGTCCTGTGCTTTGTTCTGACTGGACTCAGCTAGGGATGGAAGTCTTTGGTTAATTTAAGTCTGAACTACATTTTTCACCCTTATTAGAGTCAACTAGTCAAACATGGGCTGAGAGGGAGGGATGAAGCAAAATTTGGGGGAATAAGAGCTGGTTGGTCAAAAATAGCAAATTGGCCCTTGCTGGGTAGTTCAGTTGGTTAGAATATCATCCTGATGTGTCAAAGTTGCAGGTTCAATCCCCGATCAGGGCACATACAAGAATCAACCAATGAATGCAGAAATAGTGGAACAACAAATCCATGTGTTCCCCCACCTTCCTCTCTCTCAAATTAATCAATTAAAAAAAAAAAAGCAATGGTGGACCTAATTGTTGACTTTGAACAGGAATAATTATTTGTAATGTTACAGTTTCATTTTCGGTTTTGGTAATATCGTGGAACAGATGACCTTAAAATTATGTTGATTAAAAAACAACAACAACCCTAGAAAATTGAATAAAACGTAAAAAAAAATTATGTAATAAAAGATCCTAGTCCCAAACCACTGGAGTCATCAGAGCTCTTGATTCTCCAGTACCATGATTTTGTAAGAATGTAAGAGAAATATCTGCAGGTAAATATGACAGTGATATAAAAACCAGTACATTTGGCCATTGAACTGATGTTAGGCCTGTCCTGGGGACATTTTCTCTTTGTGGGTTTAAATAACCCACATGGGTACAGAAAATGAGGCATTAGGCCCTTTGTGAGGCTGGGAGCTCTCATCAATCTGGTTCCTCCAGAGGGTGATACTCCCAGTGAAGAGGTAGACTGAAGCATTCCATTCACTGGCTCAGAAGGAAATTAGTTTTTGCTTGGGCTTTGGAAATGGGGAAAATATTTCCTAAGAATATGTAACATAAAAAAAATAGTTTTTATCCTGCAAAATTCCCTGTAGCACCTGGCAGCAGCAAATGCAGAACTCTGTAGAGGCAGTTGTTCTCAATCCAGGTTTTGAGGGTTTCCCATAAACTTCTTTCTGTTAGTGCAAAATTATTGGTGTGCACTCAATCCCCATTGGAAAGAGTTAGTGCATTTTCCCGTAGTAGCCCCCAATTACCTCCCCTTTCTGAGCCTATCAGCAGACCTGTGCCACTGGCATGTGGGAAATGCTACCAGATGGCGAGTTAGGATTGCAGCTGTGTTGAGGCCCTCCTCTTCTCCTAAACCCTGGCAACTGGAATAACACAGGAATAACACACCAAAGACTTTTGAGGCGTAACTATGTCAATGGCTGCAGCGCCTGGATAGGTAGCTGAGGATTGCCTTTGAGGTTATTTTTCAAGTTTTGAGTTGTACAGTGCTTCATTCTTTCCCTCCATTGTGAAAACACCTCTCCACAATGATTACTTCAGAGTTACCAGTGTTAATGGATTCAACAAATGAAACTATTGCTCATTCTGATGCTGGCAGTGAACTTGAAGAAACAGAAGTCAAAGGAAAAAGAAAAGGGGGTTATCCCGGCCAGCTTCCATCTACAAATAAGACACTTCGAAAATCTCCAGGGAAGAACAGAATTGAAGCTGGAGTTAGAATTGAAGCCATGGAAAAATGGGCACCCTCAATAGAATGACAAAGGGGAGTCTGTCACATTATTTGAAGTAGTGAAATGGGGAAAGTGCAGTGCAGTGCAGTACTGGTGGATAACTGGATTAAATCATATAAACAAGACAGAGACATTGCACTTCTGAATTTAATCAACTTTTTTTTTTAATCCTTACCTGAGGATATTTTTTCCATGAGAGTGGAAGCGAGGGAAACACAGAGAGAAATATCGATGTGAGAGAAACACATCTATTGGTTGCCTCCTACACATGCCCTGATCAGGGTCTGCAACCGATGTACGTGCCCTTGACTGGAATCGAACCCAGGACCCTTTGGTCCTCAGGCCAATGCTCTATCCACTGAGCCAAAACGGCTAGGGCATCAACTTTTTTACCCAGTGTTTAGAATGTTGCGGTACTGTGAGAATAGACATGTTTTGAAATATGTAGAATGCAGAAATCATCAGAAAAATTACTGAAGAATTTGATGAGGACAGGGGTGATTATCTCCTTACCATGCCTCAACCTCAGTGGAAAAAAATTTGTGAATTTACTGGAGTCCTGATTTGACAGTATTAGTATAGCATAATTTATGATGAATATATGATGGACCCAGTAATCTCCCTTTTGACTGGTTTGTCAGACTCCCAGATCAGAGTTTTTAGGCATACAAGCACCCTTGCTGCTGTGAAGCTCATGACTGCTTTGGTGAATGTTGCCTTACACCTCAGAATTTATCAGGATAATACACAGAGACAGTATGAAGCTGAAAGAAATAAAATGATTGGCAAAAGAGCCAATGAAAGGTTAGAGTTACTACTTCAGAAATGCAAAGAGGTATAAAAAAATCAGGATGAAATCGAAAATATGATGAACTCTATTTTTAAGGGTTTATTTGTTCATAGATACTGTGATGCTGTTACTGAGATTAGAGCCATTTGTATTGAAGAAACTGTTGTATGGAAGAAAATGTATAATGATGCCTTCTTAAATGACAGTTACCTAAAATATGTTGGTTGAACTCTTCATGACAGGCAAGGAGAAGTCAGGTTGAATATTTGAAAGCTCTGGAGTCTTTATGCCAATAGAGAATTATTCCCCAAATTGGAGCTATTCATAAGCCAATTTAAGGATTGCACTGTATCAATGACACTTGATAAGGAATATGATGTTGCTGTGGAAGCTATTTGATTGGTTACTCAGATATTTCATGGAAGTAAATCTCTTTGTGATGAAGACTATGAAAATGTTTACCACTTTTGATAGACTTAGCACATTGCCTGTTGCTATGGAGCTGGAGAATCCTTCACAAAAAGGTTTTCAGCAGGCATGACCCACAAAGAGAAGAAACATTAGTGAAGAGGAGGGGAAAGAACAGTTCAAATGGGAATCTCATTATGATGCTGTTGTTTTTTTTCTTTCTTGGAAGCTTTCATGTTACTCTGTGATCTTTTGATGATTTTTAGCCACCAGGTAGCAGGAAGGCCCTTCAGCCTTTGGGGTTTAATCCAGATATTGGACTGCAGTCTGAGCTCCTCAGTTTTGTAATGGGTCATGTTTTCATTGAACAGGATGAGGAGAACCAGAGCATGGAGAGGATGAAGAAGATGAAGCAAATAAAATTGAGTTCTTACATAAAATAAGGAATCTACTTGTTGTTTCAACAAACATATCATTTATGATATTTTTGACATGCATGCAGCTGCAGACATCTTTAAACACTACATGAAGCATTACAATGAATATGGTGATATTATTAAGGAAACACTAGTAAAACCAGGCAGACTGATAAAATTCAGTATGCCAAGACCCTCATTCTCAATTTACAGCAGTTGTTTAATGAACTTGTTCAAGAGCAAGGTCCCAAGCTACCTAGGACATCTCCCTATGTCAGTGGCATAAAAGAATTGGCATGTCACTTTGCTCTTGCATTTGGACTGGATCAAATCAAGACACACAAGAATCAGTTGCCACACTTCACAGGAATGGCATAGAATTTGCCTTTAAACACCAAAATCAGAAAGGACAGAATGTCCACCACCTAATCTGGCTTTTCTGGAAGTACTAAGAGAATTTTCTTCTAAATTTTTTCGACAGGAAAAAAGGACTGTTCATTCATACCTAGAAAAAAATCCTTACAGAGCAGATGATGGAAAGGTGGGAAGATGTATGGCTTCTATTAATCTCTTATATTAGTAGAAATGTGTTAGTCACCAGAGGTGAAGATGATAGAATGTCTGTGAACAGTGGAAGTAGCAGCAAAACATCTTCAGTAAGGAGTAAGAAAGGACAATCCCCACATCACAAGAAATAAGTAGAAGATGAAAGTCTGGGTAATACGTGGCTAAATAGGACTGACACCATGATTCAGACTCCTGGACCCCTGACAGCACCACAGCTCACTTCCACTGTTCTGCAGGAGAATAGCTGGCCCATGGGAGGGCAGATTCAGAAACCTGAATCTGAACATGTTTCTTTTTCTTTTTTTTTACAAATATATTTTTATTGATTTTTTACAGAGAGGAAGGAGAGGGATAGAGAGTTAGAAACATCGACGAGAGAGAAACATCGATCAGCTGCACACCTCCCACTGGGGATGTGCCCGCAACCAAGGTACATGCCCTTGACCGGAATCGAACCTGGGACCTTTCAGTCCGCAGGCTGACTCTCTATCCACTGAGCCAAACCGGTTAGGGCTGAACATGTTTCTGAACCTGACTTTTTACACAATCCCAAATGCCGATCTCTTGGTTAAGCAAGCCAAACTTAGAAGACTTAAATCGGAAAGACAGAACAGGAATGAAATACATGAAAGAGAACTGGAGTAAGGCATGCTGTTTGGGCCCTAATGGAAGAAGATGCTGAGCCCATCTTTGAAGATGTGATGATGTCATTCTGGAGCCAGTTAGAATGAAAATTTGAAGACACCATGATTATTGATCTCCCCCCATCAAGAAGTCAGTGAAAGAGCTCAGGTGAGGCCAGATATCCTTGATTCTGCAGCTGTCATAGAAGATGAATCAGGATTTGGAATGCCTATGTTTTGAAGTCTGAAGAAAATTTACAAGTCTGGAACTCTATTATTTAGAGCTAGAGACCTATGTACTGTGATAGGTGTTATGGGAAAAACATACTTTTGATGTGATGTGATTTGTTTTTTAATCAAGTGATTGAGGTCAGTTCCCTTTTGCAGTGACAGAGGAGGAGCATGTAAATTACTCAAGGGACTGTTGGTGAATGTTACCTCAGCAAGACTGACTTAATCATTTGTGTTCTTCTATTGGATTTACAGAATTATGGAGGAGCAGAATATTGACAAGCTAAGATGAAATTAAGACAGTGCATCTCTGCCAAAATTCACAAGCCCTCTATGGATATGTATTCCCAGATTTTATATACTCTTGAATAAAAAGGTTTATTTTTATTTTTAACAGAGGCATAAAGTAAGAAATGTCCATGCAGCCATTTTTCTAACAGATGCTGTACACCATTCATTTTATATAGAATAGAGAGATTCAAATACAATACATTTTCTATTGGTATTTGTTCTATGCATTTTTAGCAATTTCAACCAGCAAATAAAGTATTCTCAGTAAAAACAAACAAACAAAACCAGTGCAAAATTATTATAAAACACGTGACATAATTTATCAAAAAGAAGTCATGTCACACAAAATGCTTAGAATAACAGAAGATGTAAAACAATGACTTAAAACATGAGAGGGGAATGAGATACTGGGTGAACAAAATGAACCAACTGGACCTTAAAGGGGGGAAAAAGGCATTTGAACAAAATTTAGGTTAAATTGCAGGTAAAACATTGCTAAACAGAGAAAAGGCATAAGGAAAGGGGGAAATAGACTGGTTAAGATATAAACATGTTAGAATGAAAGATTTGAGAATTAAGAGCTCTAGAAGGATTGGGTAGAATCTAGAAGAAAAGGAACAACAGAATTTTCCATAATTGATGAAAGGTAATTTAGTGATAAGACCTGTCTTTAAAATGTTAACACTAAGCAAAATGCTAAATAGCTGAAGAGAATTCTGAGTGAAATAGGCATTACCTGAGAGTCCATATAATAAAACATTGATTGATTGATTGTCTGGTCCAGGCTGTGAGAATACTAAAGATATATGCATAAATTTTGTTCTGCTCTTTGGTTGGTCAAAAGCAGGGAATGGCAAACTTTATGTAAAGGTCCAGGTAGTATACAGGGTCTGTGGGTCATACTGTCTCTGTGGTAATTACTCAATTCTGTAATTACAGAATTATGTAAGTGAGTGTGTCTCTTTCAGAGCAACTGAAAACAGACAGTGGGCTACATTGTCCTATGGCCTGTAGTTTGATGATCTCTGGTCAGGAGCATTGGAATAAAACACTTTTTAAGAGGTTTTATTTGTTTGTTTGGTTTTTTGGTGTCTTGAAATTATATTTAAAAGAAAATTTCTGTAATATTAAAGCAGTTGTAAATTATGTATAGTTTTGTATAGTTTCTCCTATTTTATCTATTTCTTTACACTTACCAGTATCTTGTCTATTTTTATGATTTTTGGTATTTTTAGTTTCCTTGACTTTGATAATACTCTATGTCAGGAAAGGTACAATGCAAGAACTAATAGTCATTCTGGGTATTTTAAATGCGGGGATGGGGTGTCAATATAGGGAAATAATGTGCCTACAGAATTTTGAAGCTACCATGACTTCAATACCCCAAACTGATAAGACATTACAGGAAAGTGCTTTTATATCATTTTATAGCCTTACCAGCAAATGGACAGGCTGATGTATAACTTTTTAAAATATATGTAATGGAAAGGGAGGAACACCTTCCACCTTCTTCATCTTTTAATTGTAGTAATGTAATTTCTCACATAACTGGATGTATATGTACCATCTTACTATTTTCAGATTGATACCACCTGTTTTTGTTCACTTTCTTTTGACTTTTGAAAAATCAAATACATATTTTTAATTATTATTTTTTATTGTTGATAGTATTACATATTTCCCCCATTTTACCCCCCTTTGCCCAACTCAACCCACCCCAGACCTTCATCACACTATTGTCAGCAACCATGAGCTATGCATATACACATATATGTTCTTTGTTTTTTCTCTTCCTGCCCTCACCACCACCCTCCCCTCTGAGATCTGTCAGTCTGTTCTATGCATCTGTGCCTCTAGACCTATTTTGTTCATCAATTTATTTTGATCATTAGACATATATAAGTGAGATCATGTGATATTTGTCTCTTTCTGAATGGCTTATTTTGCTTAGTGTAATAATCTCTACTTCCCTCTATGCTGTCACAAAAGGTAAGAGTTCCTTCTTTTCTATAGCCACATAGTATTCCATTGTGGAAATGTACCACAGCTTTTATATCTACTCATCTATGGATGGACACTTGGACTGTTTCCAGATCTTAAATATTGTAAATAACGCTGCTATGAACATAGGGGCACAAATATTAGTTCTCATTGGTGTTTTGGGATTCTTAGGATATAGTCCCAGAAGTGGGATCACTAGGTCAAACAGCAGTTCCATTTTTAATTTTTTAGTGAAACTCCATACTGGTACAGTGGCTGTACCAGTCTGCATTCCCACCAATAGTACGCTGGGATTCCATTGTCTTCACAACTTTGCCAGAACTTGTTTGCTGATTTTATTGATGGTAGCCATTCTGGCAAGTGTGAGGTGATACCTCATTATAGTTTTAATTTGCATCTCTCTGATGATTAGTGACATTGAGTATTTTTTTCATTTGTCTATTGGCCATCTTTATGTCCCTTTTAGAGAAGTGTCTGTTCAGGTCCTTTGCCCATTTTTTTAATTGGATTGTTTGTTCTCCTGCTGTTGAGTTGTATGAGTTCTTTATATATTTTAAAAATTAACTCCTTATCAGTTGTACCATTGGTGAATATGTTCTCCCATATGTGGATTCCCTTTTCATGTTTTTGATGGTTTCTGTTGCTGTGCAGAAGCATTTTAGTTTGATATAATCCCATTTGTTTATATTGTCCTTTGGTTCGCTAGGAGATGCATCAGTGAAAATATTGCTACATGAGATGTCTGAGATTTAATGCCTATGGTTTCTTCTAGGACTTTTATGGTTTTGTGACTTATACCTAAGTCTTTTTTTAATATATTTTTATTTATTTATTTTTAATTAATTAAATCTTTATTGTTCAGATTATTACATTGGTTCCTCTTTTTTCCCACCATAACTCCCTCCACCCAGTTCCCACCCCACCCTTCGCCCTCACTCCCCACCCACTGTCCTCATCCATAGGTGCACGATTATTGTCCAATCTCTTCCAGCACCCCCAAACCCCTTTCCCCCCCAAGAATAGTCAGTCCATTCCCTTTCTATGTCCCTGATTCTATTATAATCACCAGTTCATACTGTTCATCAGATTATTTATTCACTTGATTTTTAGATTCACTTGTTGATAGATGTGTATTTGTTGTTCATAATTTGTATCTTTACCTTTTTCTTCTTCTTCCTCTTCTTAAAGGATACCTTTCAGCATTTCATATAATACTGGTTTGGTGGTGATGAACTCCTTTAGCTTTTCCTTATCTGTGAAGCTCTTTATCTGACCTTCAATTCTGAATGATAGCTTTGCTGGATAAAGTAATCTTGGTTGTAGGTTCTTGCTATTCATCACTTTGAATATTTCTTGCCACTCCCTTCTGGCCTGCAAAGTTTCTGTTGAGAAATCAGCTGACAGTCGTATGGGTACTCCCTTATAGGTAACTGACTTTTTTTCTCTTGCTGCTTTTAAGATTCTCTCTTTGTCTTTTGCTCTTGGCATTTTAATTATGATGTGTCTTGGTGTGGTCCTCTTTGGATTCCTTTTGTTTGGGGTTCTCTGCGCTTCCTGGACTTGGAAGTCTATTTCTTTCACCAGGTAGGGGAAGTTTTCTGTCATTATTTCTTCAAATAGGTTTTCAATATCTTGCCCTCTCTCTTCTTCTGGTACCCCTATAATTCTGATGTTGGTACGCTTGAAGTTGTCCCAGAGGCTCCTTACACTATCTTCGTATTTTTGGATTCTTTTTTCATTTTGCTTTTCCGGTTGGGTGTTTTTTGCTTCTTCGTATTTCAAATCTTTGACTTGATTCTTGCGATCCTCTGGTCTGCTGTTGGGAGTCTGTATAATATTCTTTATTTCAGTCAGTGTATGCTTAATTTCTAGTTGGTCCTTTATCACAACATCGAGGGTCTCACTAGATTTCTTAAGGATCTCAATACATTTATCGGCGGTTTCAGACCTTAAAAGTGTGGTTTTGAACTCTATATCCAGCAGTTTGCTTTCCTCCATTTCTGTCATTTGTGTCCTGTTTCTTTGTCTCGGCATTTTTTATGCTTCGCTGTGTCGATAGAATGGCTTTCTGTCCTTCTACCTAAGTCTTTTATCCATTTTGAGTTTATTCTTGTGCATGATATAAGTTGGTCTAGTTTCATTTTTTTTTTGCATGGGCTCTTTCCAATTTTCCAACACCATTTATTGAAGAGACTGTCTGTACTCCATTGTATGCTCTTACTTCCTTTGTCTAGTATTAATGACCATAATCATGAGGATCAATTTCTGGAGTCTCAGTTCTGTTCCATCGATCTACATTCCTGTTCTTGTGCCATTACCATGCTGTTTTGATTACAATGGCCTTGTTTATCTGGTATTGTAATACCTTGAACTTTGTTCTTCTTTCTCAAGATTGCTGTGGCAATTGTGGTCTTTTTTGGTTCCATATGAGTATTTGGAATATTTGTCCTACATCTGTGAAATATGCTGTTGATATTTTAAAAAATATATTTTTATTGATTTCAGAGAGGAAGGGAGAGGGAGAGAGAGATAGAAACATCAATGATGAGAGAGAATCATTGATTGGCTGCCTCCTGCACTCCCCCCACTGGGGATTGAGCCCACAACCCGGACATGTGCCGTGACTGGGAATCGAATTGTGACCTCCTGGTTTATAGGTTGATGCTCAATCACTGAGCCATACCTGGCCAGGCTGCTGTTGCTATTTTAATAGGGATTGTGTTGAATATATAGATTGCTTTGGGTAATAGGGACATTTTAATGATGTTAATTCTTCCAATCCATGAACACGGTAAATGCTCCCACTTCTTTGTATCTTCCTCTGTTTCTTTTTTCAGTGTCCTATAGTTTTCTGAGTACAGGTCTTTTACTTCTTTAGTTACGTTTATTCACAGGTATCTTATATTATTTTTGTTGCAATGATAAATGGGATTTTTTTAAAGTTTCCCTTATAGTTCATTATTGGTGTACAATAATGACATCAATTTCTGGATGTTAATTTTTTATCCTGCTGCTTTGCCAAATTCATTTATTAAATCTAGTAGTTTGTGGTGGAGTCTTTAGGGTTTTCTATGTACAATATCATGTCTGCGAATAATGGCAGTTTTACTTCTTCCTTTTTAATTTGGATGCCTTTTCTGTTTTCTTTTTGTCTGATCGCTGTGGCTAGGACTTCCAGTACTATTTTGAGTAAGAGTAGTGAAAGCGGACATCCCTGTCTTGTTTATATCAAGGGAAACACTTTTAGTTTTTGCCCATTGAGTCTGAATTTGGCTGTAGGTTTGTCATATATGGTCTTTATCATATTTAGGTATGATCCCTCTATTTTCACTTTGGAGTTTTTATGATAAATGGGTGCCGGATTTTGTCACTGCTTTTTCTGTGTCTATTGATAAGATCATGTGATTTTTATCCTTCATTTTGTCTATGTGATATATCATATTTACTGATTGGTGAATATTGTACCAGCTTAGCATCCCCAAAATAAATCCCACTTGGTCATGGTGTATGTGGATTTATTTGCTAGTATTTTTTAAGTTTTTACCATCTGTGTTCATCAGGGATATTAGCCTGTAGTTTTCTTCCTTTGTAGTGTCTTTATCTGGTTTTGGAATTAGGAGAATGCTAATTTCGTGAACAGAGCTTGGAAGTCTTCCCTCCTCTGGAATCTTTTGAAATGTTTGAGGAGGATAGGTGTTAGTTCTTCTTTGAATGTTTGGAAAAATTCGCCTGTAAAGCGATCTGGTCTAGGACTTTTTTTTTCTTTGATTTTTTTTTTATCACTGCTTCTTTATTGTTATTTGTTTTATTTTATTTTTTATTTAGTTTTGGAATATTGTATATTTCTAGGAATTTGTCCATCTTGTGCAGGCTGTTCAATTTGTTCGTAGTATTTTCTTCCAATACTTTGTATTTCTGTGATGTCAGTCGTTACTTCATCTCTTTCATTTCTACTTTTATTTATTTGGGTCCTCTCTGTTTCTTTATGAGTCTGGCTAGTGGTTCATCAATCTTATCTTTTCAAAGAATCAGCTCATGATTTCATTGATCTTTTTTAAAATTTTAAACAATAATCTTTTTTCTTAATTAATAAATCTTTATTGTTCAGATTATTACAGATCTTCCTCCCCCCCCATTGCTCCCCTCAACCC
>NW_005357271.1:825576-838022 GCF_000412655.1 Myotis brandtii | reverse complement strand
ATGGTGTTTTTTATTGCAGCTATATCACTCTTCATTTCTTCTTGGTTCTTACATAATTTATTGATTTTTTCATCTGTTTCTTCTTGCTTCTTGCATAAGTTGGGTATCAGGGTTCTCTCCTGTGAGTTTTCCGTTGATTATTCAGGAAGCCTTCTTGTATTTCAGTTGTAATTCCAGCTTGTTCCTAGGAGCATGACCATGCAACATCCTCCTACTCTACCGCCATCTTTAATCTCCTGTTGTTCATATTTTTTATCTTTACCTTTTTCTTTGTCTTCCTCTTCTTAAAGAATACCCTTCAGCATTTCATATAATACTGGTTTGGTGGTTATGAACTCCTTTAGCTTTTCCTTATCTGTGAAGCTCTTTATCTGACCTTGAAATCAGCTGACAATTGTATGGGTACTCCCTTGTAGGTAACTGACTGTTTTTCTCTTGCTGTTTTTAAGATTCTCTCTTTGTCTTTTGCCCTTGGCATTTTAATTATGATGTGTCTTGGTGTGGTCCTCTTTGGATTCCTCTTGTTTGGGGTTCTCTGCGCTTCCTGGACTTGTAAGTCTATTTTTTTCACCCGGTAGGGAAAGTTTTCTGTCATTATTTCTTCAAATAGGTTTTCAATATATTGTTGGTACACTTGAAGTTGTTCCAGAGGCTCCTTACACTATCTTCATATTTTTGGATTCTTCTTTCCTTTTGCTTTTCTGGTTGGGTGTTTTTTGCTTCTTTGTATTTCAAATCTTTGCCTTGATTCTTGGGATCCTCTAGTCTGCTGTTGGATCTCTATATATTATTCTTTATTTCAGTCAGTGTATGCTTAATTTCTGATTGGTCCTTTTTCATATCCTTGAGGATTTCACTAAATTTCTTGAAGGTTTCTACAAGATTCTTGAGTAACCTTATAACCGTGGTTTTGAACTCTATATCCAGTAGCTTGCTTTCATCCATTTCTTTCATTTGTGACATGTTTCTTTTTCTCCACATTTTGGCTGCTTCCCTGTGTTGATAGAGTGGCCTTGTGTGGTAGGTGTCAAATAGGGCCCAGTGGCTCAGCCTCCCCAATCACCTGAGGTGGCCACTCTTAGTGCACTTCTTTGTGGGCTGTGTGCACAGTCCTGTCGTAGTTAAGCCTTGATTGCTGTTTGTATCACTGGGAGGAATTGACCTCCATGCCAATTGGCTCTGAGGACCAGCTGTGTCTACAATGGAAGAACTGCTGTACTGGAGACACCCTTATGATGCAGGACTTGCTTCAGTGGGGCTTTGGTGCTCACTGAGTCTGCCACTTGAGTGTGTCACTTATGGATGTGAAGAGTTGTAATCTGGTGTGGTCTCATGCTGACCACTGGGTGCATTGGCTCTTGGATCTCCAAGGAGGTGCTATGTCAGCCATTGCCTGAGGCCACCCAGCAGGAGGTACAGAAAGATCTGCAGATTTCTCCTCTTTGTTTGGGGTTTGTAAGTGCCCTCATGAGGGTCCAGCTGGGAAGCAAGGCTGGTTTCTGTTGCTGAGCCTTGGGCCTTCTTTTGGAAGATTTGGAGCTCTCTGACCCAGCTGCAGTTTGTTAGGTTTTATGCTGCAAAAGGATGGGACATTCATATGCAAAAGCCATGTGCCCAGCTTGGGTGGGGTTGTAAATTGGGTGGGGCGGGGTCTCAGGGAATCACCAGGGCAGAGCAAACAGCAATGGCTGCCAGTCAGCCCTGCACTGGAGAGGTCCCCGCGTCTCTGCGACCCACGCCCCCTCACAGGAACAATGATCGCTGTGATCACCTCTGAGAGAAAGAAGCCCTTGCATTCCAACCCGATACCAGACAGTCCAGTTTCTCCCCGTATGAGTCTGGGTCCCCAGAGTCTCACCCGGAACTGGAGTTCAGAGCAATCAGGAGCTTGTATCTCCCTTCCAATTGAAAAGCAACAACAGTGCACCCAGTTGCCAGCCTGTTTCACACGCGCCTCCGCACCCCTGCACCTCTGCACCTCCGCACCTCCTACCAGTATCAGTGCGCTTTTTTCTTTCCTTCTAGTTGTGGAACTTCCACTGAGCTAGCTTTCCTGTGGTTTTGGATGATTGATGTTTTGTCTTTTAGTTGTAGTTTTGATGTGGTTGTGAGAGGCATGCCGCCCTCTTGGTTCTCTTTATTGATCTTTTGTATTTTATTTTATTTTTTATGTCATTTATTTCTACTCTTATCTTTATTATTTTCTTCCTTCTACTTTGGTCTTTTCTTGTTCTCTTTCTAGGTCTTTTAGTTGTAGGATTACATTATTTAAGTGAGATTTTTCTAGCTTATTGAGATAGGCCTGTAATGCTATGAACTTCCCTCTCAGGACTGCTTTCACTGTGTCCAATAGACTTTGGTTTATTGTGTGTTCATTTCCCTTTGTTTCCAAGTAGTTTTTTTTTCTTTCTTGATCGCATTGTGAAGCCCTTCATTGTTTAATAACATACTCTTTAATCTCCATGTGTTTGACTGTTTTTGAGTGTTTTTATTGTAGTTGATTTCTAGTTTCATGCCCTTGTGATCTGAGAAGATGCTTGATTGGTATGAGTTCAGTCTTCTTTTTTTTTTATTTATTTCCATTCCCCTTTCCCCCCCAAGAATAGTCAGTCCATTCCCTTTCTATGTCCCTGATTCATTATAATCACCAGTTCATTCTGTACATCAGATTATTTATTCACTTGATTCTTAGATTCACTTGTTGATAGATGCATGTTTGTTGTTCACAATTTGTATCTTTACCTTTTTCTTCTTCCTCTTCTTAAAGGATACCTTTCAGCATTTCGTATAATACTGGTTTAGTGGTGATGAACTCCTTTAGCTTTTCCTTATCTGTGAAGCTCTTTATCTGACCTTCAATTCTGAATGATAGCTTTGCTGGATAAAGTATTCTTGGTTGTAGGTTCTTGGTATTCAGCACTTTGAATATTTCTTGCCATTCCCTTCTGGCCTGCCAAGTTTCTGTTGAGAAATCAGCTGACAGTCGTATGGGTATTCCCTTGTAGGTAATTGAGTCTCTTTCTCTTGCTGCTTTTAAGATTCTCTCTTTGTCTTTTGCTCTTGGCATTTTAATTATGATGTGTCTTGGTGTGGTCCTCTTTGGATTCCTTTTGTTTGGGGTTCTCTGCGCTTCTTGGACCTGTAAGTCCATTTCTTTCACCAGGTGGGGGAAGTTTTCTGCCATTATTTCTTCAAATAGGTTTTCAATATCTTGCTGTCTCTCATCTTCTGGCACCCCAATTATTCTGATGTTTGTACGCTTGAAGCTGTCCCAGAGGCTCCTTACACTATCTTCGTATTTTCGGATTCTTTTTTCATTTTGCTTTTCCGGTTGGGTGTTTTTTGCTTCTTCGCATTTCAAATCTTTGGCTTGATTCTTGCGCTCCTCTGGTCTGCTATTGGGTGTAATATTCTTTATTTCAGAGCGTGTATGCTTAATTTCTAGTTTCTTTATCATAGCATCGAGGGTCTCATTAGTTTTCGTGAGGCTCTCCAAAAGTTTATTGCAAGCCCTCAAAATTGCGTTTTTTAGCTCTATATCCTCCATTTCTGTCATGTTTTTTTGTCTCCGCATTTTTTATGCTTTCTTGGTGCACCCCCTAGTGGTCTTTGTGCGCAGTCTTGTTCTAGTTGAGCCTTGATTGTTGTAGTTAATACTAGAGGGATTTGACCACCAGGCCGACTGGCTGTGTGAATCAGCTGTGTCTGCCGCGGAAAACTTCTGTCCTCTGGGGAGGTGCTAATCTAGCCTTTGCCTGAGGCGATCTGGCAAATGGCTCTGCGCAGGGCTTGGGCGGGGCGGGCTCAACAGGGCGGGCGGGCGGAGGGAGCGGTTATGGCCCCTCTCAGTCCCGTTCCCAGAGGCTCTGCTTCTCAGAACCCCCGGAACCGCTGCAAACCTCGGAGGGAAAGCTGCCTTCCAACTGATGCCAGACACTCCCGCTTCTCCCGTTTGGGTCCGAGTCCCCAGCGATTCGCCCGTATCTGGAGCTCAGAGTCTGAGACTCCCCCCTGACCGAAAACGACAACCGCGCTCTCAGCCACCAGCCCGCTTTGCGCGCGCACCTCCGCACCTGAGTTTTTTCCACACTGCGCCTCCTCTGAGCCTCGGTGTGCTGTTATTTTTCCTTCTAGTTGAAGAGTCTCTCCTCAGCCAGCCTTCCTGTGGTTCTGGGTGATGTCCGTTCCGTCTTTTAGTTGTATTTTTGAAGTGGTTGTTTGCGGCAGCAGTCTGCGGTGTTTACCTATGCCGCCATCTTGGTCTCTCCCTCGAGTTCAGTCTTCTTGAACTTAAGATTTATTTTGTTGTCTAATATGTGGTCTGTCTTGGAGAAAGTTCCATGTGCACTTGAGCAAAATGTATATTCTCTTGCTTTGGGATGAAATGTTCAGTAAATACCAGTTAAACCCATCTTATCTAGTGTGTTGTTTAAGGTTGCTGTTTCCTTGTTGAATTTTATCTGGAAGATGTATCCAATGATGTCAGTGGGCTGTCAAAGTCCCCTACCATGACTGTATTGCTGTCAATCTTTCATTGTCCTCCAAGAGATTTCTACATATTTAGGTGCTCCTATTTTGGGTGTATATATGTATTACTAGGGTTATATCTTCATGTTGGAACAATCCCTTTAGTATTATGCAGTGATCTTCTTTGTCTTTTATTATGGCCTTTTTTTTTGAAATCTATTTTGTTAGATATAAGTATTGTTATTCCTGGATTGCTGTTTCTTTTTCATTTCCAATTGCATGGAAAAAAATTTCCATTCCTTCACCGTCATCCTGTGTGAGTGTTTTGTTCTGAGGTGGCTCTCCTGTTGACAGCATATATATGGGTCATGTTTTCTTATCCATTTAGCTACTCTGTGTATTTTGATTGAAGCATTTAATTCATTTACATTTAAGATTATTGTTGATAGGTACCTTTCTATTGCCATTTTTATTTTTTATGTCTACGTTCTTCTCTATTTCTTCTTCTTCAAAGAGCAGTCCCTTTAACATTTCTTGCAATGATGGTTTGGTGGTAATGAACTCCTTTAGTCTTTTTTTTTCAAAGTTTTAAAATATATATATATTTTTGTTGATTTCAGAGAGGAAGGGAGAGGGAGAGAGAGATAGAAACATCAATGATGAGAGAGAATTATTGATCGGCTGCCTCCTGCACACCCCCTATTGGGGGTCAAGTCCACAATGGGACTTATCAAGTCAATGGGACTTATTCTGTGTCCGTGACCAGAATCGAACCCCTTCAGTCCACAGCCTGACACTCTATCCACTGAGCCAAACCAGCTAGGGTAGTCTTTTTATTGTCTGGGAAGCTCTTCATTTCACCTGCAATTTAATTTAATTTAATTTAATTTAATTTTACTATTTATTTATATAACTTATTATACTTTATTGCAATAACAAAGTAATTATTTTTAACAATAAAAGCAGAATACTGATAGGCAAGTGGATGGTCTGTCTCAAGCCAAGCCACTTTCCCTAGTGGTTCAGACCTGGGTTAATGACAATAGTCCTCTAGAATGTAACATTTATCCACTTGTTATCATTATTTACCAGTTCTGGGTTGTCTCTGTGCACTTGACAGTTGAGATCAAAGCTAGAGACGAGAATATAAGATTAATCAAAATGGATTTAGGAACGAGCACTCTGGCTGGAATGCATCTTGGGGGGCCAAAGACAAATGATATTTTTCTGATCAGGTCTCCTGGAAAGAGTGAGAACTTGGGTTCTTAGAGTAGTCCTGGCTTCCTCTGCATGCTAGAATCAGGTTCGTATCCCCAAGTCTAAGTAGTCCTTCCTTCAGACACTTAGCCCTCCTGTGCCCACCTGCCCCTGTGCTTCTCTTCTGGCTCCTGGCTCATGTGTCTTGGAGTGTAGGGAACCCCAGTAGAGAGCCAAGTAAGCAATCACTCCTGCCCAGACTGAAGGTCTCTAGAGACCCAAAGTTTAGATACAGATTTGAAGAAGTTGTGGGGCTGTGAGAATAGGAAATGAACATGCATACATAGCACCTGGTAAGTTAGTTTCTTTTCTGGATATTCCTCCTTTTCTTTCATTTGGGGGTTGTTTCTTTGTCTCCCATTTTTGCTATCCCTTTGTATTCATTTCTACCCATTACATTAAACTGCTATGCCTCCCAGATTTTGTGGGGTGGTCTAATGTAGTAGGTATTTTGTGGGACCCAATATGCAGTCTCTTAGATCTCCTGAGCTGGGTGCTCTAGGAAAGCCCATTGTGTGAGTTATTTGGGTTCTCCTATTGAAGTTGGGTTTTGAATGTTATTGTCCTATCCCTGGATGGAGTCTCCTCTCAGGCTGGCTCAACCCTAACCACAGCTTTTGAGCTGTTGTGGAGATGCTGACCGAACAAAACAAAATAAAACAGAAGAAACAAAACCAAAACATACACAAAACCCCTACAGCACCAACAAAAGCAACCACCAGAGAATAGAGAATTAGGAAAGAGAAAAATAGAGCAAGAATGACAGTAAAAAGAGAGAAAAAAATACTAGGAGAAAACAAAGCAAAACAAACAAAAAAAGCAGAAACAAAAAAACAAGAAAAGTGGGGGCAGAATATGTATATGTAGAGCTTAAGTAAAGAAAATAAGAATAAAGAATTAGAGGAATAAGGGAAGCAAATCGGTTTAAAATAAAGGAGGGAGGAAAGAAATGAAAATACAAGGAAAAACTTTGAAAAGGAAAGTAGAAAAGAAAGCAATTAGACCTAAAACAAGAAAAAGAGAAAGGATGAGAAAGCAGTAGAAAAAGAAAAGCAAAAGAAAAGAGATAAAAAGATTGAGTAGTGAAAAAAAGAAAAAAGGAAAAAAAAATTGAGTACGAAAAGGGAAGAGGAAAATTAGATATATGAATGAAAGAACAGAGACTAGAATAACAACAAATCAATAAAGTAGATAGATATAAAGGTAAATTTAAAAAGGGGAAAAAAGCATGGAAAGAAAAAACAATAAGAAAGGAAAAAGGAAAAAAAGAAGCAAAAAAAAGGGAAAAAAATAATAAAAAAAGTGAAGTGGCATTTGTTTCAACCAAGTTTAGTGCCCCATGTGAACTCGCTTCTGATCCCACTCTTCTGTTCTGTCTGCCAGTTCTGGGCTTTCTGTTAGGAACTTAGGTGCTAACCATTGTTAGGCACTGTCTTTTGGCTTTTAGCAACCTGCTTGAAGCTCTAAGACAGTGGTTCTCAACCTTGGCTGCACATTAGAATCACCTGGGAATCTTTTTAAAATCCTGATTTCTGGGCCTCATCCTCCAGAAATTCTGATTCTTTGTTATGGGGGGCACAACATTAGTAATGAATCTTTTTAAAATCCTGATTTCTGGGCCTCATCCTCCGGAAATTCTGTTTCTTTGTTACTAATGTTGTGGCCTCACCCCATAACAAAGAAACAGCAAAGTGCCCCATATTTCCTGGGCTCCTCTGCCCACCTTTGCCTGTTAGCCAGCTGTCAATTTAATCATTCAAAAGTGTGTTTCTGAAAGGGCTTTAGTTGATGGAGTTGCTGTTTAGCTTTCAGGGATTATGGTTGGTGTGTTTCCATGTCCCAAAATTATTCCTCCCCACATGGTCCAAATTGTTACTCTGCCCTTGGCTGGACAGAGATTCTTGTATGGAGACCAACTGGGCTGGCTGGAAACCTGGAGTTTTTATCAGTTCTCGGTTGGGAAAATATCAGTCTGGTTTCCAGGATAATGGGTCCGATGGCCGCTCCCCAATCTAGTAACTGCCAAGACAGGCAGTTAATATAGAAAAGCCCCTGGGGGCAGCTTGATTGGGCCTGTAAGTTGGGTGTGGCAGAGTATCAGGTAATCATCAAGGGGTGGAGAGCAATTTTAGCTAGGTTGATGGTGACTCAGCTATGGCTCCTGCCTGTGGTCTCTTTGGGGAGAAGGATCAGCAAAGGGACAATGGAGAAAGATGCCACTTTAGCCCTGTAGCCCTCACACTGATGCCAGACAATTCATTTCCTCCCCATGTTTCCCTGGTGCTTTTCAAGCTGCTGCCCCAGTGTTGGAGCTCAGAGCGAGTCAGTCCAAGTCCCTGTGCGGGCTTTTTAAAAGGAACTCCTGGGACTCTAGGAGTCCTCCATCTCATTCAGCCACAATCTAAACTAATTTTACAGCCAGAATTTATGGGGACTTTCTTCCGGCACTGGAAGCCTGGGCTCAGGAAGCCTTGTGTGGGGCTGGCACTGGCCAGGGCAAAAGTTGTAAACATTACTCATAGGTTTAAAATACATGATTAGGATTGTGACCCATCACAATTCTGAGAAAAGGAGAGACAACTAGAGACAAACTGCTCAGCTTACATAGTGCTGTTGGGCTGCCTAAGTTAGTCTGGAGTTCTGATAAAGAAGGTAAGAGTGACTGTGTCTGTGGGCACCCTGGTTGTAAAATCATGTTACTTCTTCAAGTGATAACATCAGATTGTTCTGTGTGTTTTTCTCCAGCTGGTTTCCCCATGAGCTATGCAGCAGCAGCTCCTGCCTACTCCCCCAGCATGTACCCTGGAGCAAATCCTACCTTCCAAACAGGTATGCAGGTTGTATGTGCTGGGTGGCAAAAAATGCTTTGTCCATGCAGCTGGGGAGAATATAAGGTGGGTGGATTTTGAGGGGAGTGGTTATAGAATTAGGATTTGGGATTGATTTCTTGGTTCATAAGATTAGCCTTGTTGATATGGGCAATCAAAGCTTAATTCTTCTTGCATGTAAAGCTTTAGATAATGCATTTCTTTTTAGAAAATATATTTCTTTTATTGATTTCAGAGAGGAAGGGAGAGGGAGAGAGAGATAGAAACATCAATGATGAGAAAGAATCATTGATTGGCTGCCTCCTGCACGCCCCCCAGTGGGGATCGAGCCCGCAACCTGGGCATGTGCCCTTGGCCAGAATCGAACCTGGGACCCTTCAGTCTGCAGGCCGACGCTCTATCCACTGAGCCAAACTGACTAGGGCTAGGTATAGCATTTCTGATGTCCTTTCACAACACAGATCTTCATTCTAAATATAGATTGTTACAGGTAAATAGTTGTACCAGAACATGTATTTATGAAATAGAGTTGATTACAAGGAACCGAAGATCATCTTGCTATGTTAATAGGTGGAATTTCCATGTTACTAACATTTTTAGATATTTAAGATCATTTTAGTCCTTTGTTTATAGTGTTAAAAGAAAGTCTTATTTTCTTTTTTTTTTTTTAATTAAATCTTTATTGTTCAGGTTACATTTGTTCCTCTTTTTTTCCCCCCCATAACTCCCCTCCTCCCAGTTCCCGCCCCACCCTCCGCCCTCCCTCCCCACCCCCTGTCCTCATCCCTAGGTGCACGATTTTTGTCCAGTTTCTTCCCGCATCTCCCATTCCCCTTTCCCCCCCAAGAATAGTCAGTCCATTCCCTTTCTATGTCCCTGATTCATTATAATCACCAGTTCATTCTGTACATCAGATTATTTATTCACTTGGTTCTTAGATTCACTTGTTGATAGATGCATGTTTGTTGTTCACAATTTGTATCTTTACCTTTTTCTTCTTCCTCTTCTTAAAGGATACCTTTCAGCATTTCGTATAATACTGGTTTAGTGGTGATGAACTCCTTTAGCTTTTCCTTATCTGTGAAGCTCTTTATCTGACCTTCAATTCTGAATGATAGCTTTGCTGGATAAAGTATTCTTGGTTGTAGGTTCTTGGTATTCAGCACTTTGAATATTTCTTGCCATTCCCTTCTGGCCTGCAAAGTTTCTGTTGAGAAATCAGCTGACAGTCGTATGGGTATTCCCTTGTAGGTAATTGAGTCTCTTTCTCTTGCTGCTTTTAAGATTCTCTCTTTGTCTTTTGCTCTTGGCATTTTAATTATGATGTGTCTTGGTGTGGTCCTCTTTGGATTCCTTTTGTTTGGGGTTCTCTGCGCTTCTTGGACCTGTAAGTCCATTTCTTTCACCAGGTGGGGGAAGTTTTCTGCCATTATTTCTTCAAATAGGTTTTCAATATCTTGCTGTCTCTCATCTTCTGGCACCCCTATTATTCTGATGTTGGTACGCTTGAAGCTGTCCCAGAGGCTCCTTACACTATCTTCGTATTTTCGGATTCTTTTTTCATTTTGCTTTTCCGGTTGGGTGTTTTTTGCTTCTTCGCATTTCAAATCTTTGACTTGATTCTTGCGCTCCTCTGGTCTGCTATTGGGTGTCTGTATAATATTCTTTATTTCAGTCCGTGTATGCTTAATTTCTAGTTGGTTCTTTATCATAGCATCGAGGGTCTCATTAGTTTTCGTGACTCTCTCCTCAAGTTTATTGACAGCTTCTAGCACATTTTTGCAAGCCCTCAAAATTGCGATTTTTAGCTCTATATCCTCCATTTCTGTCATGTTTTTTTGTCTCCGCATTTTTTATGCTTTCTTGGTGCACCCCCTAGTGGTCTTTGTGCGCAGTCTTGTTCTAGTTGAGCCTTGATTGTTGTAGTTAATACTAGAGGGATTTGACCACCAGGCCGACTGGCTGTGTGAATCAGCTGTGTCTGCCGCGGAAAACTTCTGTCCTCTGGGGAGGTGCTAATCTAGCCTTTGCCTGAGGCGATCTGGCAAATGGCTCTGCGCAGGGCTTGGGCGGGGCGGGCTCAACAGGGCGGGCGGGCGGAGGGAGCGGTTATGGCCCCTCTCAGTCCCGTTCCCAGAGGCTCTGCTTCTCAGAACCCCCGGAACCGCTGCAAACCTCGGAGGGAAAGCTGCCTTCCAACTGATGCCAGACACTCCCGCTTCTCCCGTTTGGGTCCGAGTCCCCAGCGATTCGCCCGTATCTGGAGCTCAGAGTCTGAGACTCCCCCCTGACCGAAAACGACAACCGCGCTCTCAGCCACCAGCCCGCTTTGCGCGCGCACCTCCGCACCTGAGTTTTTTCCACACTGCGCCTCCTCTGAGCCTCGGTGTGCTGTTATTTTTCCTTCTAGTTGAAGAGTCTCTCCTCAGCCAGCCTTCCTGTGGTTCTGGGTGATGTCCGTTCCGTCTTTTAGTTGTATTTTTGAAGTGGTTGTTTGCGGCAGCAGTCTGCGGTGTTTACCTATGCCGCCATCTTGGTCTCTCTCCTCAGTCTTATTTTCTATGTAAGTATTCTGTATAGTTTTCAAAGAAAGTCTTATTTTATTTTTTGTGTGGTTTTTGTTGTTGTTGCTATTCTTGTTTCTAAAAGTCTTATTTCCTGTGCATGAGAATTTTTTCACATTTTAAAATAAGTGATGAAATTGGAATTAGTTTGGGTCTGAACCTGGTAAAGATAGTTTATTTAGTGGAATTTTTCTCTGTGAGCATGCACTATGCTGTTGGCTCATTCCAGGCTTTATTTACCGAGACTGGACTTTGTGAATCTGATGCAGCAATGGTGGCCCATGCTCTGACTTGAATGCTCAGCCTCACTGGTCCGCTGGGCGCTTCTTTGTCCTTCGGAACCCCTAGCCTCACACACTTAACTTTACAGAAGAGAGGACAGCAGTAATATCCTTTTCCCAAATTATTTCTATTTTTTAATCATAAAATTCTTCCTTTTATCCATCTTTTCCTTTTTATTTCCACTCTGACCATCTTTGTTCAGCCAAAGCTCACACACAGAGATGGCTTCTTCTTTATCAAATAGTTGTTGTTTTTATTTTGCCTAGCTTTTATTCACTCTTTTTCTCCTACCTGAACTAGAGTACCTGCTACTTTGCATCTGTCTTTTGGGGGTTGTTATGGACTATCCCTTCCCTGGGGTCAACAGTGTTATTCACTGGATTTTTAGGCCAAATGGCACTACCCATCTCCTTACATAAAATTTCTCACCTTTTGGGGAGGTCAGTGGTGGGGGGGGGCAGGGGGGGAAAGAGACATACGGACTACTATTTGTAATACCTTAAACCAGTGGTTCTCAACCTTCCTAATGCTGTGACCCTTTAATACAGTTCCTCATGTTGTGGTGACCCCCAACCATAAAATTATTTTCGCTGCTACTTCATAACTGTAATTTTCCTACTGTTATGAATCATAATCTAAATATCTGATATTCAGGATGTATTTAGGCAACCCCTGTGAAAGGGTTGTTCGACCCCCAAAGGGGTCGCGACCCACAGGTTGAGAAACGCTGCATAAAATTAAAAAATAAATAAATAAAGATAAAAAAAAGTCTCACCTTGTTTAACTTTTTAAAAACAACTCTCTTGAGCTATAAATGACATGTGGTAAATTGCACATACTTAAAAGTATATAGTTTGATAACTTATGATCTAATATGTACCACCCTCACAACTGAAAGTAAACATATCTCTCACCCATAAGTTTTCTGTTGTTGGCCCTTTGTAATCTCACCTAGGCTCTGGGAAATCACCAATCCGTTTTCTCTCATTATAGACCATTTGTATTTTCTAAAATTTTATATATATATATTTTAATTCTTTATTAGTTA
>NW_005357271.1:819727-821675 GCF_000412655.1 Myotis brandtii | reverse complement strand
TTGTTGGATTGCTCCCTTTAGTATTATGAAGTGGCCTTCCTTATCTCTTTTTATGTCATTCACTTTGAGATCTAATTTGTCAGATATAAGTATTGCTACCCCGTCTTTTTTTTTGCTTCCATTCGCCTGAAAAGCCTTTTTCCATCCCTCCACCATCAGTCTGTGTGTCTTTTTTTCTGAGGTGGGGTTCCTGTATACAGCAGATATATGGGTCATGTTTTCTTATCCATTCAGTTACCCTATGTCTTTTGATTTGAGCATTTAATCCATTTATATTTTAAGTTATTATTGATAGATACTTGTTTGTTGCCATTTTTATTCTTTACCTCTGTGTACCTTCTTCGTTTCCTTTTTTTTTTTTTTAACAGCAGACCCTTTAGCATTTCTTCCATTGCTGGTTTGGTGGTAATAAACTCCCATAGTCCTTTTTTGTCTGTGAAGCTCCTGATTTCACCCTCAATTTCGATTGATAGCCTTGCTGGGTACAGTATTCTTGGATTCAGACCCTTTCTTTTCATGACTTTGTATATTTCATTCCATTCCCTTCTTGCCTGATGTGTTTCTGTTGAGAAATCAGTTGCTAGTCTGATGGGGGATCCTTTGTAGGTAACTTTCTGTCTCTCTCTGGCTGCTTTTAAGATTCTTGCTTTCTCATTGGTGTTTGCCAATTTAATTATAATGTGCCTTGGCATTGGTCTTTTGGGGTTCATTTTGTTTGGGACTCTGTGAGCTTCTTGGATTTGTGTGAGTTTTTTCTTCCCTATATCAGGGAAGTTTTCTGTCATTATTTCTTCAAACAGGTTTCCTATTCCTTGCTCAGTTTCCTCTCTCTTTGGCACCTTTATTATTTGGATGTTGTTTCGTTTCGTGTTGTCCCAGAATTCTCTTAGGCTCTCCTCCTGCTTTTTAATTTTTTTTTCTAGAAGCTTCTCTGCTTGGGTATTTTTTCCTACCTTGTCTTCTAGCTCACTGATGTGGTCCTCTGCTTCTTCTAGTCTACTGTTGATGCTTTCTATTGAGTTCTTTATAGCAGTGATGTCATTTTTCATTTCTTCTTGGTTTTTCTTCTTTTACTCTTGGTTCTTACACATATTGTTGAATTTGTCTTCCGTTCTTTTCATCCACCTTATGGCCATTTCTCTGAATTCTTTCTCTGACAGGTTGCTTGCCTCCATTGCCTCCATTTCGTTTACTTCCTTTTCTGGTGATGCCTGTTTTTCTTTCATATGCAGGCTGGTTCTTTGTTTCACCATGATCTCTCTTCTCCAGGTGTTTGGTTATGTAGTTTATCTCTCTGGTGCGTTTTTTTAAAGGCACAAAATACAACACAAGGCACAACGTACAAGGCACTGAACACAAATGTATTCATGATATTAATAACCCCAAATAAAGGTGACCACCCGAGCAAAGAGAATTAGGGGATAAGGAAGAAAGAAGAAAAAAGGTAAAAGAGAAAAAAAAGAGTGCAAAAATTAAATTGGGAAAAGGGAGAGAAGAAAAAAAAAGTAAGAGAGAAAAGAGAGAGAATGAAATAGAAGAGGAAGAGACTATTTATATGGGGAGAAAACTCCAATAGAACCGCCACTAACCCCAACCAATTCCAGCAACAGATCCCTGGAGATGAATGCAAACTACAAACAACCACTAATATCAAGCGAGGTGAGGGAAAACAGAAGCACAAAAGTAACCAGAGGGGAAAAAAACAACAGAAAAAGAAAAACAATCTCACAAACAAGCATAAAAAAAACCAATATACTCAACAATCAAGAAAACAATAACAAAACGACAGAGAGAAAAAAAATTTGGATAGTGAAGAAAGATAAGAGAGAGGTGTATATGGATTTAGAGCAGGGGATTGGAAATTAGATATATAAGTAGGGTGAAATTTAGACAGGGGGTCAAAAGAAGGAATAGGGAAAATCTAAAGGTAAAGTTGAGGTAGAGAAAA
>NW_005357271.1:815862-819273 GCF_000412655.1 Myotis brandtii | reverse complement strand
GGTTCCACAAAAACAACTTTCCCCTGCAGTCTCTGCGAGTGTCCCCAACTGGGCAATCCCATGCACTGGGTTTAATAATCAAACTCAAAGATTTAAGGGGAAGCGAATAAAACAAGAGCCTGAGAAGTTGTGCGAATTCGCAACCCTCCACCTTCCAGCACTGTGGGCAGTCTTCTCTATGAGCCCTCTCTCCCCTGGCACCAAGCAGCTGGCACACTGGCAAAATCCGAGGTTGCCTTTTTGCATCCAGTCCAGCTATGGGCTTATTTTTAGCGCCAGCAGCCCTATGGGAGCCCTTCCACACTCGCGGATCACGCTTGCCCCAAGGGCCGCGGACTTTGTGGGGCGCAGATTTCCCCCGCGCGCGTTCCTCTCCCCAACCTGAATTGCAAACCGCACCTTCAGGCGAATTCTGACCTTTCCATGAGGAGAAGCAGGGCTCCACGTAGTCGCGCTGTCTCAGATCCGGTGTTTCTGGGTTAGCAGCCGATCTCTGGATGCCGGGTCTTTGGATGTAAACGCTTCCAGTAACAGCCACTCAAGATGGCGCGTTCTCTGCGGCTGAGCAGGCGCTCCGGGAGAGATTCCAGCCGCCGTCTCCAACCGTCCCCTTTCTCCGGGAGTCCTCTGCCTTTCCCGGCTGCAAACTGCCTCTCAGCTGAATATCCTCTGCTTATTCGGGCTGTATGTTACCCACTTCAGCTGCTCACCCTTATCTGCTCTGGGACAAGGCACAGGACACGTCCGTCTATACCTCCGCCATTTTTTCTCCTCTAAAATTTTATATTAATGATTCATATGAAATATACTATTTTTTTGGAATGGGGAAGAATATACTTTTTTGGGAGAGCTGACTTCTTTTATCACAATTATTTTGACATGTATGTTGAAGTGTATATCAATAGTTTATTATTCCTTTTTATTGTTGGGTGGTATTCCATTGTATGGACATCCACAATTTGCTTATCTGTTTACCAGTGGATGGACATTAGGATTGTTTGCAGCATTTGGCTGTTACAAATGAAACTACTATGAATATTTATGTACAAGTTTTTGTGTAGACATATGCTTTCATTTTCTTAAGTAAATACAAAGGAGAGGTATAGCTGGCTTTTAAGGCAGGGGTATGTTTAACTTTTAAGAAACTGCCAAACTGTCTTCCTAAGTGTTTGTACTATTTTATGTTCCCACAAGCAGTAGTTCCAGTTCCTAACCTTATTAACACTTGATATGGTTGTGCTTTTTTATTTGAGACATCCTAGTGTAGTGATACTTCATTGTATTTTTTTTTTCAATTAGCAATACTCACGTCTTGGATAAACCTTATTGGCTACAATACTGTCAATTGCACAAAGCTTCATTGTAGTTTTAATTTGAGGCTATCTAATGACTAGTAATATTGAATATCTTTTCATGTGCTTATTTGCCATTTGTATGTCTTTGCTTAAGTGTGTGTGTACATCTTTTAGTTCTTTTTCTGGAGATTTCTTCTGTTCTTTTGTTTGTGTTATGTTTCTTTGTCTCCTCATTTTGGCTGACTTCCTGAGTTTGTTTCTATGTATTACATAGATCTGCTGTGTCTCCCAGTGTTGGCAGAGTGGTCTTATGTAATAGGTGTCCTGTGAGGTTCAATGGTGCAGTCTTTTTGATCACTTGAGCCAGGTGCTCCAGGATTGTCTCTTGTGTGAGTTGTGTATGCCCTCCTATTGTAGTTGAGCCTTGGTTGCTATTGGCATGTCACTGGGTGGGATTGATTGTCAGGCAACTGGCTATGAGGATTGGCCAGAACCATAGTGTGTGAGCTGCTGTGCAGAGGTTGACCCCATGAAATGGGACTATGGAGCTAATTGGATGGTGTTCTGAAGCTAGTCATAGGGTGTGTTAGTTCTGGGGCCTCTAAGAGGTGCTGGGTGCAGGCCAAGGTTAGCCACTGCCTGGGCCCAGCCTGGAGCTACCTGGTAAAAGTTAAAAAGTTATCCATGATTGGTAGCTGCCTGTGCTGGGCCTAGAGATGTGTGGGAGAGGCCACGCTGTGACCCATGACCAGCTGCCACCAGTACCGGGCCAGGGGCTGGTCAGCAAAAGGCCACCTGGAGGTCTGCACCTCAAGGCCTGCCACGCCTGTAAGGCTCACTGAAAGAGCCTTGGGTGATAGGCCAGTTGGGTAAGGTGAGTTGGGTGAGGTCAGAGTCACCAAGATGGGGTGAGTGGGTATTCACCTGGTTAAATGTAGATTCAGAATTGGTGCCAGTGCAGAGTCTGAGGATACTCAGACTGAGGCCATTCATGAACACTGCCTGCCTGGGTCCTGTGGACTTTGAGAATTTTTAAGAAAGACGGCGGCTAAGGACAGCTGCCTGCCTTTGGCTGCCTGTGAGTTGGGTGGGGGCATGGTCTCAGGGTGGAGCTAGTGATGTTCACCAGACTAATGCAGATTCAGATTTGGCCCATGTAGGGGTAGCTTCAACAGAAGAAAGATGTCACCCACCTGCCTGCTGTGCAGGAGGAGGGCTAAAAAAAGAGACAGTTGCAGCTGTTCTTTTAGCCTTTGCCCTGAAGCCACACAACTCAGTTTCTCCCTGTATGTCTCTAGCATCCCTTTAAGAGGATGCCTGGGTTTCCACCAGCCTTCCGTTACACCTGGATGTACAGAATCCCTGCTCTTTGTAGAGCCAGATGTTATAGGGGCTCCTCTTCCTAGCACTGGTGCTCCAGGCTGGGGAGCCTGGTGTGGGATTGAGACCCCTTGCTTTTACGGGGAGACCTCTGCAGTTGAAATATCCCTCCCAGTTCACAACTGCCAGACATGTCTGAGGGGCCAGCCCTTTTCATATCTCATCTCCTCCTGTCATTCTTGACATGGCTTCTTATGTATATCCTTAGTTATAGAACTTCTGTTCAGCTAGTCTTCAGATGGCTCTCCATGTTGATTGTTCTATAATTAAGTTTTAATTTTGATGTGGTCATGGGAGGAGGTTAGCATAGTGTTTACCTACTCCTCCATTTTGACTGGAACCCACCCATTGGCACATAATTTAAAAAAGATGAAGATGTTGCTAAGAGTGATTAAATAGCTTCCTTTGTTGCTACCATGTGTGGCTGGATGGAGGATTTCTTAGGTATATTTTTGGAGGATAATTTGGCAATGTATTAGAAAGAAGCTTAAAAATGAGTCCTTTTGACTCACTTCTAGGAATGTATCCTAAAAGAATAATCAGGTATGCAAATATTAATGTACAAGTGCAGCTTTATCTAATAACAAAGCTTATTTCACAGTGTTTAACTAGTCTTACTACTTGTTTATGAAGGATCTTTAATAAGTAAAATGCTTTACAGTATACCACTTTTTTAAAAATTTCTTTATTGATTAAGGTATTATATATGTGTCTTTATCCCCCATTTACCCCCCCC
>NW_005357271.1:814279-815834 GCF_000412655.1 Myotis brandtii | reverse complement strand
GAATTAGGTACATGAAGTCTGACCCTGGGTTTCTTTAAAAATTAAACTTCACATGGCAGCCACACAGGAGATAAAGGCGTTAGAATGTTAACGGGTTGTGAGGTCATGGGATCTATCTCCCTCTTGCTTAAATTAAAGGTTTACATGCAAATAGTTTAAAGATTCCCTCACTCTCATTCCCATTCTTATTATTGTAACCATGTGAGCATTGTGCACTGCTGTGAATGTGTGGCTATTCTGCAACGACTTTTTCCTCCCTGGACCTGGTATTCTTGATTAGATTACTATAACCATATTATTTATTAAAACTTTAACATCCCCCCAGGTGTGGGGAACTCTTGTTAGTATCTTATGCCACATGAGGATTTTTGCGTTTTATTTTATTGGTGACCTCTTTTGAAACCCCCTCTCCTGCTCTAATCTGGACTGCTTGTCCTCTGGGCCTTACCCTCAGATTATTCTTCTTTATCACCCAAAGGCATTCTTTTGCCTTTCCCTTCTATTTGATTCCTTGGTCTTTCTCAGTTTACTAGTACTCTTTGGTTTTATTGGAAGATCTCCTTTAGTAATCTCCCAAGAGAGTATGAAAGAGTCACAATTTTGATATTTTTCATGTCTGAAAACAATGTATTCTGCACTGACACCTTCATAAACAGTTTGTCTGGATATAGAATTCAAGGCCAGCAATTATTTTCACCCAGAATTTTGAGAACATTCCTTCATTGTTTTGCAACTTCCATTGTTGCTACTGATTGCTGATGCTTGATTGACTGAAACCTTTGGTTTATCTTTGGTGCTCTGAGACATTTTTGTCTTCAGTGTTCTGAAATTTCATGATGCTGTGTTCAGTACAGCTCTTTCCTTTTCTCACAAACTTTATGTTTCTTAATTTTCCAAACTTTCTAAATATTTTTTATACTCAGAAAAGTTTGTAAAATCTGTGTGGTATGCAATACTTTTGGAAAAAAATGATCCATTCAAATATAAAAATATCTGGCATCCCACAGTTAGCAGCCTAAGAATATGAGTTTTTTCCTGAGAGGAAGTCAGCCCACGGTGACTCATGTTTGGTGAGTAAAAGGAGAAAGGTTCTAATTATTTTGGGGTGTTGCATCAGTAGGGGTTGTCTTTTTAGGAAAGGAGAACCTGGAAAGCTATTACTGTTTTTGAAAGGCCTAGCAATTAATATATTTAGTTTTGTATTGTGAATGGTTGGCAAGTCTGAGAATTATTTCAAATTGGTAGTGTCTGTTTTGGACCTTTGAATTATCTATATATATAAAGAGCCAGGGGCCATCACAACCAAACGGACGACCGAACGGATGACCGAACAGGCTGAGTGGGGCGACAAGGCGGGCAGGGGTGTTAGTGAGGGATGAACAAATGACCGAACAGCAGGCTGTGTGGGGTGACCAGGCCGGCAGGGGGAGCAGTTAGGAGTGACCAGGCCGGCAGGGGATGCAGTTAGCGGCAACCAGGCTGGCAGGGGGGGCAGTGAGGGGTGACCAGGCCGGCAGGGAGGGCCGTGAGGGGCGACCAAGATGGCAGGGGGGGA
>NW_005357271.1:812470-814220 GCF_000412655.1 Myotis brandtii | reverse complement strand
GGGGGGGGGGCAGTGGGGGATGACCAGGTTGGCGGGAGGGCAGTTGGGGGCGACCAGGCCAGCAGGCAGAGGCGGTTAGGGGTGATCCGGCTGGCATGATTTGAATTTTGCCTAGGTTGTTGATTTCCTTGTCCTGGTTTATGAACTGTATGACCATTACTCTGAATTCTTTTTCTGTCATATTTCATGCCTTCGTTTCACTTATTTCCTTTCTTTTTTTTTTTTTATTGCTTAAAGTATTACAAAGGGTATTACATATGTCTCCTTTTTTTATTTCCTTTCTTGGCGATGCCTCTTTTTCTAAGTGCTGAGTTGCAGGGCCCTGAGCCTTGTGCAGTGGGAGCGTTGTGCCACCCGAGTGTCACTGAAGAGCTCTGACACCGAGACATGTGGCTGCCGTGGGTTGGTGGAAGCCACATGCACCGAGAATCAGAGCCACCAGCGCTCCATGTTGCCTCCTGCACGCTCTAAGATCAGGGTCCCCGCATGTGCCATGCTGAGAAAGAGTTCCTGCAGGCGTGCGCCGAAAATCAGAGCCCCCTAGCATGTGCCAGGAATCAGAGTCCCCATGTGTGTGCACTGAGAATCAAGTATCGAGTATCAGAGTCTCTGTTACTTGGTGCGACCTTACGCCGAGAATCAGGGTCCCTGTGCATGCACGCACCTTGAATTGGAGTCACTGGTGCTCAGTGTACACGCACCGATAATCGGTGAGCCCTTGCGCACACAATGAGAAACAGAGTCCTCGTGTGTGCACGCCGAGAGTCAAGTCACTGATGTTCAGTGCGGCCTCTTGTGTGGAAAATCAGGGTTCCTGGTCTGTTTGGGGGGCCACTTTGCACAGCCTCCCAGTGTAGGTGGGAGGCCCACTCGCATGCTGTGGGAAACACTCCCAGAGTCAAAGTCAAGTTGCACAGCCGCCCTATGTCAGCAGGAGGCCTGCCAGCATGGTGTGGGTCTAGCAGGTCCTAGGCCACTGCAGCGGGCCGGCGTGGAGAGGGATGTGCTCTGTGACTCACAGAAATCTGCAGCCGGGATGTCTGGAGTCATGGTGTCCGTGGGTCTGCAGCTGTGGTAGCATGTCTTTATCCCGAGTGGCTGTGGGGTCCCGATTTGCATCTAAGGCCAGACTGGGCGGTGGTGTGGCTAGGATCCTAGTCGCAAGCAGTTCTGCCCTTCAAGATGGTGCGGTTTCTGTGCCAGCGCTGGCCGGCCCGGATTGTTTGGCTTTTTTTTTTAACAAATGGCAATAGAGGGCCTGTAAACTTCTCTTCATGGTATCATCTGGTCCTTCTTGTCCTCCAGTTTATTCATGATTTTTGGAGTAGAGGGTGTGAAAGCCTTCAAACACACTTACATCCTCATGACTCATCAGCTCTGCTGCTTTTTACCACTTACTTTTGCATGTTGGTCAACTACTAATTAATCACCTCCGACGGCTCTGGAGAAAGCCCGCCACATGCATACGTGCACTCGCACCATATATATTTTTTGAGAATTACCCCATGTTGTGTGTATTAGAAGTTTTATCCTTTTGGTTAGTGAATAGTATTTCTTTGTGTGGCTATAACTCAGTTGCTGGTGGACATTTGGTCATCCTATATAATAATAGAGAAACATGGTAATTAGCCGTACCTCTGCTACCCTTCCCATTGGCTAATCAGCGAGATATGCAAATTAACTGCCAACCAAGATGGCGGCCGGCAGCCAGGCAGCTTGAAGCGAACAGGAGGCTTGCTTGCTTCAGTGA
>NW_005357271.1:779693-811270 GCF_000412655.1 Myotis brandtii | reverse complement strand
CCCCCCATGGGCCCTGCTCTGTGTGTGACGGGGTGGAGCTGCAACCTCCCCATCGGCCCTGCCTGTGTGTGACAGGGGGGAGCTCCCCAACCCCCTGATCAGCCCTGCTCTGTGCGTGACAGGGGGTGGCACGGCAACCTCCCCATCGACCCTGCCTTGAGTGTGACGGGGCAGCGCCCCAACCCCCCAATCGGCCCTGCGAGCAGCCCGACCAGGGGCTGTACCTAGGGATTGGGCCTGCCCTCTGCCACCCGGGAGCGGGCCTAAACCAGCACGTCGTTATCCGAGGGGTCCTTGTGCACCAGGCCTCTAGTTATGAATAAAGCTGCTATGGAAATAGCAGTTCTTTGACATTCTTTTACCCTCCCAGGAGAATAAACCCCTATTCTCTGTTAAGATGAGGGGGCCAGGAAGGGGAGCCAGGCATCTCACTCCTTACCAGATAGACTGTCAGCCACTCTTCCAGATCATAGCCCTTATCAACTCCTAGAAACACGTGCTAACAGCTTCTAGGTCTTGGGGAAGGAGCTTTTCTGGTGTCAGGCCATCTGTCCACTTTTAATTTGTTGTTGTTGTTGAGTTGTATAATTTCTTTGTATATTTTGGATATTAACCCCATTTCGATGTATGATTCACAAATATCTTTTTTTATTTTGTAGGTTTCATTTTTGTTTTTGATGACTATGTCCTTTGATGTGTAGAATGTTTTCAGTTTGATATAGTCCTATTTGTTTTTGTTTTTGTTTCTCTTGCCATTGGAGTAAAAAATATCCCTGAGGCTAAGGTCAAGGATCTTAGCACACCTATGTTTTTGCTATGCAATTTATGGTTTCAGGCCTTACATTCAAGTCTTTAATCAATTTTTGAATTAAGTTTTATAAGGTAGTGATTTAGTTTCATTCTTTTACAAGTGCTGTTCAGTTTTTCCAACACCATTTATTGACGAGAGGATTCTTTCTGAATTGTATGTTCTTGACTCCTTTGTCATAAACTTGTTGACTATATATGTGTGAGCTTAGTTTTGGCCTTTTAGTTTTGTTCCTTTGGTCTGTGTGTGAATTTATTCCAATACCATATTCTTTTGATTATTGTAGCTTTTATTATAGTACTAGAGGCCTGATGCAGGAAAATTCATGCACTAGAGGAGTGGGTCCGTCAGCCCGGCCTGCCCCCTCTCACAGTCCGGGAGCCCTCAGGGGCGGGAGGCAACCTGATGATCAGGGGAAGGCGATGCCCCCATCACAGCTCTGCTGCTGCCACTGCTGGCAGCGCAGGCCTCAGCTGGCCGTGGTTACCTGAGCCTTGGGCCGGCCCTGGGTGGCTGGGTAGCCAACATCCGAGGCTTGCCTGTGCCTCGGGCGTAGGCTGGGAAGTTGCCATCCGAGGCTTGCCTGCGCCTTGGGCCGGCGCTGGGCAGCTGGGGGGCTGAAGGGACCTGGGACTCCGGAGGCAGGTGTGCAGAGCAGCCACTGCCCAGGTGGGGCTGAGGGGACTGGGCGCCAACATCTTGTGGCTGTGGGTGCCACCATCTTTGAGGGTTTGGCAGTCAATTAGCATAATCCCTCTTTATTGGCTGTGGGGGCAGTCATCTTGTGAGGGCATGATGGTCAATTAGCATACTCCATCTTTATTAGATAGGATGAAGTCAAGTTTCTTTATTTTAAATTTTGTTTTATTGCTTAAAGTATTACAAAGAGTAGTACATATGTCTCCTTTTGTTTTCCCACTTACCTTCCCCTGGCCTCCCCTACCCCCCAATGTCTTGTGTCCATTGGTTATGCTTATATGCATGCATACAAGTCCTTTGGTTGATCCCTTACCACCCCGCCCCCTGCCCCCCCAAACCTCCCCGGCCTTCCCGCTGTACTTTGACAGTCTGTTCGATGCTGCTCTGCCTCTGTATCTATTTTTGTTCATCAGTTTATAATGGTCTTTATTATCCATAAATGAGTGAGATCATGTGGTATTTTTCTTTCATTGACTGGCTTATTTCACTTAGCATAATGCTCTCCAGTTCCATCCATGCTGTTGCAAATGGTAAGAATTCCTTCTTTTTTACAGCAGCATAGTATTCCATCGTGTAGATGTACCACAGTTTTCTAATCCATTCATCTACTGATGGGCACTTAGGCTGTTTCCAAATCTTAGCTATGGTGAATTGTGCTGCTATGAACATAGGGGTGCATATATCCTTTCTGATTGGTGTTTCTGGTTTCTTGGGATATATTCCTAGAAGTGGGATCACAGGGTCAAATGGGAGTTCCATGTTTTGTTTTTTGAGGAAACTCCATACTGTCTTCCATAGTGGCTGCACCAGTCTGCATTCCCACCAGCAGTGCACAAGTGTTCCTTTTTCTCCACATCCTCTCCAGCACTTGTCGTTTGTTGATTTGTTGATGATAGCCATTCTGACAGGTGTGAGATGGTACCTCATTGTTGTTTTGATTTGCATCTCTCGGATGATTAGTGACTTTGAGCATGTTTTCATATGTCTCTTGGCTTTCTGAATGTCCTCTTTTGAAAGGTGTCTATTTAGATCCTTTGCCCATTTTTTGATTGGATTGTTTATCTTCTTTTTGTTAAGTTGTATGAGTTCCCTATAAATTTTGGAGATTAGGCCCTTATCAGATATGACGTTGGCAAATATGTTTTCCCACGCAGTGGGTTTTCTTGTTGTTTTGTTGATGGTTTCTTTTGCTGTGCAGAAGCTTTTTATTTTGATGTAGTCCCATTTGTTCATTTTCTCTTTAGTTTCAACTGCCCTAGGAGCTGTATCAGTGAAGAAATTGCTTCGGCATATGTCTGAGATTTTGTTGCCTTTGAATTCTTCTAGAATTTTTATGGTTTCCTGTCGTACATTTAAGTCCTTTATCCATTTTGAGTTTATTTTTGTGTATGGTGTAAGTTGGTGGTCTAGTTTCATTTTCTTGCATATATCTGTCCAATTTTCCCAACACCACTTATTGAAGAGACTATCTTGGCTCCATTGAATGTTCTTTCCTCCTTTGTCAAATATTAATTGAGCATATTGGTTCGGGCCGATTTCTGGGTTCTCTATTCTATTCCATTGATCTATATGCCTGTTCTTGTGCCAGTACCAGGCAGTTTTGAGAACAGTGGCTTTGTAATACATCTTGATATCTGGTATTGAGATCCCACCTATTTTCTTCTTTCTCAGGATTGCTGCAGCTATTCGGGGTCTTTTTTTATTCCAGATGAATTTTTGGAGAGTTCGTTCTAGATCTGTGAAGTATGCCGTTGGTATTTTAATGGGAAGTGCGTTGAATTTATAGATTGCTTTGGGTAGTATGGACATTTTAATGATGTTGATTCTACCAATCCATGAACACGGTATGTTCTTCCATCTGTTTATGTCTTCCTCTATCTCTTTTTTCAACGTCCTGTAGTTTTCTGAGTAGAGGTCTTTTACCTCTTTAGTTAAGTTTATTCCTAGGTATCTTAATTTTTTTGGTGCGATGGTAAATGGGATTGTTTTTATAATCTCTCTTTCTGAAAGTTCACTATTGGTGTATAGAAATGCCTCAGATTTCTTGGGGTTAATTTTGTATCCTGCTACATTGCCAAATTCATGTATTAAGTCTAGTAGTTTTTTGATGGAGTCTCTAGGGTTTTGTATGTATAATATCATGTCATCTGCAAATAAGGACAGTTTTACTTCCTCTTTTCCAATTTGGATGCCTTTTATTTCTTCTTCTTGCCTAATTGCAATGGCTAATACTTCCAGTACTATGTTGAACAGGAGTGGTGAGAGTGGGCATCCCTGTCTTGTTCCTGTTCTTAGGGGAAATGGTGTTAGTTTTTGTCCATTGAGTATGATGTTGGCTGTGGGCCTGTCATATATGGCTTTTATTATGTTGAGGTATGATCCTTCTACTCCCACCTTGCTGAGAGTTTTTATCAAAAATGGGTGTTGGATTTTGTCAAATGCTTTTTCTGCATCAATTGATATGACCATGTGGTTTTTTTCTTTCAATTTGTTTATGTGATGTATCACGTTTATTGATTTGCGGATATTGTACCATCCTTGCATCCCTGGAATAAATCCTACTTGGTCATGGTGTATGATCTTTCTGATGTACTGCTGGATCCGATTTGCTAAGATTTTGTTGAGGATTTTGGCATCTATGTTCATGAGGGATATTGGCCTGTAATTCTCTTTCATTGTGTTGTCTTTACCTGGTTTTGGTATTAGGGTGATGCTGGCTTCATAGAATGAGCTTGGAAGTGTTCCTTCCTCCTGAATTTTTTGTAGTAGTCTGAGGAGGATAGGTTTTAGTTCTTCCTTGAAAGTTTGGTAAAACTCCCCTGAGAAGCCATCTGGTCCTGGGCTTTTGTTTGCTGGGAGCTTTTTGATGACTGCTTCAATTTCTTCCATAGTTATTGGCCTATTGAGATTTTTAGATTCTTCCTGATTGAGTGCTGGAATGTTGTATTTTTCTAGGAATTTGTCCATTTCCTCCAGGTTGTCTAGTTTGTTGGAGTAGAGCTGTCCATAGTATTGTTTAACAATCATTTGTATTTCTGTGGGGTCTGTTGTTATTTCGCCTCTATCGTTTCTGATTTGGTTTATTTGGGTCCTCTCTCTTTGCTTCTTGGTGAGCCTGGCTAGAGGTTTGTCAATCTTGTTTATCCTTTCAAAGAACCAGCTCTTGGTTTCATTGATTTTCTGTATTGTTTTTTTGGTCTCTATGTCATTTATTTCTGCTCTAATCTTTATTATCTCCTTCCTTCTGCTCAAAAAAATATTATAAGTATTACAAAGGGTATTACATATGTATCTTTTTTTTTCCCCGCCCTTGACAATCCCCTGCCCTCCCTTACCCCCCAGTGTCTTATGTCCATTGGTTATGTTTATATGCATGCATACAAGTCCTTCGGTTGATCTCTTACTCCCCTCCCTTCTGCCCCCCAACCCTCTCTGGCCTTCCCACTGCAGTTTGACAATCAGTTTGAGGCAGCTCTGCCTCTGTATCTATTATTGTTCAAAAGTTTGTAATGGTCTCTATTATCCATGAATGAGTGAGATCATGTGGTATTTTTCCTTCATTGACTGGCTTATTTCACTTAGCATAATGCTCTCCAGTTCCATCCATGCTGTTGCAAATGGTAAGAGTTCCTTCTTTTTTACAGCAGCATAGTATTCCATCGTGTAGATGTACCACAGTTTTCTAATCCATTCATCTACTGATGGGCACTTAGGCTGTTTCCAAATCTTAGCTATGGTGAATTGTGCTGCTATGCACATATGGGTGCATATATCCTTTCTGATTGGTGTTTTTGGTTTCTTGGGATATATTCCTAGAAGTGGGATCACAGGGTCAAATGGGAGTTCCATTTCCAGTTTTTTGAGGAAACTCCATACTGTCTTCCATAGTGGCTGCACCAGTCTGCATTCCCACCAGCAGTGCACAAGTGTTCCTTTTTCTCCACATCCTCTCCAGCACTGTTGATTTGTTGATTTGTTGATGATAGCCATTCTGACAGGTGTGAGATGGTACCTCATTGTTGTTTTGATTTGCATCTCTCAGCGACTTTGAGACTTTGAGCATGTTTTCATATGTCTCTTGGCTTTCTGAATGTCCTCTTTTGAAAGGTGTCTATTTAGGTCCTTTGCCCATTTTTTGATTGGATTGTTTATCTTCCTTTTGTTAAGTTGTATGAGTTCCCTATAAATGTTGGAGATTAGGCCCTTATCAGATATAATGTTGGCAAATATGTTCTCCCATGTAGTGGGCTTTCTTGTTGTTTTGTTGATGGTTTCTTTTGCTGTGCAGAAACTTTTTATTTTGATGTAGTCCCATTTGTTTATTTTCTCTTTAGTTTCCAATGCCCTCGGATCTGTATCGGCCCAGTCATTGTTTAATAGCATGCTAATTAGTCTCCATATGTTCGATTTTTTTGGATTGTTTTCATTGTAGTTGATTTTCAGTTTTATGCCATTGTGATCTGAGAAGATGCTTGATATGATTTCTATCTTCTTGAATTTGAAGAGACTTTGCTTGTGACCCAATACATGGTCTATCTTTGAAAATGACTGATGTTCACTTGAGAAGAATGTATATTCTGTAGCTTCGGGGTGAAATCTTCTGAAGATGTCAATTAATTCCATCTGATCTTTGAGTCATTTAGGATTGATGTTTCTTTGCTGATTTTTCTTTAGAGGATTTGTCCAATGGTGATAGTAAGGTATTAAAGTCCCCTACTATGATTGTATTACTGTAAATCTCCCCCTGATATCCTCAAGAAGTTGTTTTTATGTATTTGGGTGCTCCTGTATTGGGTGCGTATATGTTTACCAGAGTTATTTCTTCTTGTTGGATTGCTCCACTTAGTATTATGAAGTGGCCTTACTTATCTCTTTTTATATCCTTCACTTTGAGATCTTACTTGTCAAATATAAGTATTGGTACCCCAGCTTTTTTTTTTTCATTTCCATTCGCCTAAAAAACCTTTTTCCATCCCTTCACCATCAGTCTGTGTGTGTCTTTTTTTCTGAAGTGGGGTTCCTGTAGACAGCAGATATATGGGTCATGTTTTCTTATCCACCCAGTTACCCTATGTCTTTTGATTGGGGCATTTCATACATTTACATTTAAAGTTATTATTGATAGGTACTTGTCGCCATTTTTATTCTTTACACCTGTGTTCCTTCTTCGTTTCCTATTTGTTCTTTTTACAGTAGACCCTTTAGCATTTGTTGCATTGCTGGTTTGGTGGTAATAAGCTCCCTCAGTCCTTTTTTGTCTGTGAAGCTCCTGATTTCACCCTCAATTTTGAGTGATAGCCTTGCTGGGTGCAGTATTCTTGGATTCAGACCCTTCCTTTTCATGACTTTGTATATTTCATTCCATTCCCTTCTTGCCTGATGTTTTCTGTTTAGAAATCATTCGCCAGTCTGATGGGGGATCCTTTGTAGGTAACTTTCTGTCTCTCTCTCTGGCTGCTTTTAGTATTCTTACTTTGTCATTGGTTTTTGCCAATTTAATTATATTGTGCTTTGGCGTATGTCTTTATGGGTTCATTTTGTTTGGGACTCAGTGAGCTTCTTGGATTTGTGTGAGTTTTTTCTTCCCTATATCGGGGAAGTTTTCTGTCCTTATTTCTTCAAATAGGTTTTCTATTCCTTGCTCAGTTTCCTCTCCTTCTGGCATCCCAATTATGCGGATGTTGTTTCATTTTGTGTTGTCCCAAAGTTCTCTTAGGCTCTCCTCCTGCTTTTTATTTTTATTTTTTTCTAGAAGCTGCTCTGCTTGGATATTTTTTCCTACTTTGTCTTCTAGCTCACTGGTGCGGTCCTCTGCTTCTTCTAGTCTACTGTTGATGCTTTCTATTGAATTCTTTATAGCAGTGATGTCATTTTTCACTTCTTCCTGGTTCTTCTTCATTTCCTCTTGGTTCTTACACATATGGTTGAATTTGTCTTCCATTCTTTTCATCCACCTTATGACCATCTCTCTGAATTCTTTCTCTGACAGGTTGCTTGCCTCCATTTTGTTTACTTCCTTTTCTGGTGATGCCTGCTTTTCTTTCGTATGCGGGCTGTTTCTTTGTCTCCCCATGTTCTCTTCCGGGTGTCCGGTTATATAGTTCTCTCTCTCACACTATCTTGCAGTCTGCCTTCCCATCGGCAGCCATCTTCCTTCCTCCTCTCAAGCTTCTTTCTTTCCTCCCTCCCTCCCTTCTTTCCTTCCTTCCTTCCTTCCTTCCTTCCTTCCTTCCTTCCTTCCTCTCTCTCTCTCTCTCTCTCTCTCTCTCTCTGTTTCTTTCTCAGGATTGCTTTGGCTTCTTGGGATCTTTTGTGGTTCTGTACAAATTTGAGGGTTTTTTGTTTTTGTTGTTGTTCTATTTCTGTGAAAAATGCCATTGGAATTTTATAGTGATTGCATTAAATCTGTAGATTGCTTTAGGTAATATGGACAATTTTGTAATGTTAATTCTTCCAGTACATGAACATGGAATACCTTTCCATTTCTTTGTGTCATCTTCATTTTTTTAAATGTCTTATAGCTTTCATTGTACAGGCATTTCACAACTCTTAGGTGAAATTTATTCCTAAATATTTTACTCTTCTTGTTGTGATTTTTAAATAGGATTGTTTCTTAATTTTTCTTTCTTATAGTTTGTAAGTAGTATATAGAACCACCACAATTTTTGTAAATTGATTTTGTACTCTGTACTTTACTGTATCTATTAATAATTTCTAATAGTTTTTTTGGTAGTCTTTAGGGTTTTCTTTATATAAAATCATGTCATCAGTTTTACTTCTTCCTTTCCTATTTGGATGCCATTTATTCATTTATATTAATCATTTTTTTTTCCTAATTGCTCTTTCTAGGACTTCCAGTAATAGTGGTGGACTTTAGTTCATGGGTCAACACTCTGAGCAACCGGCTAGGACTTTTCATTGTTGTTCTTAAAGATGGTTATTATTTTTTTTCAAATCCTCACCCAGGGATATGTTTTTATTGATTTTGGGAAGAGAGGAAGGAGGGGAGAGAGAGAGAGAGAGAGAGAGAGAGAGAGAGAGAACATCAGTGTGTGAGAGAGAAACATCAATTGGTTGCCTCCTTTACATTCCTGGACCGGGGATCAAATCTGCAACCTAGGTAATGGTCCTGACCAGGAATTGAACTCTCAACCTTTTAGTATACGGGATGACTCTCCAACTGATTAAGCCATCAGGCCAGGGTGAGAAGGTAATGATTTTTATCCTTTATTCTATTAATGTGTATCACAATGATTTGCAGAAATTGAACCATTTTTGCATCCCTGGAATAAATCTCACATGACCATGCATATGATTCTTTTAATGTATTGTTTTATTCAGTTTGCTAATATTTTGTTGTGGATTTTTGTATCTATTTTTTATCTGAATAATATTATTTGTTAGTGTTCTTATCTGTTTTTGATATCAAGATAATACTGGCCTTGTAACATGAGTTTGGAAGCATTCCCTCCTCTTTATTTTTTTGGAAGTGTTTGAGGAGGATGGGTATTTAATGTTTTTTGAATGTTTGGTAGAATTCACCAGTGAGCCCATATCTGGTCCTGGACTCTTGGTTTTTGATTACTGTTTCAATCACCATACTGGTGATTGGTTTATTTAGATTCTCTATTTCTTCATGATTCAATTTTGGAAGATTGTGTGATTCTAAGAATTTATTCATTTCTTTCTAGATTATCCAATTTGTTGTCATATAGCTGTTCATTTATTTAATTTTAAAATATGCTTTTATTGATTTTTTTAGAGAGAGAGGAAGAGAAAGGGATAGATAAATAGAAACATAGCTGAGAGAGATACATCATCAATCGGCTGCCTCCTACACGGCCCCTACTAGAGAATGAGCCCACAACCTGGACATGTGCCCTGACTAGGAATCAAACCAGTGGCCTCTTAGTTCATGGTTCGACACTCAACCACTGAGCTGGCACAAATTGTTGCTTTTTGATATTGAGTTTGTTACCAGGTTGAAGTAGCTGTAGTTATTCAGAATGCTTTTTGTTTTCCCTTAACCTTTATACTGTAATTGTCTAACAGCCTTTTCTGATATTGAATCACAAACTTCTGATTCTGTTTTCTTATCACCTTACTCAGAGTTTTGGGTACTTGTGCTTTTTGTTTCAGGTAGAAGAGCTCCTTCCTTTAAGCATTTCTTGCAAGGCAAATCTAGTGGTTATGAACTCCCTCAGCTTTCGTTTATCTGGGAAAGACTTCACTTCTTTTTCATACCTAAAGGATAACTTTGCTTGATAGAATATTCTTGACTAACATTTTGTATCTTTTAGTATTTTAAATGTCATTTCACTCTCCTGGCCCATAGGGTTTCATCAGCTGATAGCCTAATGGTGGTACATTTGTAGGTTACCATCTTTTATTCTGTGGCTGCCTTTAAAATTCTTTATCATTGACTTTTGACAGTTTTGATGTGTCTTGGAGAAGGTTTTGTTTTGTTTTGTTTGCATTGAGATATTTAGGTGTTCTCTTAGTTTCATGGACTTTGTATATTGAATTCCTACCTCAGTTGTGGAAAGTTCTCATCTATTATTTCTCTAAATAAGCTCTCTGCTTCTTTCTCCCTCTCTTACCCTTCTGGAATACCCATTTTCATTTTGTTGCCCTTTCTAATGGAGTTGGATAGTTCTCATAGAGTTCTTCATTTTTGAAAAAAATCATAGTTCTCTCTACTCATCTGCCTGAATTATTTATAGATTTCTATCTGCCAGCTCACAATTCTCTCTTCTATATGATCTACTCTGGAGCTCCCACAATTCTCTATTCCATATGATCTGCTATATTTCCAAAGCATTCATCATCTCATTTATTGAGTTCTTCAGCTGCAGAATTTCTGTTTAGGTCTTTGTTAATTTACTTATTCTGCTTATTAATTTTATTATTGAACCCATTGATCTGAATTTCTGAGTTTTCTTGTAGTTTCTTCACGTTGCCTATTTTGAATTCTCTCTCAGTTAGATCACAATCTTCTATGACTTTAAGTGTGGTTTTGGGAGAATTATTATTTTCTTTATCTGCTACCGTGTAACCATGATTTTTTTTAATGGTGTTTGATGAGTTATTCCTCTGGGTGCATTTGAAGTAGCCAATACCTTTCTTATTTTGGTACAGCTTTGTTGTTTACTTTGATCCTAAGAGTCCAACAGGTTGGTAATTAGAGGCCTTTTTAGTTTTCCAGTACATGGTGCCATAGCACATATTTTTGGTTTCTCCTACCTGACATGCCTCTGGCTATATTTGAGCACTAGTGCTTTACTCTCTCCACCAAAGGTGTCGTTGGTGCCTTGTCATTGCTGTTTGTTACTCTGGGATAACTAGTGTCTTGCTGCTGCTAGTGTCGCTGGGGTCACATATCAGAGTCACCAGGATAGCAGTTGCCTCCACCACATCTGATGTCATCTGGTTGTGGGTACTGCTGTGGCAGTGCGATGAGGGTTGGAGGATGGAGAGAGCTGTGTGGTAAATGTTTCCCTCCATGTCCCGTGTGGTTCAGGGTTCAGGATCTGGAAGAGGAGCCGCACACAAATGAAAGAGAAGAGACAAGAGATAATTTGGGAATATTGGGGGACCAGGCGCAAGTCCAACTCAAGGAGAAGGACTTCCCCTGGTGCTCAGGCCGAGCCAACCTTTTATTGGGTTGGGATACACCCCTAGCCCTTAGGCAGGCAATTTCCAGTAACAGGCAGACTAGCCCATCAGCAAGGATTTACATAATAATAAATGGGGAAGTTGCTTCAGCTACCATTGTCTGGACTAACAATGGGTGCACAGCCCTGACCTTTGCAAGGGCTTCAAGGATCACCAGCCTTCCAGGTTCCTTGTCTACATTTCTCTGCCAGTGAAGACAATAGGCGGTTTCCCACAGAGCTGGGGTTGCCTGTGGCACTGTGGCTGGGAGGCTGAAGTCATGTATGTTGACTCTGGGGTAGCCAGAGTCGTCATGGTGGGAACAGGGTTGGAGGTGGCACCTCTGCTGTTCCCCCAGTTCCTACCCCTTTATGTGTTTCAGTCCACCATTTTCAGCTGTACAGATGCGTGGATCTTTCCAATGTCCTGGTGTGTTGGGTGAGGAGACTTTGTTGAGTCATGGATGCTTTACTTGTTACTGATAGAAGGGGAGAGATAAGGGAGCATCTCATGCCACCATGATGCTAATGTCACTACCATGCATAATTCTTTTTTAAAAATAATATTGATGGACACTTAGGTTGCTTCCATAGCTTGGCCATTGTAAATGATGCAGTGAACGTACGGATATATATGCCTTTTTAAATTAATGTTCTGGGTTTCTTCGGATAAATATCCAGAAGTAGAATTGCTGGGTCCTTCTTTGTCTCTTGGTCTCTTCTTTGCCTTTGTCTGTTTTGTCTCGTATAAGTATTGCTACCCCAGCTTTTTTGTTTTTTTGTTTCTATTTTCATGAAATATCTTTTGCATACCTTTACTTTTAGCCTGTGTCTTTCTATCTGAAACAAGTCTCTTGTAGATAGCATATGTTAAGGGTCTTATTTTGTTATTCATTCAGCTGCCATATGTCTTTTGATTGGAGACTTTAATCCATTTGCATTTAAAATAATTGTTGATAGATATGTATTTATTGGCGTTTTATTCATATTTTCTATCTTTTTAAAAAATTTTATTTTCTTAAAGAAGACTTTTAACATTTTTTGTAATGCTGATTAAGTGGTGATGCATTCTTTAGCTTTTTCTTTTCTGGGAAGCTCTTTATCTACCCTTTGATTCTAAATGGAGCTTTGCTGGGTAGAGTAATTTTGTTTGTGGGTCCTTGCTTTTCATCACTTTGAATATTTTGTGCCAAGCCTTTCTGGCCTGCAAAGTTTCTATTGAGAAATCAGCTGACAGTCTTATAGAAGCTCCCTTGTAGATAACTAACTGCTTTTCTCTTGCTACTTTTAATATTCTCTCTTTGTCTTTAACCTTTGGCATTTTAATTATGATGTGTCTTGGTGTTTGCCTCTTTGGGTTCATCTTGTTTGGTACTCTGTGCTTCCTGGACTTTTATGTCTATTTCCTTTACCAGGTTAGAGAAGTTTTGTGTCATTATTTTTTGTTTGTTTGTTTTTTTGTTAATCCTCACCCAAGGATATTTTTTCCCATTTATTTTTAGAGAGAGTGGAAGGGAGGGGGAGAGGCAAAAATCACCTGGTATTTGTCTTTCTCTGTCTGACTTATTTCACTCAGAGAGAAACATCACTGTAAGAGAGACACCTTGATTGCTTGCTTCCCACACATGCCCCAACTGGGGCCAGGGATCGAGCCTGCAAACCGAGGTACGTGTCCTTGACCAGAATTGAACCTGGGACCCTTCAGTCCATGGGCTGATGCTCTAACCACTGAGCAACCAGTTAGGGCATGTCATTATTTTTTTTCAAACAGGTTTTCAATTTCTTGCTCTCTTTCTTCTTCTTCTGGTGCCCTCATGATATGAATGTTGGTAAGCTTGAAATTGTTCCAGAAGCTCCTTACACTATCTTCATTTTTTTCGTTTTGTTGTCCTGAGGGGTGTTTTCTTCTTTCTTACCTTTCAAGTCATTGATTTGATTCTCTACTGTGATTCCCTGTAATGTATTCTTCATTTAAGTTAGTGTATTCTTCATTTCTAACTGGATCTTTTTTATGTTTTCTATCTCCATTTTTATGTTTCCTATCTCTTTACTGAAGTTCTCACTGAGTTTTTCTACATTTTCCTTATGTTCAGTGAGTATCCTTATAACCAGTGTTTTGAGCTTTGCTTTTGGTAGATTGCTCGGTTTAATTCTGTTTAGCTCTTTTTCTGAAGTTTTGTTCTGTTCTTTCATTTGGGGCATGTTTCATTTGTGTTGTTATTTTGGCTGCTTCCCTGTGTTTGTTTCTGTGTATTAGGTAGAGCCTGAATGTCAGTGGTTCTCAACCTTCTGACCCTTTAAATACAGTTCCTCATGTTGTGACCCAACCATAAAATTATTTTCGTTGCTACTTCATAACTGTAATGTTGCTACTGTTATGAATCATAATGTAAATATCTGATATGCAGGATGGTCTTAGGCGACCCCTGTGAAAGGGTTGTTCGACCGCCAAAGGGGTCGCGACCCACAGGTTGAGAACCGCTGCTGTATGTCTTCTAGTCTTGGTAGAGTGGTTTTATGTAGACGGTGTCTTTAGGGCCCAGTGGCTCAGTCTCCATAGTAATCTGAGCTGGGCACTCCAGACTGTGCTCCTTATGTGGGTTGTGTGCACCCTTTTGATCAGCTGTGAGGACTGGCTGAGACCACTAGAGGATCTGCTGTGCAAGGGCCGACCCCATGGAGCAGAACTCACTTCAGTGGGGCTTAGGTACCTTCTGAGTCCACCCCTTGAGTGTGTCTCTCATGGAGGTGGTTTGGTGGTGCTTTGATGTGGTCTGAAGCTGTCCACCTGGTGTGCTGGCTCTTGGGCCTCCTAATAGTTGCAGTCTAAGGTCAACTGCTGCTTGTGCTCTCCCCAGGGCCACCTGGCATGAGCTACAAAACAATCTTTAGATGGTTGCTATTTGTGCTGGCCTTGGAGGTGCCCAAGATAGGCCAAGCTGCAAACCAAGTTAGGCTGCTACTTGTGTCAGGTCTGGGGCCACTTAGAAGAGGTATGGGGTACACGGAGGCCAGATGGTGCTTGTTTGAGAGATTTTAGGAAAATCTGCTGCATGAGCTAAGACAGGCAGTTGTAAGGAAAAGCCACTGGGAAGGGTTTGGGTGGGCCAGCAAGTTGGGTGGGGCAGGGTTGCAGGGAATCACCAGGTTGTTGGAGATTCAGATATCACGGCCTCCTGCGGGCTGTGTGGGAGGGCTCAGCAAAGAAACAATGGCTTCTGCCAGCACTTCTGTCTGTGGGGAAAGCTGCCTCTCCAACCCTTGCCTTAATGCCAGACAATTGAGTTCCTCCCTGTTTGTCCCTGGCACTTTTTGAGCTTCTGCCCCAGCGCTGGAGCTCACAGTGCATGAGTTCAATTAAGTCCCTGCACAGGCTCTTTAAGAGGAACATCTGGGACTTCAGGAGCCCTTTGTCTCACTCAGCTACAACCCTTGCAGGTTTTCACAGTCAAAAATTATGGGGATTTCTCCCACTACTAGGACTCCTTGCTCCACAGTTGAGATATTCTTCCTGATTTTTACTAGGTGTACCAGTTAATAATGCGGATTTTTTTCAATAGATGGAGTTACACATATGGTGATATATATGGGATTTGATATGTATGCTATTTTGTTGTATTGACAGCAAGCTTCAAAACTTCATGTCAAATTTGCTGATGGTGTTAGCATCATAGATATTTTTATGCTTAAAAATGTTGAATTTCGTGCCAAAAAAAGAACATTTGTGGGAAGTTTTAATTCTTTACTTTATTTTGAAGAAAAAGTTATTGTATACTTCAGGAAGCTTATGGTGAACATGCTCCATCTCAAGATACTACTTGAGAACGCTGGTTTAAATGCCTTAAAAGTGATGATTTCTATGTGAAAGACAAAGAACGTTCAGGTCAACCGAAAAAGTTTGGGGACCAACAATTACAAGCATTATTGGATGAAGATGCATGGAAACTCAAAAACAACTTGCAGAAAGATTAAACGTTGCCCAGCAAACAAATTCCGATCATTTACAAGCAGTGGGAAAGATTTTAAAGGAAGGAAAATGCGTGCCACATCAACTGAACGAAAGACAAAGGGAAAACCAAAAAGTCATCAGTAAAATATTGCTTCAACGGCACGAAAGAAAGTCTTTTTTGCATCGAACTGTGACTGGTGATGAAAAGTGGATTTATTTTGAGAATCCCAAATGCACAAAATTATGGGTTGATCCAGGTCAACCATCAACATCGACTGCAAGGCCAAATCGCTTCAGAAAGAAGACAATGTTCTGCGTTTGGTGGGATCAGGAAGGTGTGGTGTATTATGAGCTTGTAAAACCAGGTGAAACCGTTAATACTGATTGCTACTTACAACAAATAATCAATTTGAACCATGCTTTGATCGTGAAACGATCAGAATGGGCCAGAAGACAGGGCAAAGTAATTTTGCTTCCTGATAACGCACCATCACACACTTCAAAACCAGTTAAAGACACATTAAAAGATCTTGCCTGGGAAGTATTAACCCACCCGCCCTATTCACCAGACCTTGCTCCTTCAGATTACCATTTGTTCTGATCAATGGCACACACACTTTCTGAGCAGCACTTCAAAACGTACAAAGAAGTGGAAAATTGGGTCTCTGAATGGTTTGCTTCAAAACAAGAAAAGTTCTATTGGGACGGTATCCACAAATTACCTGAAAGATGGGGGAAATGTGTAGCTAGTGAATGGACATTACTTTGAATAAAGCACTTTTGATGTTGCTCTTGAAATTATCGTGTTTTCTTTGATTACAAAATCCACCATTATTAACCGGTACACCTAGTAACTGCTGCATGTGGGTGTGGGACCAGCCTGTTCAGCATCTTCATCCCTCATATCAGTCTGATGTAGCTTCTTTATGTCCTTAGTTATAGGACACCTGTCTGTTCAGCTAGATATCAGGTGTTCTGAGTGATAGTTCCGTAGTTTAGTTGTAATTCTTGTTATTGTGGGAGGTTTCAGTATTGAGTTTACCTACATTGCCACCTCGACTGGCAGCCCATGCTTATTTCTTTAAAACAAATTTTTATAAGTGAAATTATAGAACTAATGCCATAGTATGCCCCAAGAAGGCTGTACCAATTTATATTCCATCAGGATAGGTGTTTTTTCCCTTTTTCTATGAGTGTACTTAAAAAAATTTATTATTTTATTTCAGAGAGGAAGGGACAGGGAGAGAGAGATAGAAACATCAATGATGATAGAGAATCATTGATCGGTCGCCTCCTGCACACCCCACTCCAGGGATTGAGCCCACAACCCGGGCATATGCCCTGACCAGGAATCAAACCGTGACCTCCTGGTTCATAGGTAGATGCTCAACCACTGAGCCATGCCAGCCAGGATGAATGTACTTTCAGAATTACTTTTTCCTTCTGTTTTTATTCTTTCTTCCAAAGTGACTCCCACCCTACACACACATTCTTATACATTAAGTAACGAAGTCAGATCTTAGTGGAGCTCATATGGGGCCACAATGGTGTCATGGTCAGGGCTGGAAAACTGAGTCGCTTATCACTGTATACTTGGTTCCTTCCTTTTGTCTGGCAAATATGGATTTGTGAAAAGTTCATTGGGCTTCTTTGTTTTAGGTTACACTCCTGGCACACCTTATAAAGTGTCCTGTTCCCCCACCAGCGGGGCGGTTCCACCATATTCCTCCTCCCCCAACCCATACCAGACTGCTGTATACCCTGTGCGAAGTGCCTACCCCCAGCAAAGCCCATATGCACAGGTAGGCCTTGGGTGCACTGTGAGGCTCTTGATACTGTTCTTGGGCACTGTATATGTAGATCCCATCTGGGGTCTTACCCACTGGGTGTAGAGTTCTGTTACAGTTGTCGCTCTTCCTCCCCACAGCAAGGCACATTCTACACACAGCACCTGTATGCAGCACCCCCTCACGTCATCCACCACACCACAGTGGTGCAGCCCAACGGCATGCCGGCGACAATGTACCCTGCTCCCATCCCTCCTCCAAGAGGCAACGGGGTCACCATGGGTATGGTGGCTGGGACCACTATGGCCATGTCGGCAGGTGAGTCGACTCTGGGTTTCCTGTTCTATGGTGGCATGAGAGCTGGGAAGGGAGAGCTCACTAATACCCTGACCCCTGGCCTTGATATTTCATGTCTAGATTTGTGTGGAAGGACATATTCTTTTGGGAAGGAATAGCATATTATATTTTTCTTTTTTTCTCCTTCTCCTTTCAGTTGAGACAAGACAGGAGTGGGGGTTAGAGTAATAAATCATGAACCAAGTACCCTCCTGGTAGAGTATGACTGGATGGCACTCTCTGAATTTCAGAGGGCTACTTTGTTGCTGAGTTGAGCCGTTTGACAGTAGGAACTAGGAGTGACCAGATCTCCTCTGTGAGCATCTCCTCTGTGACCAGATCTCCTCTGTAAAGCAGAAGGGCAACTTTATATTCTGGGGGATTGGACCTTTTAGTATGGGTTCCTTTGCAGGCCAAATTGTCTGTCTAGGAAAGCTAGTCTTGTGTTAATAGACATCACAGCTACTTGTACAAATCCTTTGACATTCATTGACTTTATTTCCCAAGGAAAATAAACCACTGAGAGATGCGAACCCTGGCTAGGATGGACACATCTACCTGGAGCCCTGGCACCTCTGTGGCAGGGGCCAGGTACACACGATACACTTGGTTGCCCAGGACTGGGATTTTAAAAAAAATATATTGTTCCCTCTATGTTTTCTAAACTTTACTTCAATTAAGAAAATCATGCCAGAGAGAAAGGTGTTTCTTCTTAGTCTCTATTTTATTTGGTTTTCCCATACTTATCTTTGAAGGCAAAAGAGATTATACTTTCTGTCATGTACATGTTTGTGACAGGTAGAAGGAAGGGAAGACAGGTCTGGGATGAGTGTGGGCAGTGAGACAGGAGAGTGAAGAGAGTGAAGGCTGTTATTTTTGAGGTAGAGCTTATCTGCAAATGGACTCAGATAATCGCTGCCTTTTCTTCAGGTTAGGGAAAAATACATTTAGCTTAATGTACTCTGAAGTTTATATGGTTTGGAATCTCCCTCAATCCCTCTCTTCCATGTATTTGTTTCATATTAATAATTTTTAAGGGTACAGTTCAGTAGTGTTAAGTATATTTACACTGTTGTGAAACACCTCCAGAACTTTTTTTTATCTTGCAAAACTAAAGCGCTGTTACCATTAAACAACCTTTCTTTCCCCCTGCCCGCCAACCCCTGACACCAGCATTCTACTTTCTGTCTCTATCAATGACTACTCTAGGGACTTCAAATAAGTGAAATTATACAGTACTTGTCTTTTTGTGACTGGTTTTTTTCACCTAGCATAATGTTCTCAAGGTTCATATGAGTTGTAACATGTGACAGATTTCTTCCTTTTTAAGGCTGAATAATATTTTTATTTTGTCTTTTATCATCTAATCCACAAAAATAATTGAGTATGTTTATATGAAGGGAAAGCATAAAGGTTTCCACAAATGTATTACCATTATGAGCTTTCTGTGTTTATACATCTTTGAGTAGTTCTTATATAATCAGAGTTCTGACAGCAGTCAAGATCCAAGGCCCTTTCCCTCTTCCTTACGTCCCTCCTTGTCAGAGGAAGCATAAAGTTGTGTAGTGATGATGTAAGGACAGCCTTGACTGTGGGCAGTGCTACCTGCCACACACTCCTCTTTCTTGCAGGTACCCTGCTTACTGCCCACTCCCCAACTCCTGTTGCCCCCCACCCAGTCACTGTGCCCACGTATCGGGGTCCAGGAACGCCCACCTACAGCTACGTGCCCCCTCAGTGGTGATCACCTGCAAATGTAAGTGACTGGTGAAGCCTAGGTTGGCTCTTGACTAAAGTGCATTTTTTTTCCAGTGGAGAATGGCAAATCTACCATAATTTAAACACTAATGAGAAAAATGCTACCTGACTGTTCATCCAAGTGTTTAAATTTTTGCTCATATTGGGTCTCTACAAAGTAGAAAAAAGAAGGAAACCATTGAGTACTTGCTATACTATGTTTCTTGTACCCGCCTCCTGCAAAATAAGTAGTATTCCAGTGTAATTGGAAGCCTCTGTGAGGTCCACGGGTATCAGGAACATTTTCTTTCTGCTGCCCTTTTTGGATTTCATCCTCCTCTAATTGAAATGCCTCCTTTTCATAGCAGCAGTGCCAGAGGAGCTCTGTGATTGTGTGTCTTTCTCCCTCCTGCCCAGGTTTGAGGATGGAGCTGTGCAGTCACATCCTGGATATTCCACAGCTGGTGCTGCAGGCCTTGTGCCTCCAACCAGGACTTTCTCTTCTTAATGCTCTCGACACTTAGCTAAATACTACTATGGTCCGGCCTTGCAGATCTCAGCACCATTAGTCTCCAACTAACTATGGGTTGGTCTTAAAGCAAGTCATGTTTTGGGGCTGCCTGGCAATTTTTTTTAGCTAACTGTAATGATGAAAAGGGAGTATTAATGTATTCTGAAATCATATCTAGTTGAATGCATGTTTAAAAAAACAAACACAAAAACAAAGCTTGCTCAAACTACCTGCAGTGATTGATGCAAAACCATCATATGCAAAATCCAAAGGAATGGAAAATATTTTATAACTTGTATGTATCACTAATGCAGTGTTGTAATGTATGCAGAGTCTTAAAGATGTAAGTGTTAACGTGAATTTCTTCATAGAGCATCTGAAATCTCTTAAGTGATTCTTCATCCTTTGGGGTTGATGTAGGTTGCCAGTTGGAAACATGAAATTTTAGTTTTTAGCCATCAGTTTATTTCATACTGATTGCACTGGGAGAGAGTGGTAGGGACTGGGAGAGTATAGGGTGGGCCACAGCTACTTGGGGTAGCCAGGTTAATGGGCATCACTATCTTTTCATTTAGGTTTGCAGGGTCAGTTTGATGTAGACATTCTTAAAAGATTATCATGAGAGACTAGAGTTGTATGGCCAGTACATTTAGGGGCAATTTGCAGTTTGTCCATCAGCAAACCAGTTTTCTCTGGATTGCTATGTGTTACCATTACAAAGCTCTTTACAGATAGAGATGCTGTTTTCTATATCTTTATTGGAAAAGCCTTATGTAGAATTAAGTTATTTTCCTAGGATGGAAGATATGTGAAATAAACAGAAAAACTTGGAGGAGGTATTGTTCTCTTCCTGATTTAGTTTAGAAAATCATTTCCCTTTTTTTTCTTTGCTGAGAAATATTTGTGTTAGCTGAAAATATATGTAGGCATTGCTGTTCTTTCCCCCACAAAGAAGGGTAAGATTTCAGCTGTGTGTTCTCAAGAAAGTTGTATATTTAAGAACTATTAAAAAGGGAACAAAACTTTATTTGAAATCGGGTGAGGCTGCCACTATGTTTAGGCCTATCCACTTGATGGAGACTTAATCCTCTGAGACCATCTGGAGACAGGTGTGGGGAGGTCTGATGTCTATTGTCTGTGAGCCTCTTTTGCCATCTCTTCAGGCAACTGAGAGCACTCAGCACAAAGCAGGTATAGACAACAAAGGGTCAGGCAGCATCAAAATGCATTTACCTGCCAAGGATTATTATGGAATGGATTTTGTGGTTAAAATATGAATATTGTATATAAGAAATTGAGGCATTTTTTTTTTGAAAAAACAAACAAACATGGGTTCAACTTATATTGATGGGAGTTAGTCTGTTCTCAGATAGAGTCAGAGGGAGTGTGAGGAGAGGTTTTGTCTCCTCTCAGCAGTTTGTCAGGCAGGTGGAGGAGTATGCCCCTGTTCTACCCCATCATTGTTTCAAGTGCTGTGTGCTTTGGTTGGGAAGGGGAGTCTACTCTTCTTATGTCTCTGGCAACTAGGTCAGGGCTCTAACTTTGGTTAGGCTTTCATCCAGATTGGTGAGTGGGACACCTCACCCCTGAGCCTTTGGTAATCTTATTTTTTATAGTAAGTATTCTTTGTAATTTTTTTCACATTTTATTTTATAATAAAAAAGTTTAAGAATATTTTTGCATGGATCATGTAAAGAAAAGATTTCTTATTCCTAATACCTGTTAACATAGTGTGTCTACTAAAAAGAACTTTAAATTGCTTCATAAGCACTTAACCCATGTGTGTGTGTACAGTTTGTGCACACTTCTTAAACTTCGTGTTGTAATTCCTTCTGTATAGTGGATGGTTTGTAATATCAATAGGTTCCAGGTACAAGTAACAGAAAACTCAGTTTCCTCAAGTTAGTGTAATTAGTTGATAGGAGAAAATGTGATTTTAGTGTATGCTTTTAAAATGCCCCAAACAAAAAAATGGGAATACACACACGCACGCGCGCGCGCGCGCACACACACACACACACACACACTCTACCTAGGGATGGAGACATTTGAAATCAAGAAGAATCTATTAGAAGTTATATAGGATGTTTCTTCAGGCGTACTTGAGACTTAGGGTGAGTGTTTTCATGAGCACTAAATTAAATGGTGTTTTCAAGAGAAAGCAGAATGGGTTTCATTTCCCCCCATTTATATCAGTATCATGACACTTTCCCCCTAATTTTCTTTTTAAACCTTTTCCCTTTTGTCAAGTTGAGCTGAGAGACTTTATCAGATACTTTTGTGTTACGGAATATATCTTTTCAGTTGAAACTATCAGGGCATCAGCTATCAAATATGATGGTGAAAGGTAGACCTTGTCTAGTATGTATGAATCTGGACTTATGAATAGTAAAAGTATTATAGGTTGTAATTTTAGCAGCGTTTTAAATTCTTTCTAGTAAAATTAATTAAGGAATAAAAGTCCTGTTATAAACTTGCATAATTTGATATCCAAAGCACAATAGTGGAACATTTATTTATTTATTTATTTTTTAAAAAAAAAATATATTTTATTGATTTTTCACAGAGAGGAAGGGAGAGAGATAGAGAGAGTTAGAAACATCGATGAGAGAGAAACATCGACCAGCTGCCTCCTGCACATCCCCCCCCGGGAACGTGCCCGCAACCCAGGTACATGCCCTTGACCGGAATCGAACCCAGGACCTCTCAGTCCGCAGGCTGACGCTCTATCCACTGAGCCAAACCAGTTTCGGCAATAGTGGAACATTTAAAGAAATTTTGCTTCCTAATTTGAGAGCCTTTTAGCTGAATTATAGTTCTTTTAGAAATTGAGACAGGCAAGCAAAGGATCCTAATTCCTATAAACATGGACATCATCATGGATATTTAATTTGTTTTGTTTTTACAGCCTCTTTCCTAAAGTTTAGGAGGTCCGTTTCTCTGCTTATGGAAATGCTCTAGACTGGATGACTGAGTGTTTATCGATGAGCAAGCCATAATCCCATTAACTTGCTGCCTCTGAGAAGGGAGGATAACATCAGGACCAGGGCCATTTGTGATAAAACAGGCACATAGGTACTTCCAGAACCTTTTATGTTTCTTATGATAAATCTTTTCAGAGCCTTCTTGTTGGTGTGGTTATTAGACCTACCAGTTGCTATTCTGTGACTTTCTTGTGTACAAAGCAAACATAGTGTTTACAGGAGATTGAGGAAGGTCCTAAGGCTTGGGATGGGCACCTGGTTATTAAGCATCCTGTCCTTGCCAAGCTGGGCAGACAATGCCTGGCTCTCTAGGGTAGCATCATGACTTTAATAATGAGAGGAAATATATTCTTAAGGCACTTTGGATATGCAAATATCTGGCAATGTTGTTCCTTTATGTGGGTTTCTGTGAGTGTGTCTGCCAGTGATTGATTGTGGAAGGATGGTAAACACAGGCCACATCAATAGTGGAGCCTGCTTTAAAAAGGAAGCCCAAATTTCTCCTGTCCTTTGGAAACAGTATTACTCGGACCAGTTAGGCCACCTTCTCTCCATCTGGCAGCTGGGCACCTCAGTCATTGCTAGCCTGAGCATTGCCCATATAGGACAGGACACCTGTCTGACACCCTCCATTGGTTGCAAGGGTGGTTTAAGGATGCATGGCTTGAGGTGGGAGGCAACTTCTGGTCCTTCTCTGGTGCTTTCTATGGAATGGGGATAATCTATAAATAGGAGTGTGGTTGGCTTAGGGAAAGGGCAGGCTGTTTAGCTCTCCTCTCTGGCACATTTCAAGTATGTGTGTGTGTGTCCATCTGACTTGAGCAGACTGCAAATGACACGGTTCAGAAGAGAGTCTGATCTTTTCAGGTAGAAAGTTACAAGTTGGTCTTAGATGTTTCAGAGAATTTATCTCTTTATCCACTCTATTCACTTGAACAGAAAACCTGTGGATGTCATCACTTTATAAAAGTTCCCAGGACTAAAGTCAACTCACTTGGGACAAGGACAGAGGAGATGTGGACATCTCTATCCAGGGAACCCGAATGAACTATGGGAGATGGTATTCTCCAGGATTTGTACGTTGGAGGTGATAGGCAGCTCATCTCTGCCTCCTGAGCCCTGTTGGAGTCTCCCCAGGTCCTTGTGTAGATGAGTGAATAGTCAAACGATCTGAGGCCAGCACTCTTGTGCACCCTGCAGGATTGTTCTGACAGCCACTTGAAGGAGAGGCACCAAGGAGCCACATAGGTTGTGACTGACCAGGAAATGGTTCCTTTAAAAAATTTTTTTAAAAATAATTTCTAAATACTGTTTTTTAGACTGTTCTCTTGGTACATTTTTAAATTTACGTCAGCATTGTCTTCCAGTGTTAAAGGCATCCCTCACCTCTGCATTGAACTTAGATGTCAATCAATACAAAGGAATGGAATATCCATCCTGATCTAGTTCTATTGTCTGTAAATTCATACTATTTTAATTTTTTTTGCAATCTGATAAGTAGATGAGCTTAGATTTAAAATTATTAAAAGCACGTTTATTGTAACAAGAGCTATGTATTAACACTGCAGTTTTGAATAAAGATTGACTTGTGTTGCATATTATGGTTTTCATGATTTTTCCCTGTAGGTTTTGTCTCAAGGTGGTTTACCTGCCTGGGAGGTGTTGTAGTTTCTCTAAAGTTTGGAAATCCAGTGGTTTCGAGCAAAAGCCCTGTAGTGCTCAGCTGCTTCCCAGGTACTCTTGACCTTGGCAGTGTGTAAGGGTTTGTGGAGGCCACAGGTTGTGAGGACTGTTTCCCTAGGTGGGAAGGGGGAGGAAAGCCACCCTCATGCCTCTTCTTCTGGTCCTGTAGCTCAGGTCCTCCTGGGAAGACACATTCTTCCCCCTTTCACTAAGGAAGATGCTGAGACACAGAAAGATTATGGACTGCCTGTTCCCCGAACACATTTGCTAATTTCAGCTAAATATAAACTCTGAGAGCAGTCAGGGAGGGAGTGGGCTTCTAGGCCCTAAGGGGAGAGAGGGGCTGAGCCAGCCATACCTCACTTGGACAGCTCCCAGTGGCCCTGAGCCTCCTTCAAGCAGTTAGCCTAGCCACTTTAGCCTCTTTTCACTAAAACCGTGAGGCATGAGCTCAACTGGGTGAGGCCCTACTCCCAATTCTGGGTGCTACTGGGATTATTTACTCCAGGTTAAGGAAAGGTAGGCATACAGAGGAGAAAATGCATACACATCCATAGAAAACAAGGGCTGGCAGCCAGTTTATTTTTTACAAGTTTTTTTTTATGAAATTAAATGTAGTGTTTGGCTTGGAGAAGGTAGAGTAGTGCAAGTGACTACATGCTGCTGAATTCCCATGGGCCAGAGGGGCTGCTTGGCACTTTGCACCCACAAGCCAGGCCCTGGATGTACTCATGGGCACCCTTCCTTGGGGTGGGATGTAGGCTTCCCCCTCCAATCCACATACTCACTGGCTTCTGGGTGGACAGGTCAGTCCTGCATGCTGGGCTATAGAACTCAGTCCTTATCACTTCTCATGCTTACTTAGGGTAAGGCAATCTTCCTGTGTCACTAACAATTCTTTTTCTCCATTTTGAAAAACAAAATCCAAACAAAAAAACTGGAACCAGGTTCTGGAGTCAACACACAGCTACATGTGGACATACCCTGATGGAAGTTTGCAGTTGATTATAAACACATTACAAGTGAAGAGAGTGTCTAGAGAGGAACTGGGAGACAAAATGGATGGGCTCTGGGGCCAGGTGTGGTCATATGCAGAATACCCGGTTCCCACCCTCCAGAGATGTCAGCTGCCTGGCACCATCAGCTGGAGGCCTGCAAGGAGAATTGGAGGGCAGAGGGGCACACAGCCCAGTTTTCCAAGTGGTGGAAGGCAGACAGTCTCCTCCTGCCCAGAGAAAACAGGAGGAGGAATGATTAGATGTATGAAGAAGAGAGTCTAAAGTAGTCAGTCCTTTTACACATGTCCATCTTGCTGATGGTTCTCAGCTGTAGTTTCCAGGAGGCCCCACAAAGGTAAGGAGGGTGGCGGGAGGTTCCTGTGCTGTGGGGCTCCTGCCCCTCCAGCTTGTGTATGTAGTGCATCAGTAGTGAGGAAGAACCAAGAATAGGTGCAGAGCCTGGTACGAACTGGTGACACCAAGCCATTTCCTTGCTCAGCCCTGCTCACTTCCAGTTTGCAGAGTAGGCAGAGGAGGGCCGGAAGCCATGGGTGAACCTTGGGGAGGGAAAGCTGGAGACTAGCTGGCAGAGCAGGCCAAGACAGTGCTGTTGGCGGGGAATAGGCTCACTTGGGGAAGGGCGCCAGCCGCTAATGCTATACAAGAAGGTGGATGGCTTCTACTTGGGCTCTTCCAGCACCAAGACCTGTTGCTGGGGCAGGCTGGTTAGCAATGTCAGGTGCTCTTGGTGCATCAGATAGTAGGGCTGTCTGAGGGCTGGGTAAGGAGACAGAAGGGGTTATATAAGTGCCTAGAGAGTCATTAGTACAAGGCAGAATGGCATCCTCTGCTGTGGGGTGGTAGCATGGGACCTGTCCCAAGGCTCTGCCTCAGACTCCCATGGTAGGGAACTTGTTTCCAGTGGGGTTACTACACCCAGGAGCCTGAGCCACCCTCTTGTAGTGTGCAGAAATGAGGGCTAAGGGACCTGGAAGGTGTGAGGCCCTGGAGCTTCTCCATGGCATAGGCTCTGTGCAAGGCAGTTTCAGTACCTCTGTGGGAATGGGGATGTAAGGTGGCTGTGAGAATGACTGCCACAAAGCAGGCCTGGGGAAGTGAGCACTGTCACTATTACTAATGGTATTGCTTGGGGGCAGGGTTGTCTGAGGTGATAGAGAGCAAGAATTCCAAATGCATACTGACATAAGTTTCATCAGTGGTGACCCCTTATCACCAACCTTTGGGAACAAACACCTGCAAAGGGCAATGGGTAACTGAGGACCTAGGTGCTAGCTCACTTTGCCTTGGGGGTCAGAGAAGGGTTTGATCAGGACTAGGCTGCTAAAGTGGATATGGGACTACCACCTGCTTACCTTTGGGCTTCCCAAGTGCCTGCTGCTTGCTGGCATTCAGCATGGCTTGCTCCCTTTGCAGCTTAGTGATGGAGAAGCCTGGGAGCGAGGGGCACAAATGAGATACCTGCTTCCCTGCCAGGACTTTGCTGCTCTTCTACTTTCCCCTCCTCCCCTGCCCACAGTCCTTTTGTCCTATGCTTCCTGGCCATGGAGCAGCCCTCTGTGTACCATACTCGCTCTACAGTGCGCAGGGCTCACCATGCTGCAGGGACTGTCCTGCTCAGCCAGCTGGCCTTGGCTCCAGACAGAGCCAAGGTGCTCCTCCTGGTGCCCTTCTCAGAGCCCTCCCCACATTCTCCCCTTGCCCTACCCCATCTTTCACCAGAGGCTTTTCCCAAGCCAAGAGTCAATCTGGTCACTGCTGAGTATGAGGACAAGGGGCACATGGACAGGAGGGGAATGTGGTGGGGAGATACCCTGCTCATATGGGGATGGGACAGGCTTCTGGAGGTCAGTCCCACCTTCCACTCCAGTGTTATCCCTGCAACTGAGCACACTTGAGTGTACGTGTGTTGGAAGCAACCCCTCCCCCCACAAAAGGCCAGCAGAACCATTCCCTGGGGCTGAAATCAAGAGACCCTGGAGCCGCACCAAACCCTGAGACCCTTGGTCTATGAGACATGCAGTCCCAGTCAACAGTTGTCCTGACCTTGCATTCCAGGGTAAGGAGGCCTGGTGGGCCCTTGCAGTGCAGCAAAGTTGAGAGGGGCTATTTCACCTGTCTTCTGGTCCAGCCACACCTGCTCCCTCTCCTTGGCAAAGGCTTTGAGCCAGCACTGCTTCTTCAGGCTTCCTGGCACACAGCAGGTAGCTCTCTCCCATGGTTCCATAGTACAGCTGGAAGGCATTCTTGATGCTCATGTGGAGGTCTTTATCCTTCCAGTACTCTAGATCCACTACCTCTAAGCTATCCATTTCGACTCGGCCCTTATAATACAGCACATCCTGGTGTAGAAGGTCCTGCCAGAGGCACCGTGAGCTGCCAGCCCAGCCTGCTTGTTGGATCCCTCCCCATACTTTGAACTGCTCTCCTGACTATCTCTAAGACCCTGTGTCACTCACTGCCCTGTAACTGGAAGGGCTGATGGGCCACACACCTACCTCCCTAGCAGAGGATGAGCTCACAAGGGCATAGTGAGCCTAGTACAGCCCCCAATTATGTGCCAAATCTATGATGAAGAGCCTCACTCCTTCAGTTAAGTTATTGGCTAGCCTGAGGGTCTTTAAAGGCACCTGTAGTTTTGTGGGCAAGCAGCCATGGATACAAATAGTGAGCCAGGGTCCATACCACAGCAGAGAAGAGCACCAGGTATACCTGGGCCAAGTCAGTTGTCAGGAGGGCTTCTGGATAGAGTTACTTAGGCAATGTTTTAAAAGAGAAGTAGAGCTAGCAGCACAGAGGAGGTAGGGAAGCTACTGGAGCAGAAGACTCCAGGGCTAGGGAGGGGAAGCTGGGTTTTGTTCAGAGAGGAGGGTGTTCTTATAGTACTGGGCCCTGGTCAGGCTGCGAGGGCCACCCCATAGTCCCTGGGCTACTCACTCTCCCACCGTCATCCTGGCCCTAAGGGCAAGACCAGGGAAGGGCCTGCCATACTCAAGGCTCTGGGAAAAAAGGTGCCCTGTGTGTGTCATCTTTTCTCTGGGCAGCTGCTTCTAGCCCTTAGCTTCACTTTCTCCATTTCTGCTCTAAATAGGCTGTCCAGCAGGAAAGAGAGACCTTCTTACTGTACCTTCTTACAGTAGATGAGTTGGTGGTCAAAGAGAAAAAACATCCTCTGCTGGCTCTTGGCTTGTGGCTGTGTAACTCGAATCAGCTTCCCTGAGTAGATGAGTTCGGAGCTCCTGGCCAGGAGATCTTCCCCGTGAGAGACCGCAAAGAGAGCCACGAGCTTCAGACAACATCAGAGCAGTACCCAATAAGCTTCATAAGCAGCATATCCACAGAGAGATATTGGTAGGTACCAGACACTGTAGAGGCAAATTTCACTTCATGTGGTCAGCACCTGCAGAGCGACTCACATGCTGTGATCAGGCTTGAGCCTCAGGTCAGTGCCATGCACAAATAAGTCAACAGCACTCAAGACACAATTACCACAGGAGGGCCCACATAACCGATACAAGGAACAGTCCTGGACCACCCAGGTCAGGTGTCAAGAACACTGCACCCCTGAACCCCACAGAACACCTACTACATAAAGGCCACCCCATGAAGACTGGGAGTCATAACAAATCTATCTAGTACAAAACAAACAAAGGCAGCTAAACTGGGAAGACAAAGAAACAGGCCCCAAATTAAAGAACAAGGAAATCTCCAGAAAAATAGCTAAATGAAACAGAGGGAGGCAATTTATCAGATAAAGAGTTCAGACTAATGGTTACAGGTTGCTCAAAGCATGGAAAAAGATAAACCATAAAAAAAAAGACCAATCAGAAATGAAGAATACAATACCAGAACTGAATACACTGGAAGAAATACAGGTTGGATGAAGCAGAGGATTGAATCAGCAATTTTCAACACAAGGAAGACAAAAAATACCCAATCAGAGCTGCAAAAATTTAAAAAAGAATAGGTTAAGGGACCGTTGGGAATACATGAGGCATAACATCCTTGTGATAGGGGTACCAGAAGAAGAGAGAGAGCAAGGGATTGAGAATCTATTTGAAGAAATAATGACCAAAACTTCCTTAACCTGGTGAAGAAAAAAGATACAAGTCCAGTAAGTGCACAGAACCCCAAACAAGAGGGATCCAAAGAGGCCTACACCAAGACGTAACTAAAATGGCAAACATTAAAGACAAAGAGAATCTTAAAAGCAGTAAGAGACAGTTACGAGGTGCTCCCATAAGACTGTCAGCTGATTTCTCAACAGAAACATTTCACACTGGAAGGGATTAGCATGAAATAGTCAAAGTGAAGAAAAGTAAGGAACTACAGCCAAGACTGCATTAGTCAGCAAGGCTATCATTTAATATTGAAGGAGAAATTAAGGGCTTCCCAGACGAGAAAAAGCTAAAGAATTTCTTACCACCAAACCAGTATTACAAGAAATGTGAAAGTGCCTGCATCAAGAAGAAGAAGCAGCCCTTGGCTGGATGGCTCAGTTGGTTGGAGTGTCATTCTGTACACCCAAGGTTCTTGGTTCAATCGCAGGCACATACACACATATAGGAGGCAACTGATAGATGTTTCTCTCACATTGATGTTTCTCTCTCTCCCTCTCTCTCTCTCTCTCTCTCTCTCTCTCTCTCTCTTTCTCCCCCCCCTTCCCCCCTCTTTCCCCCTTACCCTTCTTCCCTTCTTCTCTCTCTCTAAAATCAATAGAAATCATATTCTCAGGTGAGAATTAAAAAAATAATAAGAGTATCCACAGGCAGCAAAATCTCAGACATATGCTGAAGCAGTATCTTCACCGATACAGCTCCCAGGACAATGGAAACTAAAGAGAAAATAGACAAATGGGACTACATCAAAATAAAGAGCTCTGCACAGCAAAAGAAACCATCAACAAAACAACAAGAAAGCCTACTGCATGGGAGAACATATTTGCCAATGTTATCTCCAATAAGGGTTTAATCTCCAACATTTACAGGGAACTCATACAACTTAACAAAAGGAAGATAAACAACCCAATAAAAAAAAAAGGGCAACAGACCTAAATAGATACTTTTTGAAAGAGGACATACAGAAGGCCAAGAGACTTATGAAAACATGCTCAAACTCACTAATCATGCGAGACATGCAAATCAAAACAACAATGAGGTATCATTTCACACCTGTCAGAATGGTTATCATCAACAAATCAACAAATGACAAGTGCTGGTGAGGATGTGGAGAAAAGGAACACTCGTGCACTGCTGGTGGGAATGCAGACTGGTACAGCCACTGTGGAGAACAGTATGGAGTTTCCTCAAAAAAACCCCCTAAAGATGGAACTCCCATTTGATCCAGTGATCCCACTTCTGGGAATATATCCCAAGAAACTGGAAACACCAATCAGAAAGGATATATGCACCCCTATGTTCATAGCAGCACAATTTACAATAGCTAAGATTTAGAAACAGCCTAAATGCCCTTCAGCAGATGAGTGGATTAAAAAACCATGGTGCATCTACACAATGGAATACTATGCTGCTGTAAAAAGGAAGGAACTCCTACCATTTGCAACAGCTTGGATGGCGCTGGAGAACATTATGCTAAGCGAAAGAAGTCAGTCAGAGAAACATAAATATCACATGATCTCACTCATTTGTGGATTATAATGAACAACATAAACTGATGAACAAAAACAGATCCAGAGACAGAGAAGCATGGAGCAGATGCTCAAACCTCAGAGGGAAGGTAGGGGAGGGTGGGGGAGAGATCAACCAAAGGACTTGTATACATGCATATAAGCATAACCAATGGGTGCAGACACGGGAGGGGGGGGGCAATAGGGGATAAGGACATATGTAATACCTTAATCAATAAAGAAAAAATAATAAGAGAAAACCCAACAACTTAGTAAAAAAATAACAATAAATACATATCTATCAATAATCACTTTAAATGTAAGTGGTATAAGTGCTCCAATAAAAAAACACACAACAACATAGTGTACCTGAATGGATTAGAAAACAAAACCCATATATATGCTGTCTACAAAAGACCCACTTCAGAATGAAAAATGTAGACTAAAAGTAAAAAGATGGAAAAATATTTCTTGCAAATGAAAATGCAAAATAAAAAAAAAGCTGGGGTAACACATATATCAGACAAAAGAGTCTTTAAATTGGTATAATAAGAGACAAAGAAGGACAATGCATAATGATAAAGAGAGAAATCTAACAAGAGGATATAACCCTGGTAAACATTTATGCACCCAACATAGGAGCACCTAAATATGTAAAGCAAATCTTAATGGATATAAATGGAGAGATCAACAGTCATAGTAGGGAATGGATTGTGGCTTCAAATAGCACATTAGATCGGTCAAATTTAATTGAAATCTTCAGAGCATTTCACCCAAAGCAGTAGAAT
>NW_005357271.1:764531-779588 GCF_000412655.1 Myotis brandtii | reverse complement strand
CACACACACATTCTTTTAAAATGTACATGAAACATTTTCTAGGATAGACCACATGATAGGACACAAAACAAGTCTCAGTAAATTTAAAAAGGTTCAAATCAGATCAAGCATCTTTTCTGACCATAAGGCTATGAACCTAGAAAGCAATTACAAGAAAAATCTGAAAAACACACAAAGACATGGAGGTAAATAACATGTTCTTAAACACTGAGTGAGTTAATGAAATCAAAGAAGAAATCAAAAGATACTTTGAAACAAATGAAAATGAGAATACAATAATCCAGTATTTATGGGAAACAGTGAAAAAAGCCCAAAGTGAGTAGAAGGAAGGAAATGATAAAGATCCAAGCACGAATAAAAAAATAGTCTAAAAAATATACAAAAGATCAATAAAACCAAGAGAAGGTTCGTTGGAAAGATAAACAAGATTGACAAGCCTTTTTGTTGTTGTTGTTGTTAATCCTCACCTAAGGGTATTTTTTCAAGTAAAAAAAGAATAGCCCTAACCGGTTTGGCTCAGTGGATAGAGCGTCAGCCTGTGGACTCAAGGGTCCCAGGTTCGATTCCGGTCAAGGGCATGTACCTTGGTTGCGGGCAAATCCCCAGTAGTGAGTGTGCAGGAGGCAGCTGATCGATGTTTCTCTCTCATTGATGTTTCTAACTCTCTATCCCTCTCCCTTCCTCTCTGTAAAAAATCAATAAAATATATTTTTTAAAAAAGAATAGTTTAAGGGACCATTGGGAAAACAAGAAGCATAACAACATCCGCAAGAAGAAGAGAGCAAGAGACTGAGAATCTATTTTAGAGGAAGTGCAAGGGAGGGAGGGAAAGAGAGACACATCGATTGGTTTCCTCCCGCACAAGTCCTGGCTGCTCCCAGGGATCAAACCTGCAACACAGGTACATGTCCTTGACCGGGAATCAAACCAGTGACCCTTTGGTCCACAAGCCAATACTCTAAACACTGAGCCAACCTGGCCAGGGCTTGATCGACAAGCCTTTAACCAGACTTACCGAGGAAAAAAGAGAGGACCCCAAAAATCAGAAATGAAAGAAAAGTAACAACTGACACCAAAGAAATACAAAGGGCCCTGACCAGGTAGTTAAATTAGTTGGGAGTGTTGTCCCAGTGTACCAAGTTGTGGATTTGATCCATGGTCAGGGCAAGAATTAACCAATGAATGTATAGTTGGATGTAGCAATAATGTTTCTCTCCCTTTTATCTCTTTAGAATAATTTTTTTAAAAATACAAAGGATTGTAAGAAAATCTGAACAACTGTATGCCAACAATTGAACAATCTGGACAAAAGGAAAAACCTCCTAGGAAAATACAATTTTCCAACACCGAATAAGAAAGAATCGGAGAATCTGAATAGACAGTAATTGAAGCAGTAACCTAAAACGCCCAATACAAGTCCTGAACTGGATGGCTTCACAGGTAAATTTTTCCAAACATTCAGAAAAGAAGTAACATCTATCCTTCTCCAACTATTACAATAATTCAAGAGGAGGCAAGACTTCCAAGCTTATTTTACGAGGCCAGCATCATCGGGATTCCAAAACCATATAAAGGCACTACAAGGAAAGAATTATAGGCCAATATCCCTGATGAACATAGATATTAAAATCCTCAACAAAATTTTAGCAAACTGGTTCCAGTAAAACATTAAAAAGATCATACACCATGATCAAATAGGATTTATTCTGGGGATGCAAGGTTGGTACAATATCTGTAAATCAATAAGCATGATAGACCACATAAATAAGATGAAGAATAAAAACCTAATTATATCAATAGATGCAGAAAAATATTTGATAAAATCCAGCACCTATTTATGATAAAAACTCTCAGCAAAGTGGAAGTAGAGGGAACATACTGCAACATAATAAAGGCCGTATGTGACCAACCCATAACCAACATCATATTCAGTGGGCAAAAACTACAACTGGCTCCCTTAAGATCAGGAAAAAGACAGGGATGTCTGCTTTCACCACTCTAATTCAATATAGTGCTGGAAGTCTTAACTACAACAATCAAATAAGAAGAAGAAATAAAAGAAAACCAAATTGGAAATAAGTAAAACTGCCATTATTTGCAGATAACATGATACTGTATATAGAAAACCCTAAAGATTCCACCAAAAAACTAGAACTGATAAAAGAATTTAGTAAAGCAGGGGAATACAAAATAAATACCCAGAAATGAGTTTCATTTTTACACCAATAATATCAGACAGGGAAACTAAGAAAACAATTCCATTCACAATTGCTTCAAAAAGAATAAAATACCTGGTTATAAATTTAACCAAGGATGTAAAAGACTTGTACTTGCAAAATTATTAGAAGACAATGAAGAAAGAAATGAAAGATACAAGTAAGTGGAAGCATATACCATGTTCATGGAAGGGAAATATTAACATCATTAAAATGTCCATACTACCTATCCAAAGCAATCTATAGATTCAGCTATGAAGATACCAGTGGCTTATCTTGGTATTTCACAGAACTAGAACTAAAATTTATATGGAAACACAAAAGACCTGAATAGTCACAGCAATGTTGAGAAAAAAGAACAAAGTTGGAGGAATAATGCTACCTGATGTCAAACTATACTACAAAGCCATAGTAATCATAACAACATGGTACTGGCAAAAAATAGACATATCAGTAGAACAGAATAGAGAGCCCAGAAGCAAACCCAAGCCTTTATTCTTAATTAATATTTGACATAGGAGGCAAATAATACAATGGGTAAAGATAATGTATTCAATAATTAGTGTTGGGATAATTTGTTCAAAAAAGTAAAACTAGACTACCTTCTTATACCATACACAAGAATAAACTCAAAATGGATTAAAGACTTAAATGTTAGACTCGAAATCATAAAACTCCTAGAAGGAAACAGGCAATAAAATCTCGGACATTTCTTGTAGCAATCTCGAGCAAGGGAAACAAAGGAAAAAATTAAGGGGACAACATCAAACTAAAAAGTTTTTGTATAGCAAAGTAAACCAACAAAATGAAAAGCCAGCCCACTGGATGGGAGAACATATTTGCCAATTTACATGTGATAAAGGATTAATATCCAAAATATAAAACTCAATACCAAAAAAAACCCCAAGCCCTCCAATTAAAAAAATGTGCAAAGGACCTGAATAGACGCTTCTCTGGAGAGGACATACAAATGGCCAAACAGGCATATGAAAAGATGCTCAATGGCACTAATCTGTAATATAAATTAAAACTACAATGAAATATCACCTGATGTCTGTCAGAATGACTATCATCAATAAATCAACAAGTGTTGGTGTGGATGTGGAGAAAATGGAACCCTGGTGCACTGTTGGTGGGAATGCATATTGGTATAACCATTGTGGAAAGCAGTATGGAGTTACCTCAAAAAAAAAAAAAGGAAGTTCCTTATGACCCACTGATTCCACTTCTGGGAATTTATCCAAAGAAACCAGAAACACTAATTCGAAAGAATATATGCACTCCTGTGTTCATTCAGCATTATTTACATAGCCAAGATTTGGAAGCAACCGGTTTCCATCAGTAGATAAGTGGATAAAAAAGGTGTGATACATTTACACAATAGAATACTACTTGGCTGTTAAAAAACAAATAAATAAATAAAGAAGGAAACCTTACCCTTAGTGGCAGCATGAACGGACCTGGAGAGCATTATACTAAGTGAAATAGGCCAGTGAGAGACAACAAGTACTGTATGATTTCACTTTTATGTGGAATCTAATGAACATAATGAGCTAACAAGCAAAATAGTGACAGACTCATAAAGAGCAGTCTGACAGCTGTTGGGATGGGGGCTGCAGGGAAAGTAGAAGGATTGAGCAAAAAAAGAGAAAAAAAGGAAAAACTCATGGACACAGACATTTGTGATGATTGCCCAGCAGAGGAGGGATGGAGGGACATGGAGGAGTGTACAGGGGATACATGGTGATGGATGGATACCTGACTTGGGGAGGTGAACACAATACAATGTACAGTTGTGTTGTAGAAGTGTGCACCTGAAACCTGTATAATTTTGTTAACCAGTGTCACTGCAATACATTCAATTAAAAAAAAAAAAAGGAATGCCTCTTGGAGGACTGAAATGTCACCATTAGTTCAGACCTCCATGCTGCCTTAGAAGACAAGATTGGCAGATACAAGTGGAATGTGCAAGCCAGAAAAAAAGAACCAGGACGCTCTGATTCATAGTGATCCATCTGTGGTGATGCTCTGGCAGGCCTGCAGAGCAGGCCTCTGTTGGGAATCCCCACACTTGGGGATCTGGCCTGTCCCCTGAGGGCAGAGGGACAGCTCCCTCTTGCTGGGCTGGCTGGCTGCACTTTGGGAGCAGCATCATACTTAATCTCTTGTGGCTGTGTAATGTGAGTCAGCTCCCACACACTCTTCTCCAGGAAAGAGGCCACCAGGCCTGCTTTAGGTGGCAGCACTAAGGGACTGAGACCCAGAGCTCAGGTGAGTGGATTTCCTGCTACCAGCTCTTGTTTGCTAGTTCCAGGAGCATAGCTCCTTGCCCCAGCTCCCTCCTGGATTTTTCAGAAGTATGATTTTAAAGGAAGTGGTCAAGTCCCATAGTATTTTCTGGAGTGTCAGGCCCTCACCTCCCAGTCCTCTATGGAGCTCTGCCCCTGAGTAATCTTGTTGATGTTTTCAAGTCTCCATTTCCATTCGTTGATTAGCTGGGCCACATCCTTCATGGCATGTAAAGCAGCTTCCACATCCTTGAAATACCTGAGGAAGAACAGAAATGGAAGAGGGCTGAAAGGTGGAGAGCAGAGAAGCGCTGGGAGCCTCCTGGAACCACATGTGGAGCTGCTTCCCTCTGGGACTGTGCCACTGGCCTGTCAATTCCTTCACCTGTCAATGCACACCCCCACCTTCTCCATAAGTGCCACACACGGCAGCATGTAATATCCTATTTCTGTCCTCTTCCCTCATCTCAACAATAGCTTGTGAGAGCAGGGATGGTTTTACTCTGTGTTGTCACCCCAGTATCTATAGTAGTGCCCAGCTCACCAGGAGTACTCAACAAACTGGCTGACCCAGGGTGTGAGGAGCCCCCTGGCTGTCCTTTCTCCCTCAGCAGCCTCCTACCTGTGCTGGGGGTGGGTATACTTGAGCAGCTTGGCCAACTGCAGTGGGTACTTGCAGATCTTCTGCACTGGGATCAGCAGGAAGCTATTGAGGGAGATGTCAGTCATCTTTTGCAGCAGCCAGCAGGCCTCACGGAAATACATGTACTGGCTGAGCTTGGTGAGCCAGGAGAGCTCCATGCTTGCGTTGGGATGGTTGTTGGAATACTCTGAGTAAATCTGGAAGTTTGCTTGCTGTGGAGCACAACTGGAAGTTAGGGTGGTTGTCTCTCCAGCAGGCACCTAACATGTGTTGGGAGGAAGGGAGTGGGAGCCTCTGCATTTCCTTCAGGAGCTGCACTCAGGGGGCCCAAGCTCTACAATAGTATTGGCCCAAGCTATGGTGCGTCATGCCCAGGGACACAACCTCTGAAAACTCTAGCATGTACTATCCTTGTCACCATCAGGCTTTCTCAGCAGGACCCTCAGCATATAACTTTGACATACAGTAAAAATACATATATTTTTTGGATGAAATCAAGGATGCTAATAAGGAAGGCCAAAAAGGAGAGAGAGAGGGTGAGAGAGGAAGAAAGAGGAGGAGGAAGGAAGGGAGGGAGGGAGAGAGGGAGGCAGGGAGGGAAGGAGGGAGGGAGGGAAGGAGAGTGGGAAGGAGGGAGGGAGGGAGGAAAAGATTAAATGGATGTCAGTCCATGGCTGTGCCACCTGAGTTTTCATTCTCAGCCCAGTGCCCTGCTTCTTCCTCACAAAAGTTCTGGCCTCTTTCTTTCCCTTTTTTTTTTTTTTTTAAGCCTCATCTACCTGGAGCCAGAGAAAGGCCAGGTCTGCCATGTAGTGACCTATGACATCATGGACTTAGGTGAGCAAAGAGGATAACAGCTGCTGGCTGGTGATGGGTTGCTGTGATACTCACACTAGGTGATGTTAATAAATTGCTTGTTCCTATCCCTCTAGTCACAACACTGCCTGCTGAATAACTGGACCCCGATCCCATACTCACTCTAGTGCTTAGACCCAATCTACTCCTGTGCATGGACAGACCAAGGTCTCCCTTCCCAGTTCTCCTGCCATTGGAGAGAGGTTGGCAGGGTCTTCCAACCCCCTACAGGTAACCAGGAAGGAACCCACATTGTCCCCAATGGGCTGGACTTGACATCCTCTGCTCACCCCAACAACTTTCATAGGAGATAGATAAAACTTGTGCTTTCCCTATCAGACAAGGCCAGAAGGAAGGAGTCCATCTAACCAGTCCAGTGAACCTTGGCTAAATGCCAGTTGGCATTTGGAGTGTAAATAAACACTGTAAAAGACACATAAATTTGCTCACTGTATGAAGAACTCCAAAATTTGCTATGAACAGCCCACAGGATGCTCAAGAGGCAGCCCATCCTACTCCTGCCCTCTACTCTGGCCCAAGGAAATCCTGGGGCTGATCCCAAGCCCCCTGCTCCAAGGAGCCTTCTCTGACTTAATCTCCCACAGAACTAGGGACACTTCTAAAACAATGTTGAAGGATGAGGGCATTTGGGCAGGTGAGGGAGTGGAACCTAGAAGATTCCTGGAAAAGAGTAACATGTTGCCCGGCCTTTAGCCTGCAGGGCAACTTCTGAGCAGGCAGGTGGGCCGGGGCAGCAGGCAGGCAGAGGAGCCTCCAGCACAGGTGGGTGGGCAGGGCCAGATGCAGGTGTGCTCATGTGCTCTAGGAAGCAGGCACCCAGCTCGCTCAGGTGGGGGCACTCCGTGTTGAACTTCTGCTCCAGTGCCTTCACGAAGGCCTTATGGCACCCGTAGATGTCCTCGATGTTCCCAAAGATGGTGCGTAGCTGCTCCTCACTGAACATGTTGGTGCGTTTGTGACACTGCCTGATGTAGCCCTGGGGACAGGGTCCAGCGGTCAGGTCCCTCCTCAACCCCACCGCACCGCAGAGGGCCTCACCTCGCAGCTATCCCGTAGGTGCTTGATATAGTCCCACTCCCTGCTGAGGATCTCGTTGATGACTGTGTGCATCTGGTTCCTGCTGCTACTTCGAGCCTCAGCTCCACCATTGCCTGCCCTTGTCCCAGGGCTCATCCTGGTTCACCCACAGCTGCAGGCAAGGCGGCCAGTCAGTGCCAAGCAAGGGTCGATGCCTCGCATGCCTGCGGCTGTGTAGTAACTGGGGCTCTGAGAGCTGTTAGGGCACACAGGGACAAGCTCCCACCACCCTCGAACAATGCTCATCTGGACAGGGGGACTACAGGTCCGATGACCATTGCAGTTGTCAGTGACATCTGAGACCATGTCTCCTCCGAAGGGGCTCTGCTTACATTTGGCTTGTGCTGGACACAGGGCTTGGAATAAAGGATTGCCCACTACAGTTTCTGAACCGTGCTTGCTCATACTGGGCTCTTTATCTGTAGAGACCAGGAGAGAAGTGGATGGTTATGTGGCCATGTTGGCTCTCTGACCCATAACTAGGAAAGGCTTGGAGTACACCACAGACAGTTGATCTAGGGCAGTGGTCGGCAAACTGTGGCTCGCGAGCCACATGCGGCTCTTTGGTCCCTTGAGTGTGGCTCTTCCACAAAATATCACGTGCGGGCGCGCACATACAGTGCGATTGAAACTTCGTGGCCCATGCGCAGAAGTCGGTATTTTGTGGAAGAGCCACACTCAAGGGGCCAAAGAGCCTCATGTGGCTCGCGAGCCGCAGTTTGCCAACCACTGAAATCTGGGCAGGGATGACAAACTGAATTCCAGGGCCTGGGATCTCCCCTCCCTACTGCCCTCTGCTGGCCTTTTGGAGTCTGCACCTGGATTCCTTCCTTAGAGACTAAAGGCCTCCTTAGGGAGAATCTGGGTCCTTCCCTGTGAACTATTGGGCTAAGGACTTAACTTGTCCATGCCTCAGGTGTAAGTGAAGTTTTCAGCTTGCAGGGCTGTTGTGAAAGTTATAAGTAAGAGGATCCAGGTGAATGACCTGCACGGTGCTTAATAAATACTTGGTAAACCCAGTTGTTTGTGGTGGTGTTCTGACATGCAGGTTCCCCTTGGAGGGATCCATACACCTTCATTTCTGACCTATTCCTCTCTGGCTACTGAGGGCCCCCTGGAGGGAGGGGTGGGAGAAGGGGGTTGGAGTTAGTGACAGCTCTGCTGGAGGTGGACTGTTCTTCATGACCCCCACCCACCCAATCCACAGCCGTGAATGGGAAGTCCATGCCCAACACTAGAGCAGTTTCAGGCTTGAGTTTCTGAGCAGAGTCAGTTGGCTCTTTATGGGCTTTGGAGAAGCTCACGCCAGTGCCATACCCACACGAAGCTAGCTGGAAACCAGCCCTCCCCATCAGTGACATGGCCCTACCACCACTCTCTGTTGGTGGCATCCATTACTTCAATGGCATCCCCAGCTTTGAAGCCCAGTTCCTGGTTATCCATGGTGACATGGTCCCAGAGTGCTTCAGCACAGACCACACTGCCATTGCTGATGAGCTGTGGAGAGAACCATGGACAGGCAGATCAGTGGAGTAAGGCTGCCATGGACCTCATGGGGCAGGATGCTCCTGCCCTCTGCACCCCACCCCTCAGCAGCCCTGGGAAGAGGAGATCCTGACTCATATCACAGAGAAGGGGATGGAGCCTCCCTCGAGCCAGCTACTCTTTGGGGGCCAGGGCTATGCCCTAGGCATGTCTAGACTGGCAGGGCTCATGATGCAGACTGAAGTGAACTTGACCACTAGGATCTTGGTGAGCCACAGAATCTGAAAGTCGAGCATGTCCTTGTATAGGACACACCTGCCTCCCATCTCGATTTGGCCAGTGGTTAAACTATTGTCTCTCAGCTTCATCTGTCATCTCTGCTCTGTGATACTGGGGCTAGGACACTTCAAGCTGCATTTCTGCTGTGCCAGCTATTCCCTGTTAGGTTCTCCTAATATGACATTGGAGGGGACCAAAAAGCTGCCCCCTCCTGCTGTGTTCTTGTGGACTTGCAGTACCTGTCAGGTCACCTACAAGCAACAATGCTGCTTCACTCAGGTATAGCGGTGCCCAGACATTGCAGCAGCTGGATCCCATTTGCAGTGTTTTTTGAACACTTGCAGAACCAGTCTCATGGCATTCCCCTCCTCGCCACCCCCACCCCCCATCAATACCAGCTGAGCAGCAACCCTCCTCAGAGTTCTAGGTCCTACACCCACAGAATTTTCAGTTCTAATTGTTCCAACCTCTTTCCTTTATTCCCTAGGTCTAGGAAAGACAGGTACATATTGCTCCCTCTGCAATAGATACTTCAAGATTGTTCTTGTGCAGTTGGTTAATGAGTCAGACACTTTATATATGGCTAACACTCTGTGTATTAATTTCCATCTGCTGCAATAATTGGTGTGAATCTATCTTCCTGCATGGTCATTGACCTCACATCAGGAGGTCCAGACGGTGTGCATGGACCTCACCTAGAAATGCAGGCAACCCTTGTGCTCCCAGCTCCATTTGCCATTGAGCTGACACCTGTTTTCCTGGAATGTGGGTCCAGTTTCTGCTCCTTGAATAATGAATGTCTCTGGGAACTTAGGGCAAGAGGAGGTATGTTCTAAGGATTGCATGGGAGGTGAGGTCCATGCCCCTCTCTGTTGGGACCAAGTGTGGCTCTGGTTTTCACAGTCATGGGCTGGCTCTTTGGCTAAGAAGTTAAGACCTTGCCCTGGCCAGTTGGCTCAGTTGGTTGGAGCATCATCCCATACTCCAAAAGGTTGCAGGTTCAATTCTCAGAGCACTACCTAGGTTGCAGGTTCAGTCCCCAGTCAGGGCAACAAGAGGCAACTGATCCATGTTTCTCACATCAATATTTCTCTCTCTCTCTCCCTCACTTCTCTCCTTTCTCCTCTCCTCTCCTCCCCTAAAACTATCCTTAATTCAGTCACTACAAATTCGGAGCAGCTGAGGTGTGTTATGACTAAAAAATATGTTTATTCCTTTAACCACACACCATCCAACCAAACCAAACACCTCAGATTCATTACTGCCAGATCATCATCGCAGCAACCACAGTGTTCAAGTCACTATTGAGTCTGTCACCATTAGGAGATTGTAGGCATGATTTTATCCCCTCAATATACATGTATTTTCTTTCCTTTTTCCCTCCCCTCCCCTCCCCTCCCCTTCCCTCCCTTCCCCTCCCCTCCCCTTCTCTCCTCGGCTTTCCTCTCTCTCTAAAATAAATGAACATATCCTCAGTTGAGTATTAAAAAAAAAATCAAGGCTTTGGGAGTCACCATACATGCCCTGTGAACTCAGCTGCCTGCTCTACCCTTCATGGGGTTGAGTTCCCCCTTGGCTTCAGGCCCACTGGGGCCTTCCCTGGGTGCTCCCAGGCAGTGTGCATGCTCATCCTCACATAGAAATGGGAGCTAAACATGTCCGAGCAGGAATGTGTAGGTCTTCACCTAAGTCCAGTTGCTGTCTAACAAGTGTTTACCATGCCCCAAATGGGTAGGGTGAGGGGTGGGCAGGCCACCTAGGCATGGGAGGCCACTCAGATTGGGCCTTTACTCCAAATAGGGCCTGAGCAAGCCCATTCAGAAACCACCAGTTCTTCATGATTTCTGAGAGTAAAACCTGCTCCAAACTCTGATGAAACCACTCCTGAGAATAATTCAGAGACTATGTGTACACCTGCTCTCACATGCAGCAGCCTCTCATGGGTGGCAGAGTCCTGAGGCCCACCCAGGGACCCAAGGCACAGAGCACTGGGCTATTCCTGGGAGGCTGCAAGTCTCCTTAAAGGACCATTGCACTTACCCAGCTAAAAATACTTACTATAGGCCCTTCTTCTGCAGAGATGCCTGGCCCCAGGATCAAGAGCTCCTGACTGCAATAGAGACAGGGTAAGATAAGAGGATTCAGCGAGGCCACATGAGAAGAGCCAGCCTGCTGCATGTAGGGTGCAGGCACTTGATGGGGCAACTTGCAGTGCACAATGTACACAAGCAGGCCACCACACCAGGCCTGGGGGTCTGGCCTGAGGACAAAAAAGAAGCAGAGTACTCAAAGGTGGTCTATATGAACCAATGAGAATGCAGGCTGCAGGTTAATGTCCCCATTCAGGGGCAGTGACCATGGGTTAGTATGAGCATCAGAACAGAGGGTATGTGTGACCACAAGTGACTTAAGCATCAGGACTGAGGGTCCATGTGACTATGGATGAGTAATATCAGAATAGAGGGCATGTTTGACCACTAGTGAGTTGAGCAATAGGACAGAGGGCACAGATGAGCGTGAGCATCAGGACAGAGAGCGTGTGACCACCAGCAAGCATGAGCATTATGACAGAGCCTGTGTGACCATAGGCACATATGTGCATTATGAAGATTTGTATGTTTTGAGTGATGAGTTACTGAGACAATGGAACTTCTTGGATAAACTGAGGTTTGGATCCAGCAGGTAACAGAACTTTTTGCTTAAGCTTTGTAGTTTTGATCCTGGAGAAGTGGGTGCTCTAAGACTCCCTCTTGCTGCACAGCCCCTGGAATGCACCTACCAGCACATATTCACATGCTCACTAGTAGATGCTACACTTTGATCTCCTGAGAAGAGGTTGTAGATTCTTTCTATCCTCAGTTCGCAACAACTGCACATATAAGTCTCCAGGACAGCATTCAGGCTGCCCTCACTGCTGGAGCCCAAGCAGGAGGAAGTAATGCTGACACACCCAACACAGTCCAGCTACACAGTTTCCCTTCCTAGGTTGTTTCTGCCTGATATTAACCAGATCAGGCATCTGCCCCTGCCCCAGCTTCCTTCAAGTGAGCCCTGAACTAAAGCCCCTCTTATATGGCCCAGTGCCTCCTCCCCTGTTTTATTCTGCCAGCCCTTACAGAGAGGCACAATTCTGCACAGGTGGTTTCCTACATAGCTGTGGGAAAGGGCACAGGTATAGCAGAGACACGGGGCTTCTGAGAGAGACCAGGATGCCTATACACTTTTTTAGACATGCCCCTATACCTGTACTTCCCAATCACCTGAAAGCCCTTGATGGTGGTGGTGTTGGAGGGGTTGGTCGCCTTTGTCACTTTCTTGTTCCAGCACCTTGCCAGCACAAGAGGCATCTGGTAGACACTCAGCCTGAAGCAACTCCCTTGATGTCCCTGTGCCTCAGTCCCCATGGATGCCTACAGTAAAAATGTGCTCCACATGGGTCACAAAGCTCTTGTGTAGATCCACAATGGGAGGCATTCTGTTGAATTATAGCAATGGCATTAACTGTGTATGTGATGTCACCAAGACAATGTAGTTCTGCCTGCTCTGAGAAGCATTCTACCTTCAGGAGAGCCTAGAGGCTACCTGGGCCTAAGCAGGGTGGGGTTCTGGGCAGAGGCCCTTCCTGGCCACTCTATTCAAGGTGCAGCTGCACGGAAGCCAAGATGACCCCGGCAGGCTGAGGGGGAGGATTAGGCTTACTCTTGGGCTGGCAGTGGGTAGAAGCTGGCTCTGAGGTATAGGATGTTTATGTGTGGCAGGTAGGGGACTGTCCTAGTGGAAGAACAAGTTCAAGACTGAGACAAGGAGTGACAAGGGGCAGGATCTCCTCCTGTGCCCCTGAGATTTTGATAGGCCTAGGGAAAGCAGGCTCTGCCTCAAAGTGCCCCTTGATGACCACCCACCATCCTTCCCACCCTGCCCCATCTCCTCCTCTCACATGTGCAGGCTGAGGTAGGATTGCAATGGACAATCTAGGAATGCAATTTGGCAGGCCTTTGAGCAGCCAGGGCTGAGGGCTGTTCAGAGTGCCACCTACAAGGGGTGGGGGCTCTGCCTGTAGTGGGTTGGGGCACGCTGAGACCACTTAAGACCGAAAATGGGAAAAGCTGGTAACATGTGAAGAAGAGCCCACTCATCTTCCACAGACATCTCTTAAACCTACACAGAAATGCATGTCCAGTTCCGCTCATACTTCAGTCACATAAGCAGTTTTCAGACAACCACAGCAGCCAAGGCCACAGCTACATACGGATCTCCAGTCACCCACAGAGATGCGCATTTTAGTCATACATACACACACTACAGATGACAGACGGAAGGACCCATGACACATGTGTCACCATACTCCCAGGCAGGCAGGGGCACCCTCCACAAGCGGCATCTGTTTGGGGCTTGCTGGGCTATAGCTTCACCACCTCCGGTCACTACGTTGGGAGTGGGCCTATACAGCTAGATGGGGCTAGGGGAGATGCGGGGTGCGGAGGGTGGGCAATGGAGGCGCCACTCACCAGGAGAAGCCCGGGGCGCCTGGCCTTGGCGGTCAGCAGAAGGCCAGCAGGAACACCAGCACGACGTTTATGAGGACGAGGAGCGCCAGCACGGCGAAGACCACCACACGTTGAGCGCCTGGTGGCAAGTTGCAGCACAGCACAGCACGCAGGGCGCTTCCTGGGGCCGCGGGGCGGTGCCGGGTCTGGGGCACCCTGGCCATAGCGACAACTCTCCGACTCTCCGTTGAGCGCCCGCCCAGAGAACCCCAGGAGCAGGGACAGCAGCAGGACCAGGAGCGGGGACCGCGCCCCCGCCCAGAGAACCCCAGGAGCAGGGACAGCAGCAGGGCCGGGACCGCGGGGGCGGAGCCGCGGTGCACTCAGACCGGCTTCTGCGCAGCCGGCTTGTGCGTGCCAGGGTGCCCAGCCCCGACAGAACCCAGCACCGAGGCGGAGTGGGCTGTAAGGGTCAAGCGGACTCAGGCGAGTGCAGATATTTGACCTTGGCGATTCGGTGGGATGGCTCAGGGAATCCAGACTGCCAAGCGCAGGAATGGTGGCTGTGGTGACTTGGGCTGTGGGGATGGGCCAGGGGTTTTGATTCTTAACTAACACCAAGAACTGCCCTTGGTCCCCCACTTCACAGATAAGTAAATGCAGCTCTGAAAGGTCAGGGAATTTGTGCAGCCATCAAATCACAGAGGAATATAGGGATGGCGGAGCTAGGATTTTAACTCTGGGCTGACTGAGGTTGATCCATGCTGAGGCACTTCAGGAAGGCCCTGACTCAGGATATCTCCTTACTGACCTTTTCCATCAGAGAATCATTTTGTTCCTGTAGGAAAGCAGCTGGCTTCTTCAGCTGCTATCCACCCCAAACCCCCAGTTTTATTGTTATAATTGACAAATAAAAATTGTATATATTTAAAATGTACACTTGATGTTTTGATATAGGTATACATTGTGAAATAATCACCACAATCAAGCTAATTACCATACCCATCACCTCACATAGTTAACCATTTTATATGTGTGGTGACAACATTTAAGATCTATTGTCTTAGCAAATTTCAAGTGTGTAATACAGTGATTTGAGGGGTTTTTTATTGAGCAGGGTACAAGGGTGATTTCTTTCCCAGGTTCTTGTCCAGATGGATTTGAAGAATGAAGCCATGGACAAAAGGTGGTAGGTGAGAAGTACAGAAACTTTATTGCAAGCAGATGCTATCTCTAAAACTCCTAATTTTAAGCTTTCTAATTCTAAGACCATATCTCTCCTGGCTAAGGAGAGACAGAGGGGTCCCCTAAAGGGGGTGGCCACTGCTTTCTTTGTCTTGAGGCATTGTCTGATTGGACCCTTCCCCAATTTAGGATCCCCATGCTTTCCTCATTGGCCACTCTGCAAAGGCTAAAGCCCACGTTGTGCCCCCCTCCTTCTTTCCCCTTGTTTTGTAACAGTCCTCTACCCTCTGTGGAAATAAGTTTCCTTTTCCCCGATATTCTGTGTCTTTTCTTTGTCCTTCACATATCCATCTTATTTGTTTAAGCTGGAGTTACTTTTGATCTACCTTATGGTACCTAGCAACCTTATTCTGCCAAGTCTTGAGACTGAAAATGCTGGCTTCTCAGCTCAAAGAGTAAAATGGCCTCTCTCTCTCTCTCTCTCTCTCTCTCTCTCTCTCTCGCTCCTTCTCTCTCTCTCT
>NW_005357271.1:757919-764337 GCF_000412655.1 Myotis brandtii | reverse complement strand
AATTCTGTTTCTTTGTTATGAATGTTGTGGCCTCACCCCATAACAAAGAAACAGAATTTCCGGAGGATGAAGCCCAGAAATCAGGATTTTAAAAAGATTCCCAGGTGATTCTAATGTGCAGCCAAGGTTGAGAACCCTCTCTGAACCCTCTCCCTTCCTATATTAAGCTAGCTAGTTAACCCTTATCAACAGTATTATTAACTATAGTCATCATATTGTACATTACATCCCCAGAATTTATTCATTCCACATAATTGTAACTTTTCATCCTATAACCAACATCTCCCTATTTCCTCCCTCCTCAAGTCTCTGGCAACCAGCATTACTCTCTGTTTCTGAGTTTGACTTTTAGATTCCACATGTAAGAACATATGGTATTTGTCTTTATGTGTCTGGCATATTTTGCTTAGCATAATATCTTCCAGCTCCATCCATGCTGTAACAAAGAACAGGATTTCCTTTTTTATCTTTTTTTAATACTTTTTTTTTTATATCAGGTTTTCTTTATCCATTTATCTATCAAAAGATATTATGTTGTTTCTGTATCTTGGCTATTGTGAATAATGCTGCAGTGATCATAGAGGTGCTGATATCTCTTAGACATTCTGATTTCATTTTTTTGGATATATATCCAGAAATGGGATTGCTGCCATATATGGTAATCCTGTTATAGGATAGGGAAAAGCTAGAAAAATTCCAAGGCAAGAGGAATAGGGAAACTGAGACAAGAAAATTAAACAAGGCCAGTTTGGCAGCCTGCAGCCAGCTTGTAAATAGCAAGCCCTTATCTAAGCAAATGGTTAATGTCTCTGCAAAGAATGCAGGAAAGGAGGGGGAAGGAAAGGGAAAGAGAAAGGGAGTTTTGATGCCTCTTCTCCACAACCTGAGTATACATGGTTTAAATCACCCTAAAACTAACAGCAGAGAGGAGGGAAAAAGGGGGAGGAAAAGTGCAGTCTTATCTCATCCCACTGTTTAAATAGAAAAGTCAGCAGTCTTGGGATTTAATTGCTAGGTGCTTCTCATAAATTCAGAGAAAGCCATAACAACGTAAATGAATGAGAGACCTTTAGAGTCAACCTGTACCAGGATATCTAGCAGAGGAATTTTAAAATTTATAGACAGAAAAGTATGTAAGGCAGAAACCCTCCACCTCACTTGCTCTCTAGATTAGCTGAGAGCCCATTTGCACTTCATAAGCCAGATGTATAGATTCACTTGCCTAGCTTCGTAATAAATTTGCATGCTTTAATGTTTTAATAAATTGGCTTTATCACAATGCAATCATCTGGAGTCATTCATTTGAATTCATTTACATGAGCATAACAAGAATCTAGGTGGAGATAGCACTCTCCCTCTGACTCAGGGGGCTGTCTGATAACACCTTTCTGTGAAAGGTGCCTGTAACAGTTCTGTTTTTAATTTTTTAAGAACCTCCATAGTGTTTTCCATAGTGGCTGCACTAATATGCATTCCCACCAACAGGGTTTCCCTTTTCTCCACATCCTCACCAATACTTCTCTTTTTCTTTTTGATAATAGTCATTGTAACAGGTGTGAGGTGATATCTCATTGTGGTTTTGATTTGCATTTCCCTGATGACTAGTGATGTTGAGCAGCTTTCTATGTGCCTATTGGCCATTTGTATATCTTCTTTTGGAAAATGTCTATTTAGGTTTTTGGCCCATTTTTAAATTGTTTTTTTGTTTTTTTGTTTTTGCTATTGAGTTACTTATTTTTTTTAGATATAATCCTTTATCAGATATACAGTTTGCAAATATATTCGCTCATTCTGTAGGTTGCCTTTTCATTCTGTTGATTGTTTTCTTTGCTGCACCAAAGTTTGACTACTTTTGTTTTTGTTGCTTGTGCTTTTGGTATCATATCCAAAAAAAATCACTGCCAAGACCAATGTTAGGAAGCTTTTCCCATTTCTAGTAGTTCTATGGTTTCACATTACATTTAAATTTTTAACCCATTTTGAATTTCATTTTGTGTATGACATAAGGATTGAATTTCATTCTTCATTAGATTAAGCAGCTTAAAAAGTGGGGGAGGAGTCCACTGCCTCCCTGACAGAGCCTGTAACCTTAGCCCTGTAAGGTTCAAAGCTTATGTACAGTTGGCTCTTATCCATCCACAACAGCTAGCTCTGTCACAGTCACTGTGCCCCTCTGATGGATCAGAAGGCTGAAGCTAATGGGCTGAGGAGACTTAAAAGCAGTTCAGAAGTAGACGGAGATTTCCAATCTCCATGCTCAGCACTGTGACTTCTGGGAGGAGGAATCGGAGTCTGTGCAGAGGCTGGGTGTTCACATGTGGATGATTTTATCTCTGTATGTCCAAGTTTCTGTGTGTGTGTGTGTGTGTGTGTGTGTGTGTGTGAGTACAACATGCACATGAGTGAGTATTGATGAGTGCACTGTGGACATGACCATCCTACTGAAGACCCCAAGTAGATGTGTGAGGTATGTGTGTAGGGGTGATACCTGTGTTATGGCAGAGGGGAGGTGGAAATGTATTTGGAAAGGCTGTCTGCCTACCTCATATCTGAAGGTTTGCCTGGCCCCATCCGGTTGTTTGGGGGGTGTGGGAACCATGCCAGAGTACGCTGGATGGCCCAGGCCAATTAGAGTGTGAAAGCCCTCTCTAGAGTATGCCAGATGGCTAAGGCCACTCTCTAAGCATGGGAATCTTAATCAGGGTGTCCAAGGACTATGCAAGTGCACAGCAAGGACACAGCAATCTCACAGTACATGGCACATACATGCCCTTCTATAACCCAAATGATTGATGTCACTATTTGGCTAGAAGCCTTTTTTGTGTAAGTAGTATTAAAGTATGTTACTAAGGCTGCAGAGTGAGCTCAGGAGAGATGCAGCTACTATGAGAGGCTGTGGGTCTAGAGGCAGTACGTGGCTGCTCAGATAATGTCTGTGGACAGAGACTGCTGCTGCTGTGTGGGAAAGATGTATTGTTACCTAGCCAGTGTGCACCTACCTACTGTATGGGACTTTGCTTTGAAGGAATGTTTTGGCTAGTGGCTCCTTGTTAGCAATGGCTACATGGCCACTGGCTTCTACAATACTTTCTTATATATCTACTAGTACAACTTTTCATGTCTTCTTCTACCACTCATGTTCAAGAAGGTCCAGCCCTTGGTAGAGGGGCTTAGACCCGACAGGGGGAAATCTTCTTTCTGTTCCTACCCAATTCTAAAAACCAGGTTCAAGATTTGCTCCATCAAGCTCTCAAGAAGATTGTGGGGGAACAGAGGTAGCTAGCTCCCAGCCACCCCAAATCCCAGTACTCCTCTGTAAGACTATATGGCATGCCCTTTAGTGGGGTGTGTGTGTGGGTCCAATGTTTTGTGGTAACTCTGTGGTTCTAGAGCAGGGGTGGGCAAACTTTTGACTCGAGGGCCACAATGGGTTCTTAAACTGGACCGGAGGGCCAGAACTAAAGCATGGATGGAGTGTTTGTGTGAACTAATATAAATTCAAAGTAAACATCATTACATAAAAGGGTACGGTCTTTTTTTTTTTTTAGTTTTATTCATTTCAAACGGGCCGGATCCGGCCCGTGGGCCGTAGTTTGCCCACGGCTGTTCTAGAGCCATCAGACATCCCGGAAGGAGGGCACAGAGGCCTGTGTGTCCTCAGGCCCTGGGCAGGCCAGCTCAGGGAACCCACTGGTCAGTGCAGAGCAAAATGCTAAGGGTCTATAGCATCCTGCCTGCTACTGTGCTGGCCCCAGGGGTGACTTTTAGGGCTTCATCCAAGGCGCAGTTCTGGGACAAGGCCTCTGTCCCCCCATGCAACTGAGCAGACTGGGGAGGGTTTAATGTAGCAGGAGAACCTCAGAACCAGGTCTAGAACCAAGGACTGAATCATCACCTCTGCCCTGCCCGGCCTGAGATGTTGGTGATTTTCAGGGCAAAAACGTTTGTGTGTATGTTGCATGAACAAAAAAATAGCCAAAGAGCTTAAAAGCAAAGGCCTAGGCCCTTGAGGGATTCAAGCTGGCAAGGGAGGGGAGGTAAAGTGGAGACAGCAATAGGGAGTGTCCTATCTAGCCTGGTTGGGTGGGTCTGCTGAGGAAAAGGAATAGTCTGGGACAGATGAGGGCTGCACCTCCATGCTGTGGCTTTGAATGGGGAGAGGAAAGCTGCTCTGGATGTGCTGATGGCAAGACAACTTGCAGTCCTGGCCCTTGGGGCTGTAAGCTGCTCTGGACTGTATCACAGAGACCTAAGTCCAGTTGTCCAACAACATGGTGTGTAAGAGGCATCTGGAGCCCAGACTAGCATTGGGATCCTCCCTGGGTGGGGGAGGGGTACAGGAGCCAGGCCAGACTTGGGTACAAATATCTAGTGAGGCAGCATAGTTAGAATAGGGAACAAAGGCCACTCCCCTTTTTCTTCTTGACTGAAACATTGCAGACGTGGCCTTCATTGACCACTTGTTACCCTCTGCTTTCCCCTCCCCAATTTCCTGTAATTGAGATAAAGTAAACTGGTCTCAAACAGATTCAGCAGCCATTCTGATCTAAAAGTGACCAACAGGGCCATTATAATATCTTTATAATAAATTGGCATTATGGTTTTGAGACCTCCCCATCCGCTATGAAAGTTCCTAGAGGACCAAAAATGAAATCTCTATCTGGAGAGGACCGATGAAGACAAATCGCCAGCAGTCACCGCACCAGCATCAGAAGCCTGAGGATCACCCTACCCCCCATCCCACACATCCTATCTAATAAAGAGGGGATATGCTAATTGACCCTCACACTGTCACAAAGATGACAGCGCCCACAGCCAATAAGGAGGGAATATGCTAATTGACTTCCCTGCCCTCAAAGATGGCAGTGCCCACAGCCAATAAGGAGGGAATATGCTAATTGACTGCCCCACCCTCAAAGATGGTGGCAACCACAGCCACAAGATGGCGACGCCCAGTCTCCTCAGTCCCGCCGCGTGCCTGCCTCTGGAGTCCCTCAGTCCCCTCAGCCACCCAGCCACCTAGTGCTGGCCCAAGACACAGGCAAGCCTCAGATGGCGGCTGCCCAGCTGATGTCCGAGGCGCAGGCAAGCCTCGGATGGTGGCTGCCCAGCCACCCAGGGCCAGCCTGAGGCTCAGGCAAGCCTTGGATGGCGGCTGTCCAGCTGCCCAGGGCCACCTGAGACTCAGGTAACCAGAGCCGGCCGAGGCTTGTGCTTCCGGCAGTGGCAGCAGCAGAGGTGTGATGGGGGCGTCGCCTGCCCCTGATCTCCAGGTCACCTCCCACCCCTGAGGGCTCCCAGACTGTGAGAGGGGGCAGGCTAGGCTGAGGGACTGCCCGCCTCTCCAGTGCATGAATTTTCATGCACCAGGCCTCTAGTGTTTAATAAAAACTTTCCACCCAGACACCATGGGGCATTTTGTTCTCCAAGGTCACCTGCACTCACTTCTTAAGTGCATACTATTGCTTTAATAAATTTACTGTGCTTTGCTAAATGTTTCTGTAATACTCTCAAATCCTTTCTTGGGCCATGGTATGAACCTGGACCCTGGTATTGGGTTGAGGCCTCCCTTTGTTATATTGTAAATCAGAAGACGCCTTAATAAGCCAAATTAATTTGGAGTCTTATTATTACACTAGTACTAGCGGGCTCAGAGTAGAGTGTCTCTGTCAAATTCTGGGCTCCAAATAGAGGAAGTCTTTCCTATTTATACTTTTTTCAGTTCTTTGTCTTCCAAATTTGGAATGAGACTTCTGGACCTTCTGAGAAAGAGGTCCTGTGTGCTGGGAAGGGGCCGTGAGACCACATCTCAATGTCTGGCCTGGCACCAGCACTGATAGCTCTATCTGAAACATAGTTTATGGCCTCTCTGGAATGAGAGTAGTCTTATTTTTCCCTATTATTTAAGCAAGCAAACGTTTACAGAAGCCAGAATAGCAGGGTTAAAATTTTAAACAGCAGTTTTTACCCAAGATGGAGGTTACTATGCTTCACATTGGCATCCCCAGGTACCACATGGCCACACTAGGGTAACATGCACTGGGGAAGACAGAAGCACCAAGAGTAGGTCAAATGACTTTACAGAGTGGCAGTCACGAGCTCACCTGTATCTAGCAGTATCCTTTAGGTTTTTCATGAAGAAGTGTTGGGAGCATGAGGACAGCAGGACTTCTAACCTCAGTGGCCCTATGGCCTGGTGGGCTGGGCAGCCATGCTCCCAACCTGCTATGCTAGCCTGATATTGGAAGAACTCCTTCTATGCTTTAAACCATAGCTAGAGGACAAACTTCAGGTCTGACTGCCCTACAATTCTGGCTGCATCGTATCTAATAAAAGACAAAGATGCAAATTGACCGTACCTTCGCTATGCCCACCAGCCAATCAGAGCAATATGCAAATTAACCGCCAACAAAGATGG
>NW_005357271.1:757419-757741 GCF_000412655.1 Myotis brandtii | reverse complement strand
GCGGTGATCGTGGGGGCCCCGCCCCATGTGCGGCCCCAGCTGGCAGGGCTCAGACAGCCCGATCTGCGAAGCGGGACAGAGGATTGGTGAATGGGCGCAAGACAGACCTCCTGGTCCTTCCCCCCAGCCAGCAGGCTCCTATCAATCTTCAGTTTCTACTGAAAGGAATGTGGTGCCTCCACTGCACAATCTCCCAGGACAAGGAATCGCAGATTCCAGAGTGGAGACTTCAACAAGGACTTCAGCGCCTGCTCAGGGGAATAACCGCCACCTCCCTACTCCACAGCTGCTTCTGTGTCTGCAAGAAACTGCACATGCTCCT
>NW_005357271.1:755550-756277 GCF_000412655.1 Myotis brandtii | reverse complement strand
GGCGGCAGCAGGCAAGGCTGTCCGCGGTCCCGGGACCTGGATCTGCGACCCTGCCAGGCAGGGGGCAGTGCTTGAAGCTGTCTGCAGTCCAGGACTCAGATCTGTGACCCTGCCGGGTGGGGGCAGTGCTTGAGGCTGTCCGCGGTCCCAGGACCCAGGTCTGTGGCCCTGCCAGACGGGGGGCACCGCGGGAGGCTGTCCGCAGTCCAGGACTCGGATCCGTGACCCTGCCGGGTGGGTCGGCAGTGCTTGAGGCTGTCCACGGTCTTGTGACCCGGATCTGTGACCCTGCCAGGCAGGGGGCAGTGCTTGAGGCTGTCCGTGGTCCCAGGACCTGGATCTGTGACCCTGCGGGGCAGGGGGCACCATGGGAGGCTGTCTGCAGTCCGGGACCCAGATCTGAGACCCTGCCGGACGGGGGGCAGTGCTTGAGGCTGTGCACGGTCCCGGGACTCGGATCCGTGACCCTTCACAGAGGGGAGGCAGCCATCAGCACCCAGGAGTGACTGCACAAGATCCGCCTCCTGGCCCAGAAGGTGCAGGATCGCAAGGACAGCCACTGTGGCGGGCCAGACTGACGTCCTCCTGGCTGCACCACGGGGGTTTGCAGATCTGCAAAGCCAGAGGCCTCCAGTGTGCACATACCCCCCTGGCGTGCGAACATCCCCCAGCACACTGTCACCCTCCCACGCCTGCAACAGTTGCAAACCAAGGCGTGCACAAGTTC
>NW_005357271.1:734035-754324 GCF_000412655.1 Myotis brandtii | reverse complement strand
GGGGAGTTGGGGGCGAGTAGGCTGGCAGGCAGAGTGGTTAGGGGCAATCAGGCAGGCAGGCAGGTGAGTGGTTAGGAGCCAGCAGTCCCAGATTGTGAGAGGGATGTTCGACTGCCAGTTTAGGCCCGATCCCTGAAAACCGGCAGTAGAACATCCTCCCAGGGGTCCCAGATTGGAGAGGGTGCAGGCCGGGCTGAGGGGACACCCCCCCACCCAGAGTGCACAAATATTTGTGCACCAGGCCATTAGTCTCTTAATAATAATCCAGGAGCTGCCCCAGTCCCCCTTCTCTTACCTTCCTGGATCAGGACATCAGAGAAGCTCTATGGACAGATGCTTGGAGGGAACCTGGACACACCAAGCCCCTCAGAGTCATGCAGGGAGTGGGCAGAACTGAAGGGAAGTCCAGCTCCAAATATGTGCCCTCCTTTAGCACAGCTATGCTAGCCTGTGGGTGAGACACTGCTATCCACAGGTCAGTGCAGTAAGCATTAGGAGATCCTAAGCCTTCTGGTCAGGAGCCATGCCCTCCTCTCCTCTGGTTCCACCGCCCAACTTGGGTCAGGGGTGGATAGCTGAGCGGAAATGAAAAGGGAAGAGTATCTTCCAAAGACACATCCTACCTTTAGTCCTCAACTCTTCAGAAAAAATTCTTGGGCTAAGGATGCCCTCAGGCCTGACTGCAAGGATGACTGCTCACACCAGACCTGAGGCAGGAAGAGGATGGAAGAAGGCTGAGGAATTAGGTAGGCCCAGGTCATCAGCATCTGTAGGATGAAGTATAGAGGCAATGATGAAAAAAGAGAGGGACACTTCTGGCCACTGAAGTTAACTCATTTTGTAGGGACAGGACAATCACAAGGTGCAATGCATAAGTTAGATGCAGGGAATATAGAATGAACAGACACTGTGCCCCCTTCTCATGTTCATCAGGGCACATACAGAAAGTATAGGTGCCCATACAGACATGCACTGTATGCCCCCCCCCCCCAACAGTCCTACACCTTTTGCACAGCTATATTCTAGGACTCAAAACACAGACACACACACACACACACACACACATTCATACAGGATTCATGTTTTTTAATTGATTGAGAGAGAGAGAAACATTGATGTGAGAGAGAAACACTGATCGGTTGCCTCTCCTACTTGTCTCAACAGGGAATCAACCCACAACCTAGGTATGTGCCCTAAATGGGAATCAAAACCACAATCTTTGGATGCATGGGATGATGCTCCAACTAACTGAGCCCTGGCAAGGGCAATCATACATATTAAATACTCAGTAAATGAGTCACATGCATCACACTCATAGCCTTCACATGTACATGTGTGTGGGCACACACACTTACTCGTATGTTCCCACAAAAGTGCCTCACTGTTCTCCCCTGTGTCTGCTGCTCTTAAGGCCACTTGGTTTGGGATCCCTCTTGTTTAGGGAATTGAGAAGTGATCTCTCCTTCTGAGGTCAATATGAATAAGAAATTGTCACAATTTAGAACATGACACTCACATGTTCTTAAAAAAATACAAGTGAGTATGTAATGGGTCTATGCAGGGAAGGTCTAAGATGGCGGCAGTGGAAACTTGCTGCACCAGCACTGAGTATACTGGGTCTGTGGTGGCAGCCAGTAAGAACAGCCCATCACCAGTTTCCAGAAGAGGGGTCCTAGAGCTGGTGGTACAGACAACTGTCGACTGGTGTTCATCGCAGACTGTTGGTATATAATGGATAGCTGCTGGTATCAATCAGATTCCCAACCCTGGACCAGCTCTTAGGTGGAAGTTGGGCTGGTGGAACAGTTCTTCTAATTCTAGAGGATAAAGTACAATAATTATTCTCCTTTGCTCTTTAAATAAAGAAGGAATCATCAATGGGCATACTTTGTTGGTCACATCTACAAAAAAAAATCCTGCTGACATTTTATAGGAACTTCCTGCTTGATGATAACTATAAAAAAGAATTTTGATGAAAATGCATGTAATCACAAAACACCAAAATCTAACATTAAGATGAAAATAGCTTCAGATGTAAAATGGTGGCTGAATAGGCAGCAGTGTCATGCACCTCCTCCTGGGGCCAGCCCAGAAAAGCAACTAAATCAGAGAACATCCATCCTGAATTAACAAATTAGACACAGCTGAGGGGACAATTTTTAATAAGAAAGGGAAGAGAATGCCCAGAGAATGCTGCTTGCGAGCCATAACCTGTGTGGAACCACCGTGTCCTGGCAGTGAGTGGCCCAGTACCTCCTGGCAGGCTCCCAGGCATCTTCAGGGAGTGCATGCCACCAGAGTGAGATCCCACGCCAGGCCCCCTCACCAGCTTACTGGGATCTAGCATCCTAGGATCTGGCTCCAAGACCCCGCAGTGAGTGCAATCTAGGGGGAACCCTGTGCCCCACCCCCACCCCAGATGGTGCTGCTAGCCTGACCCAGGGCCACCCAGCACCCAGCCCTGGGACCTGCTATTTGGGTGACCTGGAGAAATTCAGAACATGCCCCAGTCCAGGCCACAGGGGAGCTCTGACTGTGCAACCCAGAGCAACCTACACCCAAAAGCTGTATCAGAAAAGATATTGCTTCCACATGTGTCTGATATTTTGCTGCCTATGGATTCTTCTAAGATTTTTATGGTTTCCCATCTTACTTTTAAGTCCTTTATCCATTTTGAGTTTATTTTTGTGTATGAATTAAGTTGGTGGCCTATTTTCATTTTTTTTAAAAAAAATTTTTTTTAAATATATTTTATTGATTTTTTACAGAGAGGAAGGGAGAGAGATAGAGAGTTAGAAACATCGATGAGAGAGAAACATCGATCAGCTGCCTCCTGCACATCTCCCACTGGGGATGTGCCCGCAACCAAGGTACATGCCCTTGACCGGAATCGAACCTGGGACCTTTCAGTCCGCAGGCCGACGCTCTTGACTCCATTGTATGATCTTGCCTCCTTTGTCAAATAATAATTGAGCATAATGGCTTGGGTGGATTTCTGGGGTCTCTGTTCTGTTTCATTGGCCTATATGTCTGTTCTTCTACCAGTACCAGGCAGTTTTGAGAATAGTGGCTTTGTAATATAGCTTGCTATCTTGTATTGGGATCCCTCCAACTTTGTTCTTCGTTCTCAAGATTGATGCAGCTATTCGGGGTCTTTTTTTGTTATTGTTCCAGATTAATTTTTGGAGAGTTTGTTCTAGGTCTGTGAAATATGCCGTTGGTATTTTAATGCAGATTTCATTGAATCTATAGATTGCTTTGGGTTGTATGGATATTTAATGATGTTGATTCTACCAATCCATGAACACAGTATATTACCATTTATTTATGTCTTCCTCCATCTCTTTTTTCAGCATCCTGTAATTTTCTGAGTACAGGTCCTTTACCTCCTTGGTTAAATTTATTCCTAGATATCTTCATTTTTATGTTGCAATGGTAAATGGGATTTTTTTTTTAGTTTCTCTTTCTCTGAGTTCATTATTGGTGTATAAAAAAGCCATAAATTTCTGGTTGTTAATTTTGTATCCTGCTACATTGCCGAATTCATTTATTAAGTCTAGTACTTTTTTGATGGAGTCTTTGGGTTTTCTATGTATAATATCATGTCATCTGTGAATAATGACATTTTCATTTCTTCTTTTCCAATTTGGATGCTTTTTTTTGTCTGTGAAGCTCCTGATTTCCCCTTCAATTTTGAATGATAGCCTTGCTGGATAGAGTATTCTTGGATTCAGTCCCTTGCTTTGCATCACTTTGTATACTTCATTCCATTCCCTTCTGGCCTGATGTGTTTCTTTTGAGAAATCATTTGATAATCTAATGAGAGATCCTTTTTAAGTAACTCTCTGTCTCTCTCTTGCAGCCTTTAAGATTCTCTCTTTGTCATTAACATTTGCCATTGTAATTATGATGTGTCTTAGTAGGGTCTTTTTGTGTTCATCTTGTTTGGGACTCTCTGTTCTTGTGTGACATTTTCTTTCCCCAAATCAGGGAAGTTTTCTGTTATTATTTCTTCAAATATGTTTTCTAATCCTTGCTCCTCTTCTTGTTTTTCTAGCACCCCTATTATATATATGTTATTTCATTTCATGTTGTCCCAAAGCTCCTTTAGGCTCTCCTTCTGCTTTCTAATTTTTTTCTCCAATTGCTGTTCATATTGGGTTTGTATTTCTGCCCTGTCTTCTAACTCACTAATTTGGTCCTCTGCTTCCTCTAGTCTAATGTTGAAACCTTCCATTGTGTTTTTTATTGCAGTTATGTAATTTTTTATTTCCTCTTGATTCTTACGTAAGTTGTTGATTTTCTCACCCATCCAGTTTATGAACTGTATGACCCTTACTTTGAATTCTTTTTCTGACATATCACACGCCTCTGTTTCATTTATTTCCTTTTCTGGCAATGCCTCCTTTTTTTCCCTTGGTGGGTTGTTTCTTTGTCTCCCCATTTTTTTCTGTCTCTTTCTGGCCCTGGTGCCCTGCTTGGGGTTTGAGTGGTTGTAGATCCTATCAGGGCAGTGGTCTGGAAATCGTTAGCCCAGAGGCTGGGCCTGCCTTGAGTCTCACACCTTTATTGTCTCTGCTATGAGTTGTATCCCCTTCTCCCATGGATGTGGTCCCTCAGTTGTCTGTTTCAGATGCTTGAGGTGGTGGAAGTGGATTCATAGTTCCTTTGATGTGCAACTCCTTTTGAGGACCCACAGCCTTCTGGCATGCAATTCTCTGTGTGTCCCCAGCACACTCTGGGATTTTCTTGTTGCTCTCTTTCTAATTCTTTAAGTTGTAGAGTTAGTTAACCCACAGATGAACTGGGCCCAGAAGGGCAGCCTGAAGTTCTGTACCGGCTGTGCAGTGCCAGGGGAAAAAGACGCGTGCAGAGATGCACACAGAGACATGCTCAGAGCCAGGAGAAAAAGTTGCAAGTCTGTGTGCCTCCTCTGGCTTTTTTTTTCTTTTTAAATCCTTACTTTTTCTGGCTAAGTCCAGTACATAGGATCTTCCAATTAAAAATACTCAGCGAGACTGCAGGAAAAAGTTGTTTTTGTGGAAACTGGGGATCAGAGTGGGGAGAGACGAACAGAAAACCAGCTCTGGGGCTGTCCACCCCTCCAACCCAGTATTAATTGTGGCAGGAAAAACAAAATCTGAATACTGGGTTGAGAGGCCTTTTAGCCCCAGATATTAAGACAGAAACAGCCCTAGCCAGTTTGGCTCAATGGATAGAGTGTCAGCCTGCAGACTGAAGGGTCCCAGGTTTGATTCTGGCCAAGGGCACATGCCTGGGTTGTGGGCTTGATCCGCAGTAGGGGGCAGGCAGGAGGCAGCCGATCAATGATTCTCTCTCATCATTGATATTTCTATCCCTCTCCCTTCCTCTCTGAAATCAATAAAAATATATTTTTCAAAAAAGACAGAAACACTGCCACCCAGGGGTTGTATCAGAAATGACTCTTGTGTGTAAATACAACTAAAGGCAGGCTAAGAACCAAAGAGAGCAGAGAGATCCCGCCTGCTTGAAAATAAGGCTGTGGCTTAGGACACAGAGGAGCAGTGGATCGCAGGAACTTCATTACTGTGCTGACAACCTGAAAGGAAACAGATGTGCCACACAGAACAGTAGAGAAACTGAACAACCTTTACTACTTCACATTTTTATTTTTATCTTTTACTTAAGAAACTAAATTTTTTTCTCTCACTTGATATTACCTTGTTTATTATTATATTTTTATTTTTAACTATTATTATCACATAATCATATCAATCAATACAGAAAAAGCATTTGTCAAAATCCAACACCCTTTTTGATAAAAACTCTCAGCAAAGTGGGAATAGAGGGATCATACCTCAACATAATAAAAGCCTTATATGACAAACCTACAGCCAACATCATACTCAATGGACAAAAACTAAACTCATTTTTCCTAAGAACAGGAACAAGACAGGGATACCTACTTTCACCACTCCTGTTCAATATAGTACTGGAAGTTCTAGACATAGCAATCAGACAAGAAGAAGAAATAAAAGGTATCCAAATTGGAAATGAAGAAGTAAAACTGTCTTTATTTGCAGATGACATGATACTATACATAGAAAACCCCAAAGACTCCATCAAAAAACTACTAGACCTAATAAATGAATTTGGCAATGTAGCAGGATACAAAATTAACACCCAGAAATCTATTGCCTTTTTATACACCAATAATGAACTCACAGAAAGAGAAGCGAAAAAAACAATCCCATTTACCATTGCACCAAAAAAATTAAGATACCTAGGAATAAACTCAAACTAAGGACATAAAAGAACTGTACTTGGAAAACTACATGACAGTGTAAAAAGAGAGAGAAGAAGACATAAACAAATGGAAGAACATACCATGTTCATGGGTTGGTAGAATCAACATGATCAAAATGTCCATACTACCCAAAGCAATCTACAGATTCAATGCTATCTCCATTAAAATACCAATGGCAAATTTCAAACATCTAGAACAAACTATCCGAAAATTCATCTGGAATAAAATCACACCCCGAATAGCCACAGCAATCCTGAGAAAGAACAAAGTTGGAGGGATCACAATACCAGATATCAAGCTATATTACCAAGCCACAGTTCTCAAAACTGCCTGGTACTGGCACAAGAACAAACATATAGTCCAATGGAACAGAACAGAGAACCCAGAAATCCACCCCAGCCATTATGCTCAATTAATATTTGACAAAGGAGGAAAGAGCAGACAGTCTCTTCGACAAATGGTGCTGGGATATTTGGACAGATACATGCAAAAAATAAAACTAGATCACCAACTTACACCATACACAAAAACAAACTCAAAATGGATAAAGGACTTAAAAGTAAGATGAGAAACCATAAAAATCCTACAAGAATCCATAGGCAGCAAAATAGCAGACATATGTCTTAGCAAAACAGCTCCTAGGGCAATGGAGACTAAGTAGAAAATAAACAAATGGGACTACATCAAAATAAAAAGCTTCTGCACAGCAAAAGAAACCATCAACAAAACAACAAGATTCATCTTGCTTGGGACTCTCTGTACTCGTGTAACTTTTTTCTTCCCCATATCTGGGAAGTTTTCTGTCATTATTTCTTCAAATAGATTTTCTAATCCTTGCTGCTCTTCTTGTTTTTCTGATAGCCCTATTATGTATATGTTACTTCATTTCATGTTGTCCAGAAGCTCCCTTAGGCTCTCCTCCTGCTTTTTAATTTTTTTCTCCAGTTGCTGTTCAGATTGAGCTTGTTTCTACCTTGTCTTTTCTAACTCACTAATTCTGTCCTCTGCTTCTTCTAGTCTACTGTTGAAACCTTCCATGGTGTTTTTGATTGTAGCTATATCACTTTTGATTTCTTCCTGATTTTTGCATAGGTGTTTGGTTTTTTCACAAACCGGTGTATGAACTGTATGACCATAACTCTGAATTCGTTTTCTGTCATGTTGCATGCTTCAATTTCACTAATTTCTTTTCTTGGCGACTCCTCATTTTCTTTCCTCTGGGGATTGTGTCATCTCCCCATTCTGAATAAGGAATTCTTACCATTTGCAAAAGCATGGATGAAACTGGAGAGCATTATGCTAAGTGAAATAAGCCAGTCAGTGAAAGATAAATACCACATGATCTCACTCATTTATGGATAATAAAGAACATTACAAATGGTTGAACAAAAATAGACAGAGGCAAAGAAGTATCGAACAGACTGTCAAACTACAGCGGGAAAATAGGGGAGGACTGGGGGGCGGGGTAAGAGATCAACTGAAGGACTTGTATGAATGCATATAAGCACAACCAACAGACACACGACACTGGGGGTGAGGGAATAAGGGCAAATGCCGATGGGTAGGAGAAGCTGGGGGGAGGTCAGTGGGGGAAAAAAGAGACATATGTACTACCTTAAACAATAAAACTTAAAAAAATAACCACAAACAACAACAACACAAGAAAGCCCACTGCATGGGAAAACATATTTGCCAATGATATTTCTGATAAGAGTTTAATCCCAAAAATTTACAGAGAACTCATACAACTTAACAAAAGGAAGATAAATGATCCAATCTTTTTAAAAAATGGGCAAAGGATCTAAATAGACACTTTTCAAAAGAGGACATACAGAAGGCCCAGAGACATATGAAAACATGCTCAAAGTTACTAATCATCTGAGAGATGCAAATCAAAACATCAATGAGATACCATCTCACACCTGTCAGATGGCTATCATCAACAAATCAACAATGACAAGTGCTGGTGAGGATGCGGAGAAAAAGGAACCCTCCTGCACTGCTGGTGGGAATGCAGACTGGTGCAGCCACTGTGGAAGACAGTATGGAGTTTCCTCAAAAAGTTAAAAATGGAACTATCATTTGACTCAGTAAGTCCACTTCTAGGAATATATCCCAAGAAAACAGAAACACAAATCAGAAAGGATACACGCACTCCTATGTTCATAGCACAATTTACAATAGCTAATATTTGGAAACAGCCTAAGTGCCCATCAGCAGATGAGTGGATTAAAAAACTGTGGTACATCTACACCATGGAATACTATGCTGCTATAGAAAAGAAGGAACCTTTATCATTTGCAACAGCATGGATGGACCTGGAGAGCATTATGCTAAGTAAAATAAGCCAGCCGTAGAAAGATAAATGTCACATGATCTCACTCATATGTAGGATATATTGATCAACATAATTTGATGAACAAGAATAGATCCAGAGACAAATGGTAGGGGAGGGGGAGTAGAGAACAACCAAATGACTTGTATGCATGCATATTAGCATAACCAATGGACACAGGCCCTGGGGCAGTGGGGGCTTGCCCAGGGTGGGAATGGTCTGGGGGGCAGTCAACTGAGGAAAAAGAAGACATATGTAAAACTTTAGACAATAAAAAAATAAAAAAAAACAAACGAACAAAAAAAGTGTTCCAACTACACAATGGAATACTACACTGCTGAAAAAAGGAAAGAACTCTTACCATTTGCAACAGCATTGATGGACATGGAGAGTATTATGCTAAGCAAAATCAGCCAGTCTGAGAAAGAGAAATATTACATGATCTCACTCATTTGTGGAATATAATGAATAACATAAACTGATGAATAAAAATAGATCCAGTCCTAGTTGGTTTGGCTCAGTGGATAGAGCATTGGACTGTGGACTGGAATGTCCTGGGTTTGATTCTGGTCAAGGCCACATGCTCGGGTTGTGGGCTTGATCCCCAATAGGGGGCATGGAGAAGGCAGCCAATCAACGATATTCTCTCATCATTGATGTTTCTATCTCTCTCTCCCTCTCCTTTCTTCTCTGAAATCAATAAAAATATACTAAAAAAAAAATAGATCCAGAGACAGAGAAGCATTGAACAGAATGTCAAACTTAAGTGGGAAGGCTGGGGAGAGGGGGAAAGGGTAAGAGATCAACCAAAGGACTTGTATGCATGCATATAAGCATAACCAATGGACACAGACACTAGGGGGTTGTGGGCATGTGCTGGGAGGTGGGGTTGGCAGGGGAGAGGTCAACTGGGGAAAAAGGAGACATATGTAATACTATATGTAATACTTTATACAATAAAGCATTTTTAAAAAGATGAAAATAGTGTGCAGCTATCAGCTATTACCCAAGATGGGCCTGAACTAGTATCATCTTCAAAGAGTTGGTCACTATTATGATGCATAAAAAAACAAAACACAACACAGAAATAATTGAGGTTTCAAAATGGCATGGATTTTTTTCTTCCAGAAAATATCTTCAACTCTTAACATAGAACCCTATTCTATGACCCATGGCTACATAAAGATGCTTCAATTTATCCAGAAAATAATTTATGAGGAAGGATATGATGGATCCAATCCCCAGAATAAAAAAAAAAAACATTTGAAAATAGCAATCCATAGTCTTGGTTCGCCTTCGTGGGAAGGTGACATTCGCTGTACAAAAAACTGTGACAACAGTCACAGCCTCACAAAATTCCTCTACATTCTTTGTGGTCTTCTGCAAACCTCTCTTTCAGCCTGTATCATCACAATGCCAACACATCTTATCCAGAACAAAGCAATTATTGCTTGCATTACAAACTTTTCAGATACAGTAGTTCATCTGGAGTAATTTATTAGTTTAGAGAGAGAAACCAATCCTTTTAATAAGGATTATCACAATTTTATTCACATATGGCAGAATTCTCTGGCTTAATAACTTAATTTGTGATGTGTCAGATGTCAAAAACTTAGCTTTTAAATTAAAAAGGAAGCTATTCACCACTTTGTGACTACATTTGCCTCCAGACTTGTCAGACAGAGTGAACTGCTCAAGCAAGCAGGATCTGGCAGAATCGACCAAGCTGGTGGGCCCAAGCTGTGTCATGATGACTAGAAGCAAGAAGCACCTGGACTTCCAGTGATTCCTCCTTAGTCATTACATGCAGAATTATATGACACTTTAATTATGATTACTAATAGCTTATATAAATATTTTTCTTAATAATTTGACCCTCCAAATCTTGAAAAACACAGAATTGCAAAATTAGGCCACCGTTCTTCATTTTTTAAACCAAATTTTTGTACAGAAGAAATACTTTCATTTTAAAATTTGTTGTATGCTATATCTAAGGAAAATTAGTAATTTTATTTTTAAATAAAAACAAATAAAATGTCAAAAAATGTAAAATACAAGTGAAGATGTGACTTTAGAGCAAGCCAAATATTATTTAGTATGGAATTTTCTCTGACATCTGTTGTTTCTATAATCTCTAAGTATAAAATTCATGTTGACCTCTTCTCCCTCCCCCCACCAGCAAACCTTCCTGCCATACATGGAAGATAGCAGTGAATGCCAGAGGGGTCAGGGAGTGCACAGTGGCACATTTCTGCTCTTGGAAAGCCAGGAGAACAGCCTGTCAATGGAGAATCACCTTTCATATCTCTTGGGAGTTTCTGATAAAGTGAGTCTATTTAATGCTACCTGAAAGTCGTAATGAGTGCTGCCTTTCCCAAGTACCCAAAATATCCAAGCACAGTGATCTTCCTACAGCCCTCAGTGGGGTTCAGGTGCCACATCTACCCATAATGAGGGTACTTGGCAAGAGAATGACTTGCTGCAGGTCCTCCACTAGCCAGTGGCAGGATGGGGATCAGACCCGAGGATGTCAGCCTTCAAACTCAGGCCCTGCCTTTCATGCTGGGATATCCCCCCTTTAGGGTAGAATTTATTAGGCTTACTACTTGAGGATCCAAGAAGTGCTGGTGGGTCTCATGAGGGAGAGTAGTCTGGAGGGTGCAGCCAAGTCAGGAATCCAGCCTCTACCTGCATTAGCTTGCTGAGTTACTGGAGAGGGACTCCTCAGCCTGACCAAGAAGTCTTCCTCTGTGAGGTAACATGTCCTTCCCCCAAGGAGCATGCTCAGTATCTAGGGAAAACACAAGTACCCTGGAAAGTACTAGGTGCTCTAAAAATAAGATACAACATCACCACCACCCTAACTACTCAGTGACGTCAAATGCCAAGAAAGATTTTTGTACCAAACAGGAAACCAAAATTCTCTAAACAAGCCCAAATGGTGCTACACAATTTATAATAGAAATTACCTGCATTTCTTTCATAGAGGTGCCCTCTGACTAAGCTTGTTTGTACTTTTATAGCAGTCCTGGATCTTGGCTTTCCTTGTGCAAATCATCTTAGAATGAAACACTTGTCCAGGGCTCCAAAGGCACTGCCTCACAGCAGCAAGATGTGATAGACCAGAAGAATTTCATCATTAGGTAGGAGACACAACTACAAAAAGCAGACACAAGTACTATAACAATGCAGAACTGATGGCCTATCCAATAATCCCACACCTCTTCAGAGTTCCTAAAAGCTTGATGTTAGTGTTTCTTCTTTGTTATCATTCCAGTCCAGGTATTTATATTCACTATTTCATTCAGTCCTCATATAACCTCATGGTATTTTGCAGAATGTGAAGCAGTGTTCAGAGGAATACCTGCTTGCACTCCACATCAGTCACTGGCAGGGAGAAACTCCAATCCAGGTCTGCGGGTGCTAATGCCCAGGTTCTTCCTCTGCACTTGCTGCCTCCCACTAGGGCTGTGGCTCAAGACTGAGGAGGGCAGAATGGTGGTGGAGGAAGTGGAAGCTACACTAATACACTCCCAGGACCAAACTGGAAATAGAACTAAAATACAGAAAAACCATCCTGAAGACTAGCTGGAGAGAGCTCTGATAACCAAGGACAGAAAGTGGAGAGTGCATAGAGACAGGTAGAAAGTGTTGAGGCATGAAAAGGCTGGCTGGGCTCCCACAGACAGCAGATGAAGTTATGGAGGGATATCTCAGCTGTGGGGAGTTCCCACTGAGAACTCTGGGTCTAAACACCAAGCTGTACTCTGTATCCCAGAACACCAGAACTGAGAAAGATGCCTACATAACATCTGGCTGTGAAAAGCAGCGGGGATGTCTGCCAAGGAGAGAAGGCTTGAAATGCAGGCACCCTCTTAAAGGGCCAATGCACAAAATTTTCTGTGCAGCCCCTCTCCTGACTCTAGCAGAGGGAGGGAAGAGAGAGAGAGAGAGAGCTGTGTGAGCAGAAGCCAGGGGGCTCTGGGGTTAGAGCTCAGAAAGCAGCCACCTCAGTTTCCTGTGCTGAGTCATTCCCTCATACTGAAAAGGACATCTTTCCCCTGCAGACCTTTACCATCCAGGCAGCTTTTGTCAGGGGGAAGCAATTGCCTCACCCTGTTTGAAAACCCTTTGCCTCACCTTGTGAGTTTCTGAGGCCCATTAAGAGAGTTAAATTAACAATTAGCCTGCCCCACCCTGTTGGAAACCCTCTCACTCCACCCCGTGGTTGATACCCTGAGGCTGATAAAGACTGAAAAACAATCAGACTGCAGGCAGAGGCTAGGAGTCTTTGCCTGATCTAATTTGGAGTCTGGAGCAAGGAAAATCAGAACTTGGTGCGCATCTTGGTCCTTTTCAAAGGCACCCAACCCCAGCAGAGGAAGCCACAAGGTGTGGATTGTTGATAGCTACAAACAGGGTACTCAGGGTTAGTCAGAAACAGCATCTGACACTGTCCTGCACTAGAGATTTAGAGACATAGCAGATCTACCTAATACATAGAAACAAGCCCCAAAAGGCAGCCAAAATGAAGAGACAGAAAAACAAGCCCTGAATGAAAGAACAGGAAAACTTTCCAGAAGAAGAGCTAAATAAAATGGAGATAAATTTATCAGACATAGAGTTTAAAATAGTGGTGGCAAGGATGTTCAATAGCATGAGAAAATATATAGTAATTTTGAAGAATGACATGACACTAAAGAACACACGTTGGAGTCCTCCTTCACTGAAGCAAGCAAGCCTCATGTTCGCTTCCAGCTGCCTGGCTGCCGGCCGCCATCTTGGCTGGCAGTTAATTTGCATATCGCCCTGATTAGCCAATGGGAAGGGTAGCGGTCGTACGCTAATTACCATGTTTCTCTTTTATTAGATAGGATGTCTATATCTATATCTATATCATCTATATCTATATATATATAAAAACATGAGCACAAAGAATTAAAATGGCAATAAGTAAGTACCTATCAATAACAACCTTAATGTAAATGGATTCAATGCTCCAATCAAAAGACATAGGGTAGCTGAATGGATACAAAATCATGACCCAACTATATGCTGTCTACAAGAGATCCACCTCAGAACAAAAGACTCACACAAGATGAGAGTGAAGGGATGAGAAAAAATTTTTCATGCAAATGGAAATGAAAAAAAAAAGCAGGGGTAGCAATACTCATATCTGACAAAATAAACTTCAAAATGAAGGTGATCACAAGAGATAAAAAAAGTCACTACATAATACTAAAGGGATCAATCCAACCAGAGGATATAACCCTGGTAAACATATATGCACCCAATATAAGAGCACCTAAATATGTAGAAAAACTTGTGGAGGACTTTAAGGGAGAGATAAACAGTAATACAGTCATAGTAGGGGACTTTAACACTTGCTGACTTCACTGGATAGATCAGTCAGACAAAAAAATTAATAAAGAAACAGTTACTTTAAATGACATACTGGATCAGATGGATTTAATTGACATTTATAGAACATTTCACCCCAAAGCTGCAGAATATACATTCTTCTCAAGTGCACATGGATCATTCTCAAAGATAGGCTACATGTTAGGACACAAAACAAGTCTCTACAAGTTCAAGAAGATTGAAACCATATCAAACATCTTTCCAGATCACGAGGGAATGAAATTAGAAATCAACTATAGTAAAAACACTCAAAAACATTAAAAAACATGGAGGCTAAATAGCATGTTATTAAACAACGAATGGGTTACCAATGAGATCAAGAAAGAAATAAAAAAAAAATTCCTGGAAACAAATAGAAATGAACACTCAACAACTCAATATTTCTGGGACACAGCCAAAGCAGTTCTGAGAAGGAAGTTCATAGCACTACAGGTCTACCTTAAAACACAAGAAAAGTTAATAATAAGCTACTTAACCCTAAAACTTAACAAATTAGAGAGAGAACAATGAGAAAATCCCAAATTAAGTAGAAGGAAGGAAATAATAAATATTAGAGCACAAATAAATGGCATAGAGACTAAGAAAACAATCAAATCATCAATGAAACCAAGAGCTGGTTCTTTCGAATGATAAACAAGATTGATGAACTATTAGCCATCAAGAAACAAAGAAAGAGGACCCAAATAAATAAAATCAGAAATGAAAGAAGTGATATAGCTACCGACACCACAGAAATACAAAGGATTGTAAGAAAATACGATGCCAAAAAGCTGAACAATGTAGGTAAATGGACAAAATCCTAGAAACATATAATCTTCCAAAACTGAATCAGGAAGAATCAGAAAACCTGAATAGGGTAATAACAATTCATGAAATTGAATCAGTAATCAAGAACTCCTAGCAAACAAAAGCCCTGGTCCAGACTGCTTCATAGGGGAGTCTTACCAAACACTCAAAGAACTAACACCTATACTACTCCAACTATTCCAAAAAATCCAAGAGGAAGGAACACTTCCAAGCTCTTTTTATGAGGCCAGCATTATCCTAATTCCAAAATCAGATAAAGACACTACAAAGAAAGAGAATTACAGGGATATTACAATATCCCTGATGAACATAGATGCTAAAATACTCAACAAAATAGTAGCAAATCGATCCAGCAACATATTAAAAAGATCATACACCATGACTAAATGGGATTTATTTCAGGGATGCAAGGCTGTTACAATATTTGCAAATAAATAAACATGATACATCCTATAAACAAATTGAAAGACAAAAATCACAAGATCATATCAATAGATGTAGAAAAAGCATTCAACAAAATCAAACACCCATTTTTGATTAAAAAAAACTCTCAGCAAAATTGGAATAGAGGGATCATACTTCAACATAATAAAGGTCATATATGACAAACCTATAGCCAACATCATACTCAATGGGCAAACACTAAAACCATTTCACCTAAGAACAGGGACAAGACAGGATGTCCGCTTTCACCACTCTTAATTCAACATAGCACTGGAAGTCCTAGCCACAGCCATCAGACAAGAAGAAAATATAAAATGCACCTAAATTGGAAAGGAGGAAGTAAAACTCTCATTATTCACAGATGACATGATATTGTGCATATAAAACCCCAAAGACTCCACAAAAAAACTACTAGATTTAGTAAAGGAATTTGGCAATGTAGCAGGATACAATGTTAACACCCAGAAATCCATGGCATTTTTATACAACAATAATGAAATCTCAGAAAGAGAAACTAAACAAACAATCCCATTTACCATTGCAACAAAAAAATTAAGATATTTAGAATAAACTCAACTACGGAAGAGTTGTACTTGGAATACCATAGGATGGTGAAAAAAGAGGAAGCTATAAACAAGTGGAAGAAGATACCATGTTCATGCATTAGTAACATTAACATCATTAAAATGTCCATACTACCCAAAGCAATCTACAAATTCAATGCAACCCCTATTAAATTATCAATGGCATATTTCATAGATCTAGAACAAATACTCCCAAAATTTATATGGAACAAAAAAACAAAACAAAACAACAACAACAAAAAAAAACCCCAAATAGCCATAGCAATATTGAGAAAGGAAAACAAAGTTGGAGGGATCACAATACCACATATCAAGTTATACTACAAAGCCATTGTAATCAAAACAGCATGGTACTGGCACAAGAACATATATATATATATATATAACAGAACAGAGCACCCAGAAATTGACCAACGCCAAGAAACTTAATTAATATTTGACAATGGAGGTAAGAGTATACAATGGAATTAAGATAGTTTCTTTAATAAATGGTGTTGGAAAAATAGGATAGATAAATGCTAAAAAGCGAACCTAGACCACCATTTTACACCATACACAAGAATAAACTCAAAATGGATAAAAGCCTTAAATGTTAGTTGTGAAACTATAAAAATCCTAGAAGAAACCATAGGCAGACATCTCTCACTCGTAGCAATATGTTTATGAATAAATCTTCTAGTGCAAAGGAAACTAAGGAGAAAATAAACAAATGGGAGTATATCAAAATGAAAAGCTTCTGCACAGCAAAAGAAACCATTAACAAAACATAAAGAGATTCCACTGTATGGGAGAAAATATTTGCCAATGATACATCAATAAAGGGTTAATATCCAAAATATATAAGAAACTCATACAACTTAACAAAAGGAAGACCAACAATCTAATTAAAAATGGGCAAAGGATCTATATAGGCACTTCTCCAAAGTTGAGATTGTGAAACTATAAAAATCCTAGAAGAAACCATAGGCAGACATCTCTCACTCGTAGCAATATGTTTATGAATAAATCTTCTAGTGCAAAGGAAACTAAGGAGAAAATAAACAAATGGGAGTATATCAAAATGAAAAGCTTCTGCACAGCAAAAGAAACCATTAACAAAACATAAAGAGATTCCACTGTATGGGAGAAAATATTTGCCAATGATACATCAATAAAGGGTTAATATCCAAAATATATAAGAAACTCATACAACTTAACAAAAGGAAGACCAACAATCTAATTAAAAATGGGCAAAGGATCTATATAGGCACTTCTCCAAAGTTGAGATAGAGACATATGAAAAAATGCTCAAAGTCACTGATCACCAGAGAGATGCAAAATCGAACTACAATGAGTTATCACCTCACACCAGTCAGAATCAACAAATGACAACTACTGGAGAGGACGTGGAGAAATGGGAATCCTAGTACACTGCTGGTGGGAATGCAGACTTGTGCAGCCACTATGGAAAACACTGTGGAGTTTCCTCAAAAAGTTAAAAATGGAACTGCGATTTGACCCAGTGATCCCACTTCTAGGAATATATCCTACGAAACCAGAAACACCAATCAGAAAGAAGGTATTCACTCATATATTCATAGTGGCATAATTTACAATAGCTAAGATCTGGAATCAGCCCAAGTGCCCATCAGTAGATGAGTGGATAAAAAAAAGCTGTGGTACATTTACACCATGGAATACTATGCAGTTGTAAAAGAGAAGGATCTCTTACCCTTTGAGACAGCATGGAGGGACCTGGAGAGTATTATTTTAAGCAAAATAAGCCAGTCAGAAGAAGACAAGTATCACATGATCTCACTCATATTTGGAATCTAATGAGCAAAATAAACTGATGAACAAAATATATCCAGAGATATAGAATCATGCAACAGACTGTTGAATCTCTGAGGGTAGGCAGGGTGGGTTGGTGGGTGGGAAGAGATCAACCAAAGAACTTGTATGTATGTATGTATATATATAATCCATGTACATGGACATTAGGGTGGTGAAGGCCAGGGGTGTGGGGCTGGGGCAGACTAATGGGAGAAAAAGGAGACATATGTAATACTTTCAACAATAAAGATTGGGGGGGAAAAGACTGAGGAGGGCAGCCTGAGTCTTTAAGGAAAAACAAAACCAGTGTCTGTGAATTTTGCTTAAGATTAGAATTTCAGAATACCTTTCAAATAGCTTATGAGAAGCACTTAAAGAAAGGCTTTATTGGAAAAATCAACTTAATTGGATGTTTATTCCTTATGCATTATGGATTTTGAAAAGCTTTATTTAATGATTTTTAAACATTGTTATTCAGAGCTGGGCCTGTAAAAAGAGTTCGTCCACAATTGACAGTGTGTACTCATCTGTCAAGTAATTAATGGGGACACTACACTATTTAAGGGTTTCTGACCAGCCCATTCATTCACAGAAAAATTAAAGGCTGTTTGTAAATTGATTCCCTCCTGAGGAAAAAAATCTGTTGCTGCAAGATCCTGGGTTCTCATATTATGGTTTTAATGAAGCAGAAATACACAGTATATCCTAACCAGGAGGAGAACCTGATGTTGCTATGGAAGTGTGAGTATGCCAGATAACTACCATGTTATGTCCAACAGCCCCTCTGAATTAAGTACCAAAGAACAGGGATAGAAAATAGGAATACAAGTGAGAAAAATGGAGAGTCAAGGTCTCAAAATTTCTCTCTTCTTGGAGAATGGCAAAGGAGAACTTGGTATGGAAACCAGTTTTTCTAGGTGAAGTTTCTTACTAATTTCTTCTACTTATGTAAGAACAGAAAATAAAATAAAGGAAGGAAAAAGAAAGAAAGAAAGAAAGAAAGAAAGAAAGAAAGAAAGAAAGAAAGAAAGAAAAGATAGGTAACTTGCACACAGCTGTCACAGCAACAGCAATACTTTTTGAACTCTTGATGTCAAGAGGAAAGAAATCAGTTTTCACTTGTGTTGCCCCCAGTGCTGCCCAGACAACTTTTTGGAGGGTCAGGGGCCTTTCTTTTTACCAAGTAGAGCTTCTTCCATCCAGGATGGTTTTACAGGGGCTACTTTGTAGGAGAACTCAGCACTTTTATATCTTAGGTACTGTATATCCTGGATCCCTGTAGATCTCTCTTATTCGGAGTCCCTTGTAGGCACAAGTGAGAGTCCTGTATTTGGAAAAGCTCTGCTGTTGGACATTATATCCTAAAGTGGATGCCACAGGGTGGAACTGTGCAGTGTACACTATTACCACTGCCATCTACACTAATAAAAGAGAAACATGGTAATTAGCGTACGACCGCTACCCTTTTCATTGGCTAATCAGTGAGTATATGCAAATTAACTGTCAGCCAAGATGGCGGCCGGCAGCCAGGCACTGAAGCGAGCATGAGGCTTGCTTGCTGCGGACTCCAACGTTCCCCGCCTCACTTGCCGGCCTCTCAGCTGCAACTCTAAGAAACTATGTACTATGTTGCAAATAAGAAGCTAAACAAAACCCCAGAAAACGGCTTCCATTCAGCCGGGCTCGGACCGCAACATTGTATCGATGTTTTCAGCAGCGAGACCTCAGAGCTAAAGCTGGCCCAGAATAAAAAAAAAAGAAAAGAAAACAAGGAGCGGTTGGAAGCTTTAGTCACTCGCCAGCCGGAAAACAGCCCTCAGCCCCTCACCCAGACTGGCCAGGCACCCCAGTGGGGACCCCCACCCTGATCCAGGACACCCTTCAGGGAAAACCAGCCAGCCCCTACCCATGCACCAGGCCTCTATCCTATATAGTAAAAGGGTAATATGCCTCCCAGCACCGGGATCAGCGGAGCAGCGAGGCTCCCGGCACCGGGATCAGCGTGACAGGGGGCAGCGCCCAAACCCCCTGATCGCCCTGCGGCTCTGTGTGTGACAGGGGGCGGGGCCACAACCTCCCTATCCACCCTGCTCTGTTCGTGACAGGGGAAGTACCCATGGTACTTATAATCCTGCATAAGAGAAATACCAGAAGCTTAGAATTCAACCTTCTGTATACCCTACTGCAATCCTTTCCCCTTCTATCTCTTTTAGATAAATGTCCAATATTCCCAACTTTTTATAAATCACACATTTCTCTTTGTTTAATCATTTATTTCTGTTAAATTTTGCATGGTTTGATCTTATATAAATAGCTTTTGTTCTCTGACTGGATTTTTTTATTCAAGTGCTCATGTAGTTGTGATTGACTCATTCTCTCTGATGCAGTCTTGCATTTTATGAATATTTCAAATTTTACATATCCATTGTAGTTCTGGAGAACAGTGGGTTGTTTCCTGTATTGTGGCTGGTATAAACAATACCAGATTATGCACACATCTCAGAGTTTCTCTGAGAAAATGTTTTTTTTTCTTTTTTTAATCTTTAATTTCTTTATTGGTTAAGGCATTACAAATGTGTCCTCATCCCCCCCATTAA
>NW_005357271.1:730629-731133 GCF_000412655.1 Myotis brandtii | reverse complement strand
TATATTCTGTGGCTTTGGGGTGAAATGTTCTGAAGATGTCATTAAGTCCATCTGATCTAGTGAGTCATTTAGGATTGCTGTTTCTTTGCTGATTTTTGTCTAGAGGATTTATCCAATGATGTCAGTGGTGTGTTTAAGTCCCCTACTACAATTGTATTGTTGTCAATGTCTCCCTTGATATCTTCCTGGAGTTTTTTTTTATGTATTTGGGTGCTCCTGCATTGGGTGCATATATATTTGTCAAGGTTATATCCTCTTGTTGTATCGATCCCTTTAGTATTATGAAGTGGCCTTCCTTATCGCTTGTTATGGCCTTCACTTTGAGGTCTATTTTGTCAGATATAAGTATTGCTACCCCCCAGCTTTTTTATTTTTCATTTCAATTTGCCTGAAAGATATTTTTCCATCTCTTCACTTTCAGTCTGTGTGAGTCCCTTGTTCTGAGGTGGGTCTCTTGTAGACAGCATATATATGGGTCATGTCTTTTTATCCATTCAGCCACTC
>NW_005357271.1:723446-730339 GCF_000412655.1 Myotis brandtii | reverse complement strand
TTTCTTGGCGACTCCTCATTTTCTTTCCTCTGGGGATTGTGTTGTCTCCCCATTTTGACTATCACCAGAAGATTCAAATGTCGAGTTGCGTGGGCCTGGGCCTTGTGCAGTGGGAGCTTCGCACCACCCTAGTGTCACTGAAGAGCTCAGACACTAAGATGTGTGACTGTCGTGGGTTGGTGGGAACCAGGCTCACCCAGAGGCAGCATTACCAGCTCTCATTGTGGCCTCATGTGTGCACCTCGAATCAGGGACCCCACCTGCACCACGCTGAAACTGAGACCCCACCTGGCATGTGTTGAAAACCAGAGCCCCCTAGCATGTGCCAGGAGTCAGAGTTCCCCAAGAATCCAGTATCTCAGCCTCGTGCTGAGATTCAGGGTCCCTGTGTGTGCATGCACCAAGAATTGGAGTCACTGGCTCTTAGTGTGAATGCACTGGGGATCAGGGATCCCAGGCACACGTGATAAGAAACAGAGTCAAGTCACTGGTGCTTAGTGTTGCCTCCTGCATGGAGAATCGGGGTCCCAGTCAGCTTGGGGGACTTCAGTGAGCGTTTGCCCTGAATCAAAGTCAGGTGGCACTACCGCCCTGCATGGGCTTCGGGTTTGGTCGCCCAATTGCCTTGCGGGGAACAAATTCCCAGTGTCTAAGCACTCCTAGGCTCAAGTTCCTGCAGAGGTGCTGCGGGGAACAGATTCCCAGTGTCTGCAAATTCTCAGGCTCAAATTCCTGCAGTTGCGCAGGCAGTGCGAGGGGCGGGTCTGTCAGTTACTATGGTGCTGCCTGTGAGCCTGCAGGGAGTGGGATGGGCTCTGTTACTCACAGAAATCTGCCACAGGGATGTCTGGATTCTTGGTGTCTGTGGGTCTATAGCTGTGGTCACAGGTCTCTGTCCCCAGTGGCTGCAGGGTCCTAGTTTGCGTCTGAGACCAGACTGGGTGGTGCTGAGGCCAGGATCCTAGTCTCAAGCAGCTCTGTTTCTCAAGATGGCCTGGTCTCTGTGCTCACGCTGGCCTCCCAGGAGTGTCCGCGCTGGGAGCGGGGCTCCGCCGTCTAAGACTGCCCGGTTTGGCAGCCCCTTGGAAGACCTGCAGAATCTAACTGTCTCTAGCTTGTATACACGCACACCACACACGTCCACACACTCCTCTATTGCTCCTTCACTCTCTCACACTCTCTCCCTCCCTACCTTCCTGCCGGTCGCCATCTTCCTGATCCTGGATAATTCTTTTTTCGTTTGCTCATTTTCTGGCCATCACTTGCAAGGACAAGCCCATTCACAATCACATTCCTGAAAGGTGGTTGTCCAAAGAGAGCTGTGGCAAGCACCAGAAGAGTATAAAACCATCCTCTGGTTTGATCTATGCCTTCAGCAATGAAGTCTGCGGGAAATGCATCTTCAAATTCCTTCTTATTTTCAAATGGATGATGAACTTGATCATAGGGCATGCTGCCACTCTCAAACCAACAGTCAAACACTTCAGAGACGCGACGCAGCAATCCCTTCCCACAGTGTGAAAGAATGGTCAGATGATCAATGCTCTCCCTGTGGAGATCTGAGATATTTGTCCTGACAGTTCAAGTTCTGCCATTGACCTAATGCATACTATCTCCTCGAAGTCCTCGCTGACCCACAGCGGGATGGGGGTGCCCCAGTATCTGTTTCTGGAAATTGCCCAGTCACATGCATCTTTCAGCCAATTTCCAAATCGCTTTTCTCTTACAAACACTGGGACCCAGTAACAAAGGTCATTGTTCCTCATCAGCTGGCCCACCATGTGCTCAACCTGCACAAACCAGCTGGGCACCGCTTTATAAATGAGGAGAGTATCTGACCTCCAGCAGAAAGGGTAGCTATGAGTGAAGGTGGTGGCAACAAGAAGTCGGCCTTGTTCCTTCAGGGTCCTGGTATTTTTGTCAGCATCCTTCACATATTGTCCCATGAAATCTGTCACTTCCGCTGTGAAACAGCTTGAAGCATCCACAGGGCATACAGGGACAGAATCTTTCTGAATGATGTTGAAGTCCATACAGACCCGATAGTTATCAGCACCAAAGTAAGGAGCTTGATGTACAACCCCAGTGCCTTCTTCCTCCCTCACATAGTTGTCAACAAGCACTGTAAAAGCGCCATTCTCTTTACACTTCACAAAATAGTCAAACAGGGGCCTGTATTTATTGCCTTGGAGAGAAGCACCTGAAAATCTTTCAAGGATCTCATAGTCACTCTCCAATTTATAGAGGGCCGGTAATCTGGCTTCCATTAAAATGAATGATTTTCCTCTGACAACATCTTTAAACTTTATATACTGCATATCTGGATTAACACAGAGGGTAAGGTTACTAGGCAGAGTCTTAGCAACCAAAGATATATTGTCATCTTCCTCCAAAGGAAAGGTAACAAATATTGAAGGATCTTGAACATCCTTATAATTCTGGTGAGATTCGAAGTTGGAAAGTGGAGTGTTGCATGCAGTGGAAAAGGGCATGACTTTCATACCTCTATAAACAAGGCCTTTATCATAAAGTTGTTTGCAGATCCACCAGACAGATACCATTAATTCTGGATAGAGTGTTTTATAGTCATTGTCAAAGTCAATCCATCGGTCAAGCCTGGTAACAGTAGACTTCCACTCAGTAGAATATCTCATCACAATTGCTCGGTACTGATTGTTATACTCCACAATCCCCATTCTGGCTACATCCTCTGGTCCTCTGATTCCTAGTATCTTATCTATTTCATATTTCACAGGTAAGCCATGACAATCCCACCCAAATCTTCTGTCAACAAGAAACCCACTCTGGTGAGCATATCTTTAATTGTCCCTGCAAGTATATGTCCATAGTGAGGTAGTCCAGTTGCAAAAGGAGGCCCATCATAGAAAGTAAATTTTGGCCTATGCTTTGACTGCTTTAGGCATTCTTGAAAACAATTAAATTTGGACCAGAACTGCAAGATTTTCTCTTCTTCAGCAGAAAAATGGATGTTTTCTGGAACTTATTGAACCATTTTGTTGCTGAGGGCCCTGCCCGGAGCCTGGGAAGAACCCTTCTGCACATTTTTTAAAATTGGAGTGTTTGTCTTTCTTTTGTTGAGTTGTATGAGTACTTTATATATTTGGGATATTAACCTCTTATTAGATGTATTATTGGCAAATATTTTCTTCCATACAGAGGGTTCCCTTTTCATTTTGATGGTGGGTTGTTTTGTTTTTTTTTTGCTGTGCAGAAGCTTTTCATTTTTATGTAATCCCATTTGTTTATTTTCTCCTTAGTTTCTTTTTGTGGTAGGAGATATACCTGCAAACATATTGCTATGTGAGATGTCTGATATTTTACTGCTTATGTTCTCCTCTAAGATTTTTATGGTTTCATGCTTTACAATTAAGTCTTTTATCCACCTTGAGTTTATTCTTGTGTATGGTATAAGTTGGTGGTCTAGTTTCATTTTTTTGCATGTGTTTGTCCAGTATTTTCAGCACAATTTGTTGAAGAGACTGTCTTTATTCCATTGTATGTTCTTGCCTCCTTTGTCAAATATTAATTGACTGTAAATAGTGTGGGTCAACTTCTGGGATCTCTGTTCTGATCCATTGTTCTATATGCCTGTTCTTGTGTCAGTAGCAAGCTGATTTGGTTATAATGGCTTCCTAGTATAGTTTGATATCCATTATTGTGATCCCTCCTACTTTGTTCTATTTTCTCAAGATTGCTGCAGTTATTTGGGGTCTTTTATGGTTCCATGTAAACTTTTGAAGTATTTGTTCTAGCTCTGTGAAGTATGCCATTGGTATTTTAAAAGGGATTGCATTGAATCTGTAGATTGCTTTGGTAGTATAGATATTTTAATGATATTAATTTTTCCAATACATGAACATCATATACACTTCAATTTGTTTGTGTCTTTCTCTATTTCTTTTTCCAATGTCCTATTGTTTTTCAAGCACAGGTCTTTTACCTCCTTGGTTAAGTTTATTCCTAGGTATCTTACATTTTTGTTGCAATGGTAAATGTGGTTGCTTCTTTAGTTTTCTTCCTGAGAGTTCATTATTGGTGTATAAAAATGCTATCTATTTGTGAATGCTGATTTTGTATCCTGCTACCTTGCCAAATTTATCAATTCTAGTAGTTTCCTGGTGGGATAATTAGGGTTTCCTATGTACAAAATCATGTATCACATATCATGTTATCTGCAAATAATGACAATTTTATTTCCCCCTTCCTAATTTGGATGCCTTTTATCTCTTCTTCTTGTCTGATTGCTGTGGCTAGCACTTCCAGTACTATGTTGAATAAGAGTGGAGAAAGAAGACATCCTTGTCTTAATCCTGCTCTGAAGGGAAACTATTTCAGTTTTTGCCCATTGAGTATTATGTTGGTTGTAGGGGTGTCATATACTGCCTTCATTATGTTGAGGTATGATCCCTCTATTTCCATTTCACTGAGATTTTTTTAAATAAAAAAGGGTGCTGGATTTTGTTGAATGCTTTTTCTGCATATATTGATTTGATCATGTGGTTTTTATCTTTCAATTTGTTTATGTGATCTATCACATTTATTGATTTACAAATATTGTACCAGCCTTGCATTCCCAGAATAAATCCCACTTGATTATGGTATATGACCTTTTTAATATATTGCTTGATCTATTTTGTTGAGGATTTTAGCATCTGTGTTTATCAGGGATATTGGCCTGTAATTTTCTTTCTTTCTAATGTCTTTATCTGGTTTTGGAATTAGGATAATGCTGGCTTTGTAAAAAGAGTTAGGCAGTGTTTCTTCCTCTTGAATTTTTTGGAATAGTTTGAGGAGGATAGGTGTTAGTTCTTCTTTGAATGTTTGATAAAATTCACTTGTTAAAACTATCTGGTCCAGGACTTTTGTTTGCTGGAAGTTTTTAAATTACTGCTTCAATTTCATCAGTTTTTATTGGCCCACTCAGGTTTTCTGATTCTTCCTGATTGAGTTTTGGAAGATTATATGATTCTAGGAATTTGTCCATTTCCCCCAGGTTGTCCAGTTAGTTGGCACATCATTGTTCATAGTATTTGCTTATAATACTTTGTATTTCTGTGGTGTTCATTGTTAGACCACCACTTTCATTTCTGATTTTGTTTATTTGGGTCCTCTCTATTTGTTTCTTGATGAGTCTGGCCAGGGGTTCATCTATCTTGTTTATCTATTCAAAGAACCAGCTCTTGACTTTATGGAACTTCTATACTTTTTTTAAGTCTATATCTCATTTATTTCCACTCTAATCTTTATTATCTCCTCTCTTCTACATCCTCTGGGTTTTTCTTGCTATTCTCTTTCTAATTCATTTAGTTGTAGGGTTAGATAGTTTATTAATCCTTTTTCTTGTTTCTTGAGGTAGGAAGGCCTGTAATGCTATGAACTTCCCTCTCAGGAATGCTTTCACCGTGTCCCATAGGTTTTGGGTGGTTGTGTGTTCATTTTCATTTATTTCCTGGAAGTTTTTTATTTCTTGCTTGATCTCATTGCTAGGCCATTTATTTTTTTTAATAACATGCTATTTAGCTTCCATGTATTTGAGAGTTTTTGAGATTTTTTTATTGTAGTTGATTTCTAAGTTCATGCCATTGTGATCGAAGAAGATGCTTTATATTATATAAATCTTCCTGTATTTGTATAGACTTGTTTTATGCCCTAATATGTGGTCTATCTTTGAGAATGTTCCATGTGCACTTGAGAAGAATGTATATTCTCTTGCTTTGGGGTGAAATGTTCTGTAAATATCAGTTAGAGCCATCTGATCTAATGTGTCATTTAAGGTCTCTTTTTCCTTGTTAATTTTTTGTCTGGAATATCTATCCAGTGATGTCAATGGGGTATTAAATCCCCCCACTATGACTGTATTGCTGTCAATATCTCCCTTAATGTCCATCAAGAATTGTTGAATGTACTTGGGTGCTCCTATATTGGGTGCATATATGTTTAAAGGGGTATATTTTCTTGTTAAATTATTTCCTTTAGTAATATCAAGTGACCTTCTTTGTCTCCTGTTATGGTCTTTGTTTTGAAGTCTATTTTGTCTTATGTGAGTATTGCTACTCCAGCCTTGTTTTCCTTTCCAATTGCATGGAATATATTTTTCCCTTCCTTCTCTCTTAGTCTGTGTGTATCTTTTGTTCTTAGGTGGGTCTCTTGTAGACAGCATATATATGGGTCATGTTTTCTTATCCATTCAGCCACTCTATGTCTTTTGACTGGAGCATTTAGTCCATTTATATTTAAGGTTATTATTTATGGGTATTTATTTATTGAAATTTTAATTTTCTTTATGCCTATGATCCTCTCTCTCTCTCTCTTTCTCTTTTTCTTATTAAAGCAGTCCCTTTAACATTTCTTGCATTGCTGGTTTGGTGATAATATAGTCCTTTAACCTTTTTTTGTTTGGAAAGCTTTTTACTTCACTTTCAATTTTAAATGCTAGCCTCACTGTATACAGTAGTCTTGGATTTAGGTCCTTGCTTTTTATTAATTTGACTAGTAGCCCAGTGCACGAAATTCGTGCACTGGGGTAGAGGGGGGAGAAGGGGCCCCTCAGTCTGGTCTTCACCCTCTCCAATCTGAGACCCCTCAGGGAATGTCCAACTACCTGTTTGTGCCCACACTTTTAACAGATAACAGCTCCATTGTTGTTCCTTTCTTATGCTTAAAACCATTGGAATTAGTAGGTATTCAAAGTGTGTATACATTTTGGGGGGACACCCTGTATATCTCTAGTCAGTGGTGAAAGAAACCAACAGCAGATTTGGAACCCCCAGACAGGGAACCTTGCTCATTCCCCACATGTCTCCCCACTTCACTTTCCACCTTCGTGGGCAGCAGGAGAATCAATGTTTTCTCTCATTAATTCGGAAAAGCAC
>NW_005357271.1:716272-722393 GCF_000412655.1 Myotis brandtii | reverse complement strand
TGCCGCCCCACTCGCGAGGACATGGATCCAGGTCGACCACCATGGACAGCCTCAAGCAGTGCCCCCTGCCTGGCAGGGTCACAGATCCAGGTCCCAGACCGCAGACAGCCTTGCCTGCCACCTGCCTTTGCCGCCTGCCTTCAGTATGCAAATTAGCCGCCATCTTGTTGCTTCAGGGTGGGGGTCCCCACTGGGGTGCCTGGCCAGTCTGGGTGAGGGGCTGAGGGCTGTTTTCAGGCTGGCGGGCGACTGAAGCTCCAAACCTCTCCTTTTTTTCTTTTTTTTTATTGTGGCATTTATTTACCTTCTATACCTGTCACTGGAGCTGAGAGCTGGCTTTCTCTCTGAGGCTCGGCTGCTGAAAGCAGGTTTCTGGCCTTTGTTTACCTTCTTTATTTGAAACTTTGTTGCGACTCCAGCTCTGAGATCCCGGCTGACTGAAAACAGGTTACTGGGGTTTTGTTTAGTTTCTATATTTGTTACAGTGTTTCAAACTGCAAGCTCAGAGGCCGGCAGCGGCAGGCGGGGAACGTTGGAGTCCTCTGTCACTGAAGCAAGCAAGCCTCCTGTTAGCTTTAAGCTGCCTGGCTGCCGGCCGCCATCTTGGCTGGCAGTTAATTTGCATATCTCCCTGATTAGCCAATGGGAAGGGTAGCGGCCATACGGCTAATTACCATGTTTCTCTTTTATTAGATAGGATTATTTCATGTAACTCCCTTCTTGCCTGAAGTGCTTCTATTAAGAAGTCAGCTGACATTTTAATGGGAACTCCTTTGTAGGTATTTTCTGTCTCCTGCTGCCTTTAAGATTCATCTTTAACATTTGCCCTCTTGATTATGATGTGTATAGGTGTGAGTCTCTTTGGGATCATCTTGATTGGGACTCTCTGTGCCTCCTGAACTTGTGTGACATTTTCCTTCACTGGGTTGGGGAAGTTTTCTGTCATTATTTTTTTAAACAGGTTCTTTGTTCCTTGCTCACTCTTTTCCCCTTCTGGTATTCCTATAATACAGATATTGTTACTTTCATGTTGTCCCAGAGCTCCTTTAAGATATTTAATTATTTTTTTCTATTTTCTGCTCTAATTGGGTACTTACCTTTACCTCGTCTTTCAAAGTACTGATTCAATCCTCTGTTTCGTCCAGTCTACTTTTAATAACTTCCAGAGCATTCTTAATGTTAAATATATCATTCTTCCTTTCTGCCTGGTTCTTGTTCATGGCTTCTATATCCCTTTTCATGCTGTTGTAATTTGCACTAAGTTTCTTAAACATCTTTATAACCATTGCTTTGAACTCTATGTCTGATAGGTTGCTTGCCTCCATCATATTTAGTTCTTTTTCTCGAGATTTCTTCTTTTCTCTCATTTTGGGATTGTTTCTTTGTTTCTCCATTTTAGCTGTCTCTGCATTTGCTTCTATGAATTAGATAAACTGCTATGCCTCCCAGTCTTTTGGGATGGTCTTATGTGGAAAGTGTCTTGAAGGGTCCAGTGGTATAGTCTCTTTGTTCAATTGAGCTGAATGCTCTAGGAATGCCCCTTGTGTGTGTTGTTTGGGCTCTTCTGTTGTAATTGGGACTTGATTATTGATGTCCTGTTCGTGAGAGTATTCTCCCTTCCAACTTGCTGCCAGTGAGGTTCAACCCCAATGTTATCACACCAGGTGTTATACAGATGCTATGGGTCTGCTATTTGTGGAGCTCACTGGATTTTGCTCTGATGTTGTTAAAGCTGGTCCCTTGGTGTGTCTATCCTGGGTCGCCTGGGAGATTCTTTAGTGCAGGTGAATGTGAATCACTGTCCCTTTCTGGCCCTGGGCAATCTAACTGAGATCTGTTAGGTTGAATCCCCTAGTGGTCCGGGACTCTTTAGCCCAGAGACTATTTCTGCCTTGAGTCTCACACCTTGATTGTCCCTGTTCTGAGCTATACTCCCTTCTCTCATGGAGCTGGTCCTGCAAATGTCAGCTGCAGGCACTTGGTGTCCCACTGGTCTTTGCCTCACTGAGCAATTCAGGATGGTGTCTGCAGAGGGGAGCTAAACTGCTGTTTCTGACTAATTAGATTAGGCAAAGAGTAAAAGCCCCCAGAGACATGCCTCTGTCTGCAGACTGATTGGATTCAGTCTGGAGTAGCCTCAAGCAATCGTCTACAGGTGGGCTGAGAGGTTTTCTAACAGGGTGGGGCAATTGCTTCTGCTTGGAGGCTAATTGTTACTCTCAGTCTCTTAATGGGCCTCAGAAACTCCACTGGTTGGGGCAAGGGGTTTTCTAATATGGTGGTGAAACTGTCTCCCTCCCCCACCCCAAGGCAAAAATCACCTGGATACTTAAGGTGTTCCTGAGAAAGATTACCTCCACAGCATAAGGGAATGACTCAGCATAGGAAACTGGGGTGTCTTCCTTTGAGCTCTAACCCTAGAGCTTCCAACCCTGACTTCTCCTCACATAGGTCTAGTCCACTCTGTTCTCCCTCTGCTGGAGCCCAAGGTGAGTGGCTGCACATGAAATTTTGTGCCTTGGCCTTTTAAGAGTGTGCCTGCCTTTCTAACGATCTCTCCCTGGCAAACAGCATCCCTGCTGCTTTTCACTGCCAGATGTTTTGTGGATACCTTTCTCAGTTCTGGTGCTTTCTCTTGTGGGGGGCATCTTTGGGATTAGACCTCAGAGTTCTTATTGGCAACCCCACACATCTGAGATATCTCTCCAGAACTTCAGCTGCTGTTTGTGGGAGCCCAACCAGCCCTTTTGTGCCTCTGCCTTTCCTGTCAGTCTCTATGCAGTCTCCACTTTCCATCCTTACTAGTAGTAATCAGGGTTCTCTCCAGCTAGTCTTCAGTTAATTATTCAGGTGTGTGTTTTTTTAATATTTTAGTTGTGATTCCAGTTTTGTCCTGGGAGCATGTCTGTGAGCTTCCACTTACTCTGCCATCATTTTTTAACCTCCTTTGATATAACACTTATAAACATTTAATTCACCCAACACAAGAGCACCTGAATATATAAAGAAAATATTGATGGATATAAAGAAAGAGATCGATAATAATATCATCATAGTAAAGGATTTCAACACCCTGTTACATCAAAGGATTTTCAGACAGAAAATCAACAAGGAAACATCAACCTTAAATAACACATTAGAGCAGATGGATTTAATCAATATTTTAGAGAATTTTACCCCAAAAGTAGTAGAATATACATTCTTTTCATGTGCAAATGCAACATTTCCCAGGATAGACCATATGCTAGGTCACAAAATGTTTCAATAAATTCAAGAAAATTGAAATCACACACATTCTCTAACCACAATGTTATAAAACTAAAAATAAATTACAAAAACACACCCTGAAAAACAAGCAAACATATAGAGGCTAAATCATATACTTCAAAATAATGAATGTGTTAACAATGAGAGCAAGGAATAAATCAAAAGATACTTTGAAACAAACAAAAATGAAAACACAATTACCCCAAATCTATGAGAAATTCAGAGCAATACAAGCCTACTTCAAGAAGCAAGAAAAATATCAAATAAACAATCTAACCTTACATATAAGGGAAGTAGAAAAAGAACAACAATGCCAAAATTGAATAGAAGGAAGAAAATAATAAATATCAGAGCAAAAATAAATGATATGGAGACTAAAATATGCAAAAGATCAATACAACCAAGAGCTTATTCTTTAAAAAGATAAACAAGTTTGATAAACTTTAACCACACTCTTCAAGAAAAAGAGAGGATCCAACTAAAAATCAAAATGAAATAAAAGTGACAACTGAGTCCACAGAAATACAAAGGTTTATTATAAGAAAATACTAGGAACAATTATACGCCAACAAATTGAACAATCTAAAAGAAATGAATAAGTTTCTAGAAATATACAATCTTCTAATACTTAACCAAGGTAAAAGAGTAAATATAAATAGACTGATTACTACAAACAAAATCAAATAAGTAATTAAAAAACTCCCAACAAACAAAAGTCCTGTATCAGATGACCATATAGGTGAGTTTTACAAAACATTCAAAAAAGAATTAACACATATGCTTCTCAAACTATTCTAAAAACTTTAAGAGAAAGAAGTAATCTCAAACTCATTTTATGAAGCCAATGTTACCCTGATTCTGAAACCAAAGACGTTACAAACAAATAGAAAGAAAATTATAGGTCAACATTCCTGATGAACATAAGTCTAAAAATTCTTAACAAAATATTAACAAATCAAATTCAACAATACATAAAAAAGATAATACATCATGAACAAGTGAGATTTAGTCTTGGGATGCAAGGTTAATTCCATATTTGCAAATCAATTAATATGATACACCACATAAAAAATGAAGAATAAAAATCATATGATCATATCCATAGATGCAGAAAAAGCATTTGACAAAATCCAGCACTCATTTATGATAAAAACCCTCAGCAAAGTGGGAATAGAAAAAACATACCTCAACATAGTAAAGGCCATCTAAGACAACCCTCAGCTAATATCATACTCAACAGAGAATATCTAAAAACATATTCCCTAGCAACACAATGATGTCCACTTTCACCCCTTTTGTTTAACATAGATTGGAAGTCCTAGCCACAGCAATAACATAAGAAAAATAAAAGATATCCAAATTGGAAAGGAAGAAGTAAAATTGTCATTATTAGGAGGTGACATGATATTATATACTAGCATATAGAGAGAACTCTAAAGACTCCACCAAAAAATATTAGAACTATAAAATAAATTCAGTAAAGTAGCAGGATACAAAATTAATATTCAGAGATCTGTTGCATTTTATCCACTAATAATGAACTATCAGAAAGAGAAATTAAGAAAACAATCTCGTTTACAAATAAATAAAAAATACCTAGGAATAAATTTAAACAAGGAGGTAAAATATTTGTACTTGTAAAGTTATAAGATATTGAAAAAGAAATTAAAGAAGATACAAATAAATGAGAATACATGCTCATGGATGGGAATAATTAACATCGTTAAAATGTCTATACTATCCAAAGTAACCTACAGTTTCAATTTAATCCCTTATCAAAACACCAATAATATTTTTCACACAGAACCAAACCAAATAATCCTAAAAATTATATGAAACCCAAAGTAACCCTAAATAGCCCAAGCAATCTTGAGAGAACAAATTTGGAAGTATCATATTACATGATATCTAAATATACTACAAGGTTATAGTAATCAAAATAAATTTTTAATAGTGTAAAAACAGACACATAGATCAATGGAACAGAATAGAGAGCCTGGAATTTACCTTTATGGTAAATTAATCCATAACAAAGGAGGCAATAAAATACAATGGGTAAACACATTCTATTCAATAAATGTTGTTCAAAAAACTGATCAGATATATGGGAAAAAGTACACCATCTTCTTACACCATATACAAGAATAAACTCAAAATAGTTTAAAGAGTTAAATATAAGTCTTGAACCATAAAACTCCTAAAAGAATAAGTAGGCAGTAAACTATGTGACATACTATTTTTTTAAAAAAATATATAGTTTTATTGATTTCAGTGAGGAAGGGAGAGGAAGAGAGAGAGATAGAAACAGCAATGATGAGAGAGAGTCATTGATCAGCTACCTACTGCACAACCCACACTGGGGATTGAGCACACAACTTGGGCATGTGCCCTGATCAGAATTGAACCATGACCTCCATAGATCAATGCTCAACCACTGAGCCAAACCATCTGGGCTATGACATTATTCTTACTAAGATTTTTTTTTCTGATATATCTTCTTGAACAAAAAGAAATCACAAGAAAAAAATAAACAAATTGGACTACATCACACTAAATTTTTTTGCATAGCAAAAAAGAACTATCAACAAACTAAAAAGACAACCTATAAATTGGGAGAAGATATTTGCCAATGATACATTTCAAAAGAGGTTAATATCTAAAATTTATATAGAACTCATACAACTTAACACCAAGAAAATAAACAATCCAAATAAAAATTGGGCAGTCCTAGCCAGTGTAGTTCAGTTGTGAGGAGCAGGTTCGATCCCTGGTTGGATTATGTACAGGAGGCAACTGATCAATGTTTTTCTCTCACATTAGTGTCTCTCTCTCTCTCTCTCTCTCTCTCTCTCTC
>NW_005357271.1:702348-715350 GCF_000412655.1 Myotis brandtii | reverse complement strand
ATGTACAGGAGGCAACTGATTAATCTTTTTCTCTCACATTAGTGTCTCTCTCTCTCTCTCTCTCTCTCTCTCTCTCCCTTCCCCTCTCTTTAAAATCAATAATCATGTCCTAGGGTGAGGATTAAAAAAATTGGGCAAAAGACCTGAATAGACATTTCTCCATGGAGGACATACAGATGGTCAATTCATATATGAAAATACATTTAATGTCACTAATTATCAAAGAAATACAAATTAAATCCACAATGATAGGTCACCTTACACTTGTCCAAATGGCTATCATCAATAAATCAATAAACAAGTGTTGAAGGGGATGTGGATGCATTGTTGGTGAGATTACAAATTTGTGTGGTCACTATGGAAAACAGTATGAATTTTCTCAAGAAATTCAAAATAGAACTAACATATGGCCCAGCAATTTCACTTCTGGGTATTATCTAAATAAACCCCAAAACAGTGTTTCAAAAAGATATACATCCCCGTTTATTGCAGCATTATTTACAAAAGCTAAGATATGAATCCCACTTAAGTGTCTATTGATAGATTATTGGATAAAAAGTAGTACATATATACACTGGAGTGTTACTCAGCCATAAAAAAATAATGAAACTGTACCATTTTTGACAACATGGATGAACTTAGTGGGTATTATGATAAGTGAAATAAGTTAGACCAAAAAAAAGACAGATACCATATGATTTCACAAAATGTGGAATTAAAAAACAAAACAAACAAATATACAAAACAGAAAGGAACTTATAGATACCAAGAACAAATTGATGGTTCCCAGGTGGGAGGTGGGTTAGTGGGCTAGGTATAAAAGATGAAGAGATAAAAAGATATAAATTGGCCCTGGATGGTGTAGCTCAGTTGGTAAGAGTGTCATCCTGTATACTAAAAGGTCTCGGGTTCCATTCCTGGTCAGGGCACATTCCTAGGTTGTGGGTTCCATCCCCATTCCCAGTAGGGGTGTGTGTGTGTGTGTGTGTGTGTGTGTGTGTGTGTCAACCAATCAATGTTTCTCTCTCACATTGATGTTCTCTCTCTCTCTCTCTCTCTCTCTCTCTCTCTCTCTTTCTCTCTCCCTTCACCTCTCTAAAAATCAGTGAAAATATCTTCAGAAGGAAGTTTAAAAAATGTATAAATTGGCAGTTACAAAATAGTCATGGAGATGTAAAGTACAACAGAGGAAATAATATTGTAATATATGAAAGCCTACTATCATCCAACTATTCAACCATCTGACAGGTAGCTATAATGCACACTGACCACCAGGGGGCAGACGCTCAACGCAGGAGCTGCCGAGCTGCAGTGACTTGGCAGCTGCGGTTCTCGGGTGATGCACCTGAAACCAGAGAGGAGGGAACCTGATTCTGGGGTGCATCACTCAAGAACTGCCCTCTCGTAATCTGGGACCCCTCAGGGGATGTCAGAGAGCCAGTTTTGACCCGATCCCCACAGGCCAGGCCGAGGGACCCCACCATTGTATGAATCCATGCATTGGGCCTCTAGTATTGTAATAACTATGTATGGTGTCAGGGAGGTACAGTAGGTACTCGGGTTATGTTGGAGATCTGTTCCTATGGCGCGATGTAATGCGATTTTCACCATAAGTCAGAACCCACCTACATAAGCACCTACATCACTCACATGGAGCACATACACAGCAGTAATGAAGTGAAACAGTAAAAAAATAAATTAAAAGAAAGATACAGCAGAAAGGCTGGGGAGGGTTGGTGGGGGAGGTAAGAGATCAACCAAAGGACTATGCATGCATATAAACATAACCAAAGGACGCAAGACACTGGGAGGGGGGTGAGGGCATGTGCCAGGGGGTAGGGGAGGCTGGGGGAAGGTCAAATGGAAATAAAAATGGAGACATATGTACTACTATTTGTAATACTTTAAATAATAAAAAAGTACAAACTTCCAGTTATAAAATAAGGCATAGGATGTGATGTACAGTGTGGTGACTACAGTTAACAATATTGTGTCTTGGATTTGAAAGTTGCTAAGAGAATAAGTCTTAAAAGTTCTCATCACATGAAAAATTTAATTTTTGAAATTATATACTAAAACATGAAAAAAAAGAAAGATAACAATTCCTGACCTTTACTTGTGGTAAATAAATAATAAAAAACAAAGCACATATGTACATACGCCAAAATAACGGAACTTTTTTTGTTTTATAAATACTGTAAATGGGAGATGGCGATGTAACCATGAAACGACATACGACAAGTCCGACGTAACCCGAGGACTGCCTGTACTAGACTAATGATGATAATCACTTTATCTATACTAATAAAAAGGTAATATGCTAATTAGACCGGATGTCTTCTGGACAACCTTTGGATGTCCTACCGGACAAAGCCATGGTGGTGGGACCGAGGCAGAGTTGGTTAGTGGTGATCACGTCAGCAGAGGAGAGCAGTTAGGGGGATCAGGCCGGCAGGGGGAGAGCAGTTAGGGATCAGGCCAGCAGGGGAGAGCAGTTAGGGGGATCAGGCTGGCAGGCAGGTGAGCGGTTAGGAGCCAGTGGTCCTGGATTGTGAGGGGGATATCCAAACCGGCAGTTGGACATCCCCTGAGATGTCCCTGATTGGAGAGGGTGCAGGTCGGGCTAAGAGATCCTGCCCTCCCTTGCACAAATTTCATGCACCAGAACTCTAGTAAGTTATATAAATATCTAACCACTATACTATACACCTAAAATCACATAATATTGAATTAATTAAAAATACAATAAGAAAACTTAGGTTATTCTAAATTTGACACTCTGGAAGCTAAGTGAAATCCCCTTATTGACATTTTTGCAAAGAATGCTGAACTTACAGGAACCAACAGCAGTCAAGCATTTGTCATGGTTCAAAGGGATATTTTCCCAAAAGATAACTTATAAAGACTGATTAGAGAAGTCTCAAAATTGGCCTCAGAAAATTAAAACCTTGATTGCAAATTCAAAAACCAACATCTTTAGGTAAACAGAGAAAGCCCTGGTTTAGGCCAAATAATAACCCAGTCCTGTTGGACACTCTACAATTACCACTCCTAACTATTGTACGTGCAATAAATCATTGGTCTACTGACAAAATGATAGCATTCATGAATCAATATTAGTGGCAAAATACTAAAAAGGTCTCAAAAATCACCTGCCTAAATTGCCCCACTAGAACAACCTCTTTGCACTTTTCTCAGACATTTTAAATGTCCTAATCGTCTGTGCAAGTGTTGGCAAATAGTTTTCACACAGCTTCCCTCATCTCATCGATGTAGATATGTTTTAGTAATGATGTGTAGGTTTTCTCATTGAACTGAAGCTTCCCCTTGTACACTGACTACTTGACTCTTTTATAACTAAAGTCATTTTAGAAAATGACCTTACCTGGGGAACCTCTCTGATCTCCATAGTCATGTGGCAATCCATTTTACCAGTCAGGTGATGGGACAAGTCTGTGCTGTTTGGCTGGTTTTAAAACACTTTCCCTATGCTTACTACCATCATTTCTCAGGTTTAATCAAATGCATTAATGGTATTATTAAGACCCAGTTTGCAAAATTTGTAGAGATCTTCCAAACACCTTGGACAAAAGCATTGCTGTTGATTCTTATAAATCTCAGATCTATCCCCTTTGGTTTTTCTTCTTTTTATTGAATTTATTTAGGTGACACTGATTAACAAAATTATACAGGTTTCAGGTGCACAGTACTAAAACAAATAATCTGTATAATGTATTTTGTGTTCACCACCCCAAGTCAAGTGTCCATCCATCCCTATTTCCCCCCATACCTTCATCTGCATCCCTTTAACACCCAAAACTCTGTATCCATGAGTTTTTTTTCTATTTTTTGTTCAATCTTTCCACCTTTTCCACTCAGAACCCCTCTCCCACTCCACAGCTGTCAGCCTTCTCTCTCTCTCTCTCTCTCTCTCTCTATGAGTCTGACTCTCCATTGCTTGTTAATTCATTTTGTTCAATAGATTTGACACGAGTGAAAGCATATGGTATTGTCATTCTCTGACTGACTTATTTCACTTAGCATAATATTATCCAATTCCACCCATGCTGTCACAAAGATGAAAATTTCCATCTTTTTTACAGCTGAGTAGTATTCCATTTTGTAAATGTACCATAGCTTTGTTAATCTCTCATCTACTGATGGACACTTGAGCTGCTTCCAAGTCTTGACTATTGTAAACAATGCTGCAATGAACATAGGGCTGCATATATGTTTTCAAGTTATTGATTCAGGTTTCTTTGAATAAATTCCCAGCAATGGAATTGTTGGGTCATAAAGCAGGCCCTTTTTTAATTATTTGAGGTAACTCCATACTGGTTTCTACAGTGGCTGCACCAATCCGCATTCCAACCAACAGTGCATGATGGTTCCTTTTTCTCTACACCCTCACCAACACTTGTTGTTTGTTGATATTGATGACTAGAGGCCCAATGCACAAAACTTCATGCAGAGTAGGCCTTCCCTCCCCTGGCTGCCAGCACCAGCTTCCCTCCGGCACCCGGGACCCAGTCTTTCCTCCTTTGGCAGGCACCTGGGACCCGGGTTGGCTTCCCTCGGGCCACCCACAGGCACCGGGACCCGGGCTGTCTTCCCTCTGGCCCCGGCTTTGTCAGGAAGGACGTCTGGAAGATGTCCAGTCTAATTAGCATATTACCCTTTTATTATTAAAGATAGCCATTGGTGTCTTGATAGGAATTGTGTTGACTCCATAGAGGGCTTTCAGTAGTTAGGACATTTAAAGATGTTAATTATTCTTATCTATGAACACAGTATATGCTTCCACTTATTTGTATCTTCTTTAATTTCATTCTTCAGTGTCTTAACACTTCTGAGTATAGGTCTTTGGTTAAATTTATTCCTAAGTATTTTATTATTTTTGAAGCAATTATGAATGAAATTATTTCCTTAGTTTTCCTTTTTGATAATTCATTATTGGTATACTAGAGGCCCAATGCACAAAATTCATGCAATAGCAGGCCTTCCTTTCCCCGGCTGCTGGCACCAGCTTCCCTCTGGCACCCAGGACCTGGGCTTCCCTCTGGCTGCTGGCAGGCACCTGGGACCCAGGCTTCCCCCACAGCCCTGGCTTCATCCAGAAGGACATCTGACCTAATTAGCATATTACACTTTTATTATTCTAGATAACAATGCAACTCACTTCAAGATATTTATTTTGTATCCTGCTACTTTACTGAATTCATTTATCAGTTCTGGTAGTTTTTAATGGAATATTTAGGGTTCTATATACAGTATCATGTCATTGCAAGTAATGACATTTTTACACCTTTACTTCTAATTTGGATGCCTTTTATTTTTTCTCCTTTTATGATTACTGTGGCTAGCACTCCAGTACTATGTTGAATAAGAGTGGTAAAAGAAGACATCCCTGTCTTTTTCCTGATCTTAAGGTTGTAATTTTTGACCACTGAGTATGATGTTGGCTGTGGGTTTGTCATATATGTCCTTTATGATGTTGATGTATGTTCTCTCTATTTCCACTTTGTTGAGAATTCTTATCATAAATGGGTGCTAGATTTTATCAAATGCCTTTTCTGCATCTCTTGATATGATCATGTATTTTTATCCTTCATGTTTATTAATTTGAGAATGTTGTATGGTCCTTCACCCCTGAAATACATCCCACTTGATTATGGTGTATGATCTTTTTAATGTATTACTGGATCTAGTTTGCTAATATTTTGTTGGGGATTTTAGCCTCTATGTTCATCAGAGATATTGGCCTATAATTTTCTTTCTTTTCAGTGTGTTTATCTGTTTTTGGAATTAGGATAATATTGGCCTTGTAAAATGAGCTTGGGAGTCTTTCCTCTTCTTGAATTTTTTGGAATAGTTTGAGAATGATCGATATTAGTTCTTCTTTGAATGTTTGATAAAATTCACGTGTGAATCCGTCTGGTCCAGGATTTTTGTGTGTTTAGAGTTTTTAGATTACTGCTTCAATTTCACTAGTTATAATCTATTCAGATACTCTGATTCTTCCTGATTTTTTTTGGAAAAATTTAATGTTTCTAGGAATTTATTAATTCCCTCCAGTTGTCAAATTTGTCGGGATATAATTATTAGTAATATTTCCTTACAATCCTTTGTATTATTTTGGTGTCAGTTGTTACTTTTCTTCTTTCATTTCTGATTTTATTTATTTGGGTCCTCTCTCTTTTTGTCTTGATGGGTCTGTTTAAAGTTTTGCCAATCTTGTTCACCTTTTTCAACCACCTCTTGGTTTCATTGATCTTTTGTGTTATTTTTATTAATACCTGAACATATCTTATTGATTTGAAAGAGAGGGAGAGAGAAATACAGAGAGAGAGAGAGAGAGAGAGAGAGAGAGAGAGAGAGAGAAGAAGAAGAAGAAGAAGAGGAGGAGGAGGAGGAGGAGGAGGAGGAGAGAGAGAGAGAGAGAGAGAGAGAGAGAAACATCGATGTGAGAGAGAACATCAATTGGCTGCCTTCTGTATGTGTCCCAACTGGGAACTGACCTGGAATCAGACTTGCAACCTCTGGGTATCCACGATGATGTTCCAAAAAACTGACCCATACTGGGCATGGCTGTATTTATATTTGAGACTTTATTTCATTTTTTTTCTACTCTGATCTTTATTATTTCCTTCCTTCTACTAATTTTGGGCTTTGCTTGCTTGTTGTTTTCAAGTTCCTTTAAGTGTAAAGTTAGATTATGTATTTGAGATTAATCTTGTTTCTTGAAATAGGTCTGTAATGCTATGAATTTCCCTCTTAAGACTGCTTTCACTGTGTATAATAGATCTGGGATTGTTGTGTTCTCATTTTCATTTGTTTCCAGGAAGTTTTTTATTTTTTTCCTTGATTTCATTGTTAATCTATTCATTGTTTAGTTATTTAGCCTCAATATCTTTGTGTGTTTTACAGATTTTTTTCTTGTGATTGACTTCTAATTTTGTAGCATTATGATCAGAGAAGATGCTTGATACAATTTCAATCTTCTTAAATTTATTGACACTTGTTTTATGTCCTAACATATTGTCTGAAAATGTCTGTGTGCACTTGAAAAGAATGTACATTCTGCTGCTATAGGTGAAATGCTCTGAAGACATCAATTAAATATATCTGATCTAGTGTGTTATTTATGGCCACCATTCCTTGCTGATTTTTCTGTCTATAAGAACTATCTATTGATGTCAATAGGGTGTTAAAACATTATGATGTTGATACTGTCAGTCTCTCCCTTTAAGTCCATCAAGATTTGCTTTAAATATTTAGGTGTTCCTATATTGGATGCATAAATGTTTACCAGGGTTATATCCTCTTGTGACATTGCTCCCTTTATCATTATATAGTATCCTTGTTTGTCTCTTACTATATCCTTGGTTTTAAAGTTTATTTTATCAGATATAAGTATTGCTACCCCAGATGTTTGTTCATTTCCATTTTCATGAAATATCTCTTTCCATCCCATTACTTTTAGTCTGTGTGTATCTTTCAGTCTGAACTGTGTCTCTTATATATGGGTCTTGCTTTCTTATCCATTCAGCTACCCTATGTCTTTTGATTGGGGCATTTAAGCTCTTTACACTTAAAAAATGATTGTTGAAAGGTACATATTGATTGCAATTTTGTTCTTTTAACTATGGTCTCTGTTTCTTCTTTTTTTCTCCTCCTCCTCCTCCTCCTCCTCCTCCATCTCCTCCTTGTTCTTTTTCTTCATGTAGGCCCTTTATCAATTCTTGTAATACTGATTTTGTGGTAACAAACTCCTTTAGCCTTTTCTTGTCTGGGAAGCTCTTTATTTCTCCTTCAATTTTGAATGATAGCTTTGCTGGGTAAAATAGTCTTGGTTGTAGGTTCTTACTTTTAACCACTTTAAATATTTCATGCCAATCCCCCTCTGGCCTGAAATATTTCAGTTGAAAAATCATCTGACAGTCTTATGGGACCTCCATTGTAGGTAACAACCTTTCTCTTCCTCCTTATAAAATTCTCTCTTTGTCTTTAATCTTTGCCATTTTAATTATGATCTGTCTTGGTGTGGGCCTCTTTGGGCTCATCTTGTTTGGAATGCTCTATGCTTCCTGGACTTGTGTGTCTTTTTTCCTCACCAAGTGTATTGACTTTTTCCTTTAAGTGTATTCTTCACTTTCATATTGTATTCTTCATTTTTTAATGCTCTCTTTTTATGTTTTCTATTTTATTCATGCTGTTGAGTATCCTTTTAATCATTACTTTGAACTCTATATCTAATAAATTGCTTGCCTCCATTTCACTTATCACTTTTTGTGGAGATTTCTTCTGTTTTTTAATCCAGAGCCTATTTCTTTGTCTCCCCATTCTGGCTGCCTCTTTGTTCCTTTTTAAAAACATATTCAATAGATCTGCTATGACTCCCAGTGTTCATGAGGTGGTCTTATGTAGTAGGTATCCTGTGGGGTCCAGTGGTGCAGTATTCTTGATCACCTGAGCTGGGTGCTTCAGGTATGTTTCTTGTGTGGGTTATGTGGGACCTCCTGTTGTAATTGATTCTTGAGTGATGTTAGCTCATTTTTGCTTTTGATCAACCCTCAAGCTATCTGACTGTGAGGTTCAGCCTTGAGCACTATGTACAAGCTGCTGTACACATGCTGAAAACATGAAGAGAAATTCCCCTGAGGAATGTTTGGTGGCTGCTAAATCTACCTTTATATATGCTACTTGTGAAGCTTATTAGATCCTGCTCTGATATTGTCTGAAGCTGGCCACTGGATGTATTGATTCTGGGCCTCTTGAAATAGACTGTGGTGCAGGCCAATGTAAGACACTGACTGTGACTGGCCTTTGGCAACCTGCTTGGAGCTACAAGGAATCCACAGTTTGTGACTGCCTCTTCTGGGCCTGAGTGCATGCAGGAGGTACCAAGCTGTGCACCAAGGCTGCCTTTTACTAGCACCAGGCCCTGGGGATGAGCAGCAAAGGTCCCTAGTCACCCTTAGATCTGCCTCTGCCTATTAGGCTCAGTCAGTTAAAGAGCCTCTGGCTGTACATCTCAGCAGGGCATAAGCTCTACAGGTTGGGGCAAGAATGAGGCCAGAGGATGGGGATACTTCTTCCCCCAGGCTGATTCCACATGGAGCAGAGTACTCCACCCAAGAAAGATGGTGTCTATGGTATGGAAGAATGACTTTGCAAAGGGATACTAGCAGTTGTCCCTTCATCTCCATCCCCCTGACCCACAAATCCCATACTCTCCTCATGTGATTCCAGTCTGCTCCGCCCTTTTTTTTGCAAGAGCCTAGGTTGAGTGGTTGTGAACAAAATTTTGTGTGTTGGTACCTTAACAGGCTGCCTGTGACTCTAGCAGATTCTTGTCTCTCCCTCATGGACAGAACCCTCTGCTATTCATACCCAGATGTTATGTGGCTGCCTCTTTTTTGGCTCTGGTTCTCTGGACTGGGCAATCCACCTTGGGCTTTAGGCAGAATTCCTTGCGGCTGAAATTTCCCTCCAGATACCAGCCACTACCAGTAGGAGCAGGGCCAGCTTTTTTCGCATCTTAACCCTTCCTATCAGTCTCAATGTGGCTTCTTCTGTAAATCCTTGGTTATAAGACTTCTCTTCAACTAGTCTCCAGTTGGTTATTCAGAATGATTATTCTATAATTTAGTTGTAATTCCACTTTGGTCCTGGTAGTAGATAAGTGTAGCTTCCACCGAATTTGCTGCTGGATAGGGTCTTCCCACCCTCTTTGGAAATCAATAACTCTCAACCTTTAAGATGGTCACAGGGTGCCACATGCACTGGTCCTTGCCTCTTAATCCTTAGCTGATGAAAGGAGATATACTTAAATACTTTAAAGGCCCAATTTCTTCTATAAAATTTAACCATGTTCTAGTAGTGCAATATTTTCACAGTACATTCCAGGGAGATGAAGACCTTAAGCAATATACTTTGTAACTTGGAGATTTTTATCTACTGAAAAAGACACCTTCAGAAGGAATTCCTTCAATGTTTCTGGACAGGCCCCTACTAGGTACTGCTAAACAACCATGTGCAGGCAAATATCAGAGCATAGACTCCTGGATTCACATGACACATTGAAAGAGCACCTAACCCTGACTAGACATGCACATCATCTGGTGTTTTGAAAGTAAATATTTATTGGAATAAAAGCAGATGACATCTGACAAGATAGCTTTCCCAAGATGTTCAGATCAGATGGAAGGTTTAAATTCACCTTTCTCTTTGATCTAGATTATTAACTGACTAGAGGCCCAGTGCACAAAAATTTGTGCACTCAGGGGAGTCCCTCAGCCCAGCTTGTGCCTTCTCACAGTCTGGGACCCCTCGGTGGATGACCACCAGCTGGCTTAGGCCAGCTTCCCGGGGGTTGGGCCTAAGCTGGCAGTCAGACATACCTCTGGCAGCCCGGGAGCCCTTGGGGGATGTCCACTTGCCAGTGGGGAGCAGGCCTAAGCTGCAGTCGGACATCCTTAATGCTGCTGAGGAGGCGGGAGAGACTCCCACCACCACCGCTATACTGGCAGCCATCAGCCTGGCTTGTGGCTGAGCAGAGCCCTCCCTGTGGGAGCACACTGACTACCAAGGGGCAGCTCCTGCATTGAGCGTCTGCCCCTTGGTGGTCAGTGTGTGTCATAGTGACCAGTCCTTCCCAGTCGTATTGCTGTTAGGGTCAATTTGCATATTACCCTTTTGTTATATAGGATAGAGGCCTGGTGCATGGTTGGGGTCCGGCTGGTTTGCCTGAAGGGTGTCCCGGATCAGGGTGGGGGTCCCGCTTGGGTGCCTAGCCCCTGGGTGAGGGGCTGAGGGCCATTTTCAGGCTGAGCCCCTTCAGGGTGGGGATCCCCGCTGGGGTGCCTGGCCAGCCTGGGTGAGTGGCTGATGGCTGTTTGCAGGCTGGCCACAGCCCCTTCAGGGTGGGGATCCCCGCTGGGGTGCCTGGCCAGCCTGGGTGAATGACTGATGCCTCTTTGCAGGCTGGCCAAAGCACCTTTAGGGTGGGGTTACCCGCTGGGGTGCCTGGCCAGCCTGGGTGAGGAGCTGATGGCCGTTTTCAGGTTGGCCACAGCCGTGGCTTCGGAGGTTTTCTTCTGAGAGAGGTGAGTCCTCTGTGTCCTGTCCTTAGCCTCAGGGATGCACAATTTGCTCTTTGTTTTTCCCTTGAAATTCACAACTTCACCAGAACGTGATAAAAAAAAAGTCAGTCCTTTTGCTCTAAGACCCCAGGTTTTTCTTGACATGGTACTTTATATAACTTAGGGGAAGATTAGGAATGTTTTACTCTATTGGAAAAGCATAACACTTTACTTCATTAGGAAATCTTTACTCTTTTATATACTTTACTAGAGGCCCGGTGCACAAAAATTTCTGCACTCGGTAGGAGGGGTCCCTCAGCCCGGCCTGTGCCTTTGCGCAGTCTGGGACCCCTCGGGGGATGACCACCTGCTGGCTGAGGCCTGCTCCCCAGGGGGATTGGACCTAAGCTGGCAATCAGACATCCCTCTGGCAGCCCGGCAGCCCTCAGGGGATGTCCACTTGCCAGCGGGGAGCAGACCTAAGCTGCAGTCAGACATCCTTAGCGCTGCTGAGGAGGCAGGAGAGGTTCCCACCACCACCGCTGTACTGGCAGCCATTAGCCTGACTTGTGGCTGAGCAGAGCTCCCCCATGTGGGAGCGCACTGACCACCAGAGGGCAGCTCCTGCAATGAGCGTCTGCCCCGTGACGGTCAGTGTGTGTCATAGTGACCAGTCATTCCCAGTCGTATTGCTGTTAGGGTCAGTTTGCATATTACCCTTTTACTATATAGGATAGAGGCGTGGGGCATGGGTGGGGGCCGGCTGGTTTGCCCTGAAGGGGGTCCCGGATCAGGGTGGGGGTCCCGCTGGGGTGCCTGGCCAGCCTGGGTGAGGGGCTGATGGCTGTTTGCAGGCTAGCCACGGCTCCCAGCCACCCAAGCTCCCAGTGGAGGCTGGCTGGAAGCAGGTATCTGGGATTTATTTATCTTCTATAATTGAAACTTTGTTGCCTTGAGGGGACGCCATGGCCAGCCAGGGCAGGCGGGAAGCTTGGCTTCTTCCATCGCCAGGGCAACCAAGCCTCCTGCTTGCTCCAGCTTCATGGCTGCTGGCTGCCATCTTGGTTGGGTTAATTTGCATATAGCCGCTCTGATTGGCTGGTGGGCGTGGCTTGGGCGTAGTGGAGGGGCAATCAATTTGCATATTTCTCTTTTATTAGATTAGATTCTCAATTCATATCCAATTCGTAAGTCTCAAAATTGGCAACCTACAGGTTGTATTATTGATGAGACATTTTGTTCCAGTTTCTTTTGAGATAACAAAATCATTTTCTGTTTTACACATGCATATATATCTTCCCAAAGTTCTTGCTTCATTTTTTTTTCCAATTCTGAGTGTACCTTTGGCATATTCACTCATCTAAGATACAGATTTATATGAAGATTCCTGAAAGAGCTTACCACCCTCCTACCTCTCATGTTACTCAAATGTGACCACCATAAATTTTTATTTTGTGCACTTTCCCTCTGATATGGAACATGACACCCAGGAAAACTTCTTGGCATTGAAAGACAAAAGGCCACTGAATCTGGAAAAACCTGACTCTTGTTCAGTGATGCTTTCAGAGAACAATCTTGATCAAAAGGGGTAAATGTGGCCCAGCTGGTGTTGCTCAGTGGTTGAGCATTGACCTATGAATTAGGAGGTCATGATTGTATTCTAGGTCAGGGCACATGTCCAGATTTGGGGCTTGATCCCCAGTGCAAGGCATGCAGGAAGCAGCTGATCAATGATTTTCTGTCATCATTGATGTTTCTCTCTCTCTCTCTCTCTCTCTCTCTTCCTCTCTCCCTCTCTCAAATCAATAAAAATATCTACACTAATAAAAGAGAAACATGCAAATTGGTGTCACTCCGCTACCCTTCCCATTGGCTAATCAGGGCGATATGCAAATTAACTGCCAGCCAAGATGGCGGC
>NW_005357271.1:695037-701507 GCF_000412655.1 Myotis brandtii | reverse complement strand
CCCCAACCCCCTGATCAGCCCTGCTCTGTGCCTGATAGGGGGGAGCTCCCCAACCCCCTGATTGGCCCTGCTCTGTGCGTGACAGGGGGTGGTGCCGCAACCTCCCCATCGACCCTGCCTTGAGTGTGACAGGGGGCGGTGCCCCAACCCCCCAATCGGCCCTACCCTGAGCGTGACTGAGGGTGGCATCGCAACCTCCCGATCCGCCCTGCTCTGTGCATGACAGGGGGCGGCGCCCCAACTCCCCAATCGGTCCTCCTCTGAGCCCGACCAGGGGCTGCACCTTGGGATTGGGCCTGCCCTCTGCCACCCGGGAACAGGCCTAAGCCAGCAGGTCATTATCTCCCGAGGTGTCCCAGACTGCAAGAGGGCACAGGCCGGGGTGAGGGGCCCCCCCCCCCCGAGTGCACAAATTTTTGTGCACCGAGCTCTAGTATTTTAAATAAACAACACCCACTCTTCTCCTTTGTTTCTCTGGCCTTGTGAGTAGTTTACCAGTAGACTATATATCCTCAATTGCAACTTTTCATTGTTCCTGAATAAACTCATTTTGCTGGAGAAATATCTGGCTGTCTGTTACTGGTCAACACCATCACTCTAAATCCTAGTCAACTCTTGAGATTGGCCTTATCAGACATTTAAAATTTTGACAGGCTGATGGGTATGATATGGTATTTTACTCTAGTTTTAATTTAAATTTCTCTGATTGCTAATGAGTTGAACATCTTAAATATGTTTGAGTCATTTGTAGTTCTTTTAACATAAAATGTCTATGTCTATTGGGTTATCTTTAATCATTGATATAAAAATACATTTCTGTGTATGTATATATGTATATAATATGAATTCCTTCCCTCCATTTTGAATAATAAATCTTTGTCACCCATAGATGTCACAAGGATACTATACTACTTTGTGGCTTTGGTTGTCTCTTTAAAGTGCTTTTGATGAACATAAGTTCTTAATTTAATATAGACAAATTTATCAATCTTGTCTTGAATGCCTTATATATTTTTTGTGTTTAGAAAATGCTTCCCTACTTCAAAGTCATAAAGATGTTTTCCTATGTGATGCTTTAATGTTTTACAGTTTTTCTTTTGACATTTAAGTTTTAATGCACTTGAGAATAATTTTTATGTATTGTTTGAGGTTGGAATATGTGATATTTTGATTTATAATAAACATTACATTTGACTCCAACCCTTTCATGGGACAGAGCTTCTAAAACTCTTGAAAATTCCTGTGATAAAAAGTTTCTTTTGTTATGTTATTGAAGTGACTTTCAGGAAAGACCTTAAGTAATCTAAGGTTGGGGGCTGGTCACCAGGTGACTCAACTTTGTCTGGAGGGTTTTAATTTTCAGTCTTACACCTCTGTCCTTTGGGGAGGGGCAAGAGGCTAACAGTTTAAATAATTACTAATGATTTAATCATATTAATTACATATATATTAATCAATAATGCCTATGAGATGAAGCCTCCATAAAACCCCAAAGGAGAGATTCCAAGATGGCAGTGAATTAAGTGAAAGCTCCACTTACATTCTCCCAGGACTAAACTGGAATTATAACTAAAAGAGAAAAAAACCATCCTGAAAAACTAACTGAAGACTAGCTGGAGAGAACCCTGATAACAACGGTTGTAAAGTGGAGACCTCATAGAGATGGATAGGAAGTGCTGAGATGCAAGAGAGCTGGCTGGGCTCTCACAGGCAGCAGCTGAAGTTCCAGAGGGATACCTCAGATTGCTGGGGTCTAAATGCCAAGTGGGGCTCCCAAGCTCAGAGCACCAGAACTGAGAAAGGTGCCCACATAATATAAGGCTGTAAAAAGCAGTGGTGTTTCTGCCTTTCAAGGACAGACAGATAGATATGCAGGTATTGCCTTTAAGGGTCAATGCACAAAATTTCGTGTGCTGCCAGTCACCTTGGGCTCTGGCAGGGGGAGGGCAGAGTGGACTGGAGCTGTGTGAGGAGAATCTAGTGTTGGTGGCTCTGGGGATAGAGCTCATAGGACAACCACCTGGAGTCCTGTGCTGTCATTCCTCCATACTGAAGATGACATTTTTCTCAGGTAGATTTTTACCATCCAGGCAGCTTTTTCCTGAAGGGAGAAGCAATTGCCCCACCCATTGGAAAACCTCTTGCCTCACCCTGTGGACTTTATGTTTTGCTGTGCTCTATAGCCTGTGGCTCATTAACAGACTGAGACTAACAATCAGCCTGCAGACAGAGGTAGATCTCTGGGTGCTTTAAATCATCACCTGATCTGCTTCTGGACACTAAGCTAGCAAAAGCATACCTCAGTATGCATCTTGGTCCTTCCCAAATGCACCCAGCCCCAGCACAGGAAGCCACAAGTTGTGGAGCACTGATAGCTCCAAACAGGGTACACAGGACCAGTCACAAGTAGTGTCTGACATTGGACTGTACCAGAGACCCTCCAAAAAGACTGTGAGTTGTAACAGATCTATCTAATACATAAAATAAACCTAAACAGGCAGCCAAAATGTGGAAACAAAAAAACATGACCCAAATGAAAGAATGAGAATTCTCCAGAAGAAGAACTAAATGAAATGGACATAAGCAACTCATCAATATAGAGTTCAGAGTAATTATTATAAGGATACTCAAAGGCATGACAAAAGATATAGATACTTTGAAAAATGACCAGTCGAAAATGACGAATGAAAAAGCAGAAATAAAGAATACATTGGAAGAAATAAACAGCAGATTAGAGAAAGCCGAGGATCAGATGAGCAAATTAGATGACAGGGTAGAAAAAAATCACTCAATCAGAGAGCCAAAAAGAAGAACACAATAAAAACACAGGAGGACAGCTCAAGGGAGCTGTGGGACAAAATGAAACATAACAATATCTGCATAATAGGTGTTCCAGAAGGAGAAGAAACTGAGCAAGAGATAGAGAACCTGTTTGAAGAAATAATAAAAGAAAACTTCCCTAACCTGGTGAAGAAAAAAAAGTCATACAAGTTCAGCAGGCATAGAGAGTCCCAAGCAAGAAGAACACAACACATTATAATAAAAATGCCAAAAATTAAAGACAAAGAGAGAATATTTGTTATACACAAGAGAAAAACAATTTGTTACATACTAAGGAACTACCATAAGACTGTCAGCTGATTTCTCATCAGAAACTCTACAGGCCAGAGAGAATGGCATGGAGTATTCAAGATAATGAAAAGTAAGGATCTGAAACCAACACTACTCTATCCAGCAAGGCTATCATTCAAAATAGATGGTGAAATAAAAAGCTTTCTGGAAAAAAGTGCTAAAGGAGTTTATCCCCAACAAACAAGCATTGCAAGAAATGTTAAAGGGACAGTGGAAATATGAAGATTATATGTATCCTATCTAATAATAGACAAACATGGTAATTAACCATACCTCCGCTATGCTTCCCATTGGCTAATCAGCGAGATATGCAAATTAACTGCCAACAAGTATGGCGGCCAGCAGCCAGGCAGCTGAAGCGAACATGAGGCTTGCTTGCTCCAGTGATGGAGGAAGCCAAGGATCCCCGCCTGCCACAGCCGGGCTCTGAGCTGCACTCTAAGCAAAAATGTTGCAATTATAGAAGCTAAACAAACCCCAGATACCTGCTTTCAGCCAGCCGGCCACGGAGCTGGAGCCGCAACAAAGTTTCAATTACAGAAGGTAAATAAATCCCAGAATTTAAAAAAAAGAAAAAAAAGGAGAGACTGGGAGCTTCAGTTGCAGGCTTGGCCAGCCTGAAAACAGCCCTCAGCCCCTCATCCAGACTGGCCAGGCACCCCAGTGGGGACCCCCATCCTGAACGGGGTGCGGGCAGCCTGAAAACAGCCATCAGCCCCTCATCCAGGCTGGCCAGGCACCCCAGTGGGGACCCCCACCCTGAAGGGGGTGCGGGCAGCCTGAAAACAGCCATCAGCCCCTCATCCAGGCTGGCCAGGCACCCCAGTGGGGACCCCCACCCTGAAGGGGGTGCGGGCAGCCTGAAAACAGCCATCAGCCCCTCATCCAGGCTGGCCAGGCACCCCAGTGGGGACCCCCACCCTGAAGGGGGTGCGGGCAGCCTGAAAACAGCCATCAGCCCCTCATCCAGGCTGGCCAGGCACCCCAGTGGGGACCCCCACCCTGAAGGGGGTGCGGGCAGCCTGAAAACAGCCATCAGCCCCTCATCCAGGCTGGCCAGGCACCCCAGTGGGGACCCCCACCCTGAAGGGGGTGCGGGCAGCCTGAAAACAGCCATCAGCCCCTCATCCAGGCTGGCCAGGCACCCCAGTGGGGACCCCCACCCTGAAGGGGGTGCGGGCAGCCTGAAAACAGCCATCAGCCCCTCATCCAGGCTGGCCAGGCACCCCAGTGGGGACCCCCACCCTGAAGGGGGTGCGGGCAGCCTGAAAACAGCCATCAGCCCCTCATCCAGGCTGGCCAGGCACCCCAGTGGGGACCCCCACCCTGAAGGGGGTGCGGGCAGCCTGAAAACAGCCATCAGCCCCTCATCCAGGCTGGCCAGGCACCCCAGTGGGGACCCCCACCCTGAATCCCCTGGGGAGCAGGCCTCAGCCAGCAGATGGTCATCCCCCGAGGAGTCCCAGACTGTGAGAGGGCACAGGTCGGGCTGAAGAACCCCCCCCCCAAGTGCACAAATTTTTGTGCACTGGGCCTTTAGTATATATATAATGCAAATGAGGTTGGGACTCCGTAATGGTCACAACCAGCTCAGAGGGAGGGGCTGGGTGCGGCCCTGAGCCTAAGAGAACAACACCCATGCACAGCCCAGAGCCTGAGAAATCAACATAGAGGAGTGCCTGCTCTGAGCCTTCAATGTGGCTGGGAGCAGCCCCCCAGTGGACACACACACACACACACACACACAAACATGGGGCGCTGTAGCTGGACATTTGTTAACAAGGATCTGAAGTCCTGCTAAGAAGAAGTGGATGTTCCATCAGGAGCACTGCGTGACTTGCAAGCGAGTCATGCTGGGTCAAGATTGCACACAATCTTGAGTTCCCAGAACATTGACCTCCCTGAGAAAGGATAAGATTAAATAGTCCTGGGTGTAGAGCAGAAAGGGAGGGCACAGCTGCAAGTTGTCTTCAATGCGCTATTTTAATAATATAGAACAAAACAGGATTTAGTTGATTAACTGCTGACGCACGAACCTCGTGCCAAACCCCAATAAAAGCAATGGTTAAGGGTACAGAGGTTGTTACATGCCTGAGCGAGCTGTAGCCCTCTGTCCGGCAATCAATCCCCTGTGTGCTCGTCTTACCTCTGTGTCTTCGGTTCATTAAACATCCCTCAACAGGGTGCCTGCTCTGAGCCTCCATGGCACAGCTGGGGGCAGGCCCCCAGCAGACAGACACACACACATACATACACAAACACACACAGGATGCCTGCTCCAAGCCTCTGCAGCGCGGCTGGGGGCAGGCCCCCAGCGGACACATGCACACACGGGGCACCTGCTCTGACCCTCCACAGCCAGACTGTGGCTAAGGCTCAGTCCTCACAGGTAGCAGGCCTAATCCATCAGTAGTACATCCCCTGAGGGCTCCCAGACTGTGAGAGGGGGGCAGACTGGGATGAGGGACCCCACCCCCCAGTGCATGAATTTTGTGCATTGGGCTTCTACTATCCTATCTAATAATAGACAAATAGGGTAATTAACCGTACCTCCGACACGCTTCCCATTGGCTAATCAGCAGGATATGCAAATTAACTGCCAACCAAGATGGCGGCCAGCAGCGAACATGAGGCTTGGTTGCTCCAGTGATGGAGGAAGCCAAGGTTCCCCACCTGCCGCAGCCCTGCTCTGAGCTGCACTCTAAGAAACAATGTTCCAATTATAGAAGCTAAACAAACCCCAGGTACCTGCTTTCAGCCGTCAGAGCTGGAGCGAGCAGGACCACAACAGTGTTTCAATTATAGAAGCCAAACAAACCCCAGATACCTGCTTTCAGCAGCCGAGGTCTCAGAGCTGGAGCCAAGCCTCAGAGCTAAAGCCGGCTCTCAGCTCCAGTGACAGCCATAGAAGGTAAATAAATCACAGAATAAAAAAAGAAAAGAAAAAAAGGAGAGGTTGGGAGCTTCAGTCACCCACCAGCCTGAAAACGGCCCTCAGCCCCTCACCCAGGAAGGCCAGGCACCCCAGTGGGGACCCCCACCCTGAAGGAGGTGTGACCAGCTGCAAACAGCCATAATCCCCTCATCCAGGCTGGCCAGGCACCCAAGCGGGACCCCCACCCTGATCCGGGACACCCTTCAGGGCAAACCAGCCGGCCCCCACCCGTGCACCAGGCCTCTATGCTATATAGTAAAAGGGTAATATGCCTCCCAGCACCGGGATCAGCGGAGCCGCGAGGCCTCCCAAACCCGGGATCAGCGGAGCCTCCCAGCACCGGGATCAGTGGAGCAGCAAGGCCTCACTGCCCCTGTGTCAAGCGGAGCCGTGAGGCCTCCCA
>NW_005357271.1:690074-694225 GCF_000412655.1 Myotis brandtii | reverse complement strand
ATAGAGAGAGAGAGAGAGAGAGAGAGAGAGAGAGAGAGAAAGAGAAACATAGGCATAAAGAATTAAAATGACAGCACCCTCTCCAATCCGGCCTGCACCCTCTTCAATCTGGGACCCCTTGGACATCCCTCTTGCAATCCAGGACTGCTGGCTCCTAACCGCTCACCTGCCTGCCTGCCTGATCTCCCCTAACCACCTCTGCCTGCCAGCCTAGTGCCCCTAACTGTTCCCCTGCCAGCATGATCGGCCCTAACTGCCTTACCCTGCCAGCCTGATCGCCCCCTAACTGCCCTCCCCTGCTTGCCTGATCGCCCCCTCCCTGCTCTCCTCTGCTGGCCTAATTGCCCTTAACCGCCTCTGCCTTGGCCCCCGCCACCGTGGCTTTGTCCAGAAGGACGTCCGGAAGATGTCTGGTCTAATTAGCATATTGCCCTTTTATTAGTATAGATCATGTCATCTGCAAAGAGTGACAATTTTACTTCTTCTTTTCCCATTTGGACGCCTTTTATTTCTTCTCCTGTCTGATCATTATGGCTAGCACCGCCACTACTATGTTGAACAAGAATGGTGAAAGTGGGCATCCCTGTCTCATTCCTGTTCTTAGGTGAAATGGTTTTAGTGTTTCCCCATTGAGTATGATGTTGGCTTTAGGTTTGTGATATAAGGCTTTTATTATGTTGAGTTATGAGCCCTCTATTCCCACTTTGCTGAGAGTTTTTATCAAGGAAGTGTGTTGGATTTTGTCAAATGTTTTTTCTGCATCGATTCATATGATTATGGGATTTTTGTCTCTCAGTTTGTTTATATAATGTATCATATTTATTGATTTGCAGTTATTGTACCATCCTTGCATCCCTGGAATAAATCCCACTTGGTTATGGTGTTTGATCTTTCTAATGTAATGCTGGATCCGATTTGCTAGAATTTTGTTGAGGATTTTAGCATCTATGTTCATCAGTGATATCTCTATATATAAAAAGCCAGTGACCATAAGGCAGTAACGACCAGAACAACCGTTTGCTATGATGCCCAATGTGGCCAGCGAACTGACCCGATCAGGGAGCGGGGCTGGCCGGCCAACCTCCTGCAGCCCCTCCCCTTGGCTAGCTACACCTCTGATGGGCCCCCACCAAACCAATCGGCCCCCAGCCCCTCCCCCCAGCCATCCCCATCCCTGAATGCACCCCCTAACCCAATAGGGGGATGGGCCAGCCATCCAACCTCCTGCAGCCCCTCCCCCAACCCAGCTCCAGCCCAGATTGGCCCCCAGACCCCGATCAGGGGCAGAGTCTGCTGGCCAAGCACCTGCGGCCCCTCCCCCAGTTGATCCCACTCCCGATGGGCCCCCATCACCCTGATTGGTCTGCAGCCCCTCCTCATAGAGAGAGAGAGAGAGAGAGAGAGAGAGAGAGAGAGAAAGAGAAACATAGGCATAAAGAATTAAAATGACAGCACCCTCTCCAATCCGGCCTGCACCCTCTTCAATCTGGGACCCCTTGGACATCCCTCTTGCAATCCAGGACTGCTGGCTCCTAACCGCTCACCTGCCTGCCTGCCTGATCTCCCCTAACCACCTCTGCCTGCCAGCCTAGTGCCCCTAACTGTTCCCCTGCCAGCATGATCGGCCCTAACTGCCTTACCCTGCCATCCTGATCGCCCCCTAACTGCCCTCCCCTGCTTGCCTGATCGCCCCCTCCCTGCTCTCCTCTGCTGGCCTAATTGCCCTTAACCGCCTCTGCCTTGGCCCCCGCCACCGTGGCTTTGTCCAGAAGGACGTCCGGAAGATGTCTGGTCTAATTAGCATATTGCCCTTTTATTAGTATAGATCATGTCATCTGCAAAGAGTGACAATTTTACTTCTTCTTTTCCCATTTGGACGCCTTTTATTTCTTCTCCTGTCTGATCATTATGGCTAGCACCGCCACTACTATGTTGAACAAGAATGGTGAAAGTGGGCATCCCTGTCTCATTCCTGTTCTTAGGTGAAATGGTTTTAGTGTTTCCCCATTGAGTATGATGTTGGCTTTAGGTTTGTGATATAAGGCTTTTATTATGTTGAGTTATGAGCCCTCTATTCCCACTTTGCTGAGAGTTTTTATCAAGGAAGTGTGTTGGATTTTGTCAAATGTTTTTTCTGCATCGATTCATATGATTATGGGATTTTTGTCTCTCAGTTTGTTTATATAATGTATCATATTTATTGATTTGCAGTTATTGTACCATCCTTGCATCCCTGGAATAAATCCCACTTGGTTATGGTGTTTGATCTTTCTAATGTAATGCTGGATCCGATTTGCTAGAATTTTGTTGAGGATTTTAGCATCTATGTTCATCAGTGATATCTCTATATATAAAAAGCCAGTGACCATAAGGCAGTAACGACCAGAACAACCGTTTGCTATGATGCCCAATGTGGCCAGCGAACTGACCCGATCAGGGAGCGGGGCTGGCCGGCCAACCTCCTGCAGCCCCTCCCCTTGGCTAGCTACACCTCTGATGGGCCCCCACCAAACCAATCGGCCCCCAGCCCCTCCCCCCAGCCATCCCCATCCCTGAATGCACCCCCTAACCCAATAGGGGGATGGGCCAGCCATCCAACCTCCTGCAGCCCCTCCCCCAACCCAGCTCCAGCCCAGATTGGCCCCCAGACCCCGATCAGGGGCAGAGTCTGCTGGCCAAGCACCTGCGGCCCCTCCCCCAGTTGATCCCACTCCCGATGGGCCCCCATCACCCTGATTGGTCTGCAGCCCCTCCTCCAGCAGCTCTGCCCCCCAATCGGCCCCCCACTCTGATCAAGGGCAGGGCTGGCTGGCCAACCACCCATGGACACTCCCCCAAGCTGCTTGCCCCCGATTGGCGCCCCCCACCCCATTTGGGGGTGAGGCCGGCTGGCCCACCACCTACAGCCACACCACTTGGCCGGCCCCACCCCCTATCGCCCTCATCACCCTGATTGACCCACGGCCCCTCTCCACAGCCAGCTCTGCCCCTGATTTCCCCCTCCACACCAATCGGGGTGGGGCTGGCTGGCCAACCTCCTACAGGCCCTCCCCCAGCTACTGACCCCCAGTCAACCCCCCACCCCATTCTGGACGGGGCCCACCGGCCAATCGCCCACAACACGCCCCCCAGCCAGCCCAGCCCTGATCGAGCCCCTTTTGGGGTGGGCCGGCCTGCCAACCTCCCGCCGTCTCCTCCTCTTGACAGACCCAGCTCCGATATGCCCCAATTGGGCTGGGCTGGCTGGATCACACTTGTGCATGAATTCATGCACTGGGCCTCTAGTTGGACTATAATTCTCATTCTTTGTAGTTTCTTTATTTGGTTTTGGGATTAGGGTAATGCTGGTTTTATAGAAAGGGCTTGGAAATGTTCCTTCCTCTTGAATTTTTTGGAATAGTCTGAGGAGGGTAGGTTTTAGTTCTTCTTTGAATGTTTGGTAAAACTCCCCTGTGAAACCATCCAGACAGGGCTTTTGTTTGCTGGAAGTTTTTTGATAACTGCTTCAATTTCATTGGTAGTTATTGGCCTATTCAGGTTTTTATTAATTCTTCCTAATTGAGTTTTGGGAGATTGTATTTTTCTGGGAATATGTCCATTTCATCTAGGTTGTCCAGTGTGTTGGAGTAGAGTTGTTCATAGTCTTTTTTTTTTTTTAACAATCCTTGTGTATGTTTGTTGGGTCAGCTGTTACTTCTCTTTCATTTCTGATTTTGTTTATTGGGTCATCCCTCTTTGTTTCTTGGTGAACCTGGATAGAGTTTCAATCTTGTTTATCCTTTCAAAGAACCAGCTCTGGTTTTACTGACCTTTGGTATTTTTTTTGTCTCTATGTTATTTATTTCCCCTCTGATCTTTATTATTTCCTTCCTTCTATTTACTCTGGGCTTTTCTTGTTGCTCTCTTTCTAATTCTTTAAGTTGCAGGGTTAGATAATTAATTACCATTTTTTCTTGTTTTTGAGGTAGGACTGCAGAGCTATGAACTTCCCTCTCAGGACTGCTTTCAGAGTGTCACATAGATTTTGAATTGTTGTATTTTCATTGTCATTTGTTTCCAGGATGCTTTTTATTTCTTCTTTGATCTCTTTGGTAACCCAATCATTTTTTTTTAAATTAAATCTTTATTGTTCAGATTATTACAGTTGTTCC
>NW_005357271.1:688939-689246 GCF_000412655.1 Myotis brandtii | reverse complement strand
TCGGATGTTGGTACGCTTGAAGCTGTCCCAGAGGGTCCTTACACTATCTTCATATTTTTGGATTCTTTTTTCATTTTGCTTTTCCGGTTGGGTGTTTTTTGCTTCTTCATATTTCAAATCTTTGACTTGATTCTTGCGATCCTCTAGTCTGCTATTGGGAGTCTGTATAATATTCTTTATTTCAGTCAGTGTCTGCTTATTTTCTAGTTGGTCCTTTATCACAACCTTGAGGGTCCCTTTAGATTTCTTGAGAGTCTCATTAAGTTTATTGGCGGTTTCTAGAAAATTCTTGAAAAATTAAAAGTGT
>NW_005357271.1:688235-688912 GCF_000412655.1 Myotis brandtii | reverse complement strand
TGCTTTCCTCCATTTCTGTCATTTGTGTCCTGTTTCTTTGTCTCTGCATTTTTTTATGCTTCGCTGTGTCGATAGAGTGGCTTTCTGTGCTAGGTGTCCTATAGGGCCCAGTGGCTCAGCCTTCCCAATTACCTGAGGTAGACACTCTTGGTGCACTCCCTTGTGGGCTTTGTGCACAGTCTTGTTTTAGTTAAGCCTTGATTGTTGTAGGTAACACTGGGAGGGATTGACCTCCAGGCAAATTGGCTGTGAGAATCAGCTGTGTCTGCAGTGGGAGAACTTCTGTGCTGGAGACACCCCTCCGGGGCAAGATTTGCTTCAATGGGGCTTTGGCGGTCACTGAGTCTTCCCCCTGAGTGTGTCCTTTATGGATCAGAGGAGCTGCAATCTAGATGGTCCCACTCTGACCACCGGGCACACTGGCTCCTGGATCTCTAAGGAGGTGCTAATCTAGCCTTTGCCTGAGGCTACCCAACAGGAGCCAGCTGTGATGCAATGCAAGTTTCCCTGGGTCCTTGGGCCAACTACAGTTTGTTAGGTAATTATCAGATTGCAAAGTCCAGGCCTTTCATATGCAAAAGCCTCTGTGCACGGCTTGGGCGGGGTGGGGTCCCAGGGGATCAACAGGGTGGAGCAAGCAGTTATTGCTGCTCTCAGTCCTGCCCTCAGAGGCCCTG
>NW_005357271.1:682249-687997 GCF_000412655.1 Myotis brandtii | reverse complement strand
TCCTCTGAGTCTTGGTATGCTTTTCTCTTTCCTTCTAGTTGTAGAATTTCCACTCAGCCAGCCTTCCTGTGGTTCTGGATGATGTCCGTTCCGTCCTTTAGTTGTATTTTTGAAGTTTTTGTGGGAGGCAGCAATTTCCCGTGTTTACCTATGCCGCAATCTTGGTTTCTCCCCAATCATTGTTTAATAGCATGCTATTTAGCCTCCAAGTGTTCAATATTTTTCATTGTTTTTATTATGGTTGATTTCTAATTTTATGCCATTGTGATCTGAGAAGATGCTTGATATAATTTCTATCTTCTTGAATTTGAAGAGGCTTTTCCTGTGTCCCAATATGTGGTCTATTTTTTGAATGTCCTATATCTACTTGAGAATAATGTATAATCTGTTGCTTTGTTATAAAATGTTCTGAAGATGTCAGTTAATTCCTTCTGATCCAGTGAGTAATTTAGCATTGCTGTTTCTTTACTGATCTTTTGTTTAGAGGATTTATCCAGTGGTGTCAATGGAGTACTAAAGTCCCCTACTATGATTGTATTGCTGTCCATCTCTACCTTGATATCTTCCAGAAGTTTTTTTTTATGTATTTGGATACTCCTCTATTGGGTGCACATATGTTTACCAGAGTTGTATACACTTGTTGAATTGCTCCCTGTAGTATTATGAAGTGCCCTTCCTTATTTCTTGTTATGGCCTTCACTTTGAGGTCTATTTTGTCAGATATAAGTATTGCTACCCCAGCTTCTTTTTATTTTCCATTTGCCTGAAAACTATTTTTTCCCATCCCTTCACTATCAGTCTGTGTAAGTCCTTTTTCTTAGGTGGATCTCTTGTAGACAGCAAATATATGTGTCATATTTCCTTATCCATTCAGCCACCCTATATCTTTTGATTAGAGCATTTATTTCTTTTATGTGTAGGGTTATTATTGGTAGGTACTTGTTTGTTGCCTTTTTTATTCTTTGTGCCTGTGTTCTTTCTTCCCTTGCTATTTCTTTTTTTTTTCACAATTCCTTTAGCATTTCTTGCATTGCTGGCTTGATAGTGATAAACTCCCTTAGCCTTTTTTCCCCCTGCAAAGCTCCTGATTTCCCCTTCAATTTTGAATGATAGCCTTGCTGGATAGAGTATTCTTGGATTCAGTCCCTTGCTTTGCATTACTTTGTATACTTCATTCCATTCCCCTCTGGCCTGAGGTGTTTCTGTTGAGGCATCATTTAATAATCTAATGTGTGGTCCCTTGTAAGTAACTCTCTGTCCCTCTCTTGCAACCTTTAAGATTCTCTCTTTGTCATTAACGTTGTCATTGTAATTACAACATGTTTTTGTGTGGGACATTTTGGGTTTATCTTGTTTGGGACTTTATACTTTTGTGAGTTTTTTCTCCCCAAAATCAGGGAAATTTTCTGTCATTATTTCTTCAAATAGGTTTTCTAATCCCTTGCTCCTCTTCTTGTCCTTCTGTCACCCCTATTATAAGTATGTTGCTTCATTTCATGTTGTCCCAAAGTTCTCTTAGGCTCTCCTCCTGTTTTCTAATTTATTTTCCAATTGCTATTCAGATTGGGTGTGTTTTCAACCCTGTCTTCTAACTCACTAATGTGGTCTGCCACTTCTAATCTACTGTTGAAACCTTCCATAGTGTTTTTTATTGTAGCTATATCATTCTTGACTTCCCCTTGATTCTTACATAAGTTTTTGATTTTCTCATCCATCCAGTTTATGAACTGTATGTCCCTTACTCTGAATTATTTTTTAAAAAATTTTAAAAATTGCATGCCCCCATTTCATTTAGTCCCTTTTCTGGCGATTCCTCCTTTCTTTCCTTTTGGGGTTATTTCTTTGTCTCCCCATTTTTCCTCTCACCGAAGGGTCCAGGTGCCAGGATGCACAGGGCCTGTGGCTGCAGCAGCAGGTCAGCAGGAGGCCCATTAATTTTTTAAATATATGCTATTTAGCATTCATGTGTTTGAATGTTTTGGGGAGTTTTTACTGTAGTTGATTTCTAATTTCATTCCACTGTGATCTGAGAAGATGCAGATATGATTTCAAACTTCTTGCACTCGTAGAGACTTGTTTTGTGTCCTAACATGTAGTCTATTTTTGTGAATGATCCATGTGTACTTGAGAAGAATGTATATTCTGCAGCTTTGGGGTGAAATGTTCTATAAATGTCAATTAAATCCATCTGATCCAGTGTGTCTTTTAGAGTCACTGTTTCCTTGTTAATTTTTTGTCTGGAAGATCTATCCAGTGAAATTAGTGGGGTGTTAATGTCCCCTCCTGTGACTGTATTGTTGTTGATCTCTCCCTTAAAATCTTCAGTTATATATATATATATGTGTGTGTGTGTGTGTGTGTGTGTGTGTGTGTGTGTGTAGGTGATCCTATGTTGGGTGCATATATGTTTGCCAGGGTTATATCTTCTTGTGGATCTATCCTTTTAGTATTATGTGAAGTACTTTGTTGTCTCTTGTGATGGCCTCCATTTTGAAGTATATTTTGTTGGATATGTGTATTGTTATCCTAGCTTTTTTTTTCTTTTCTATTTGCATGGAAAAATATTTTCCATCCCTTCAGTCTCATCCTGTGTGAGTCTTTTTTTCTGAGGAGGGACTCTTATAAACATCATATTGTTGGGTCATGTATTTGTATCCATTCAGCCACCCTATGTCTTTTGATTCAAGCATTTAGTCCATTTACATTTAAGGTTATTTTTGATAAGTACTTTCTTATTGCCCTTTTAATTTTGTATGCATATGTTTCTCTGTCTCTTTCTTCTTCTCATTACAGTAGTCCCTATAGCATTTCTTGTAATGCTGTCTTGCCTTGGAAGTTATTTTGCCATCTATTTTTAATGATAGTCTTGCTGGATATAGTAATCTTAGTTGCATATCCTTGCTTTCCTTTACCTTGAGTACTTTATGCCATTCCCTTCTGCTCTGTAAAGTTTCTAATGATAAATCAGATGACAGCCTTATGGGAGCTCCTTTGTAGGTAATAGTTTGATTTTCTCTTGCTGCCTTTAAGATTCTCTCTTTGATTTAATTTTTGGCATTTTAATTATGATGTGTCTGGGAGTGGGCCTGTTTCAGTTCTTCTTGCTTGAGACACTTTGTGCCCCTGAACTTGTTTGACTTTTTTCTTCACCTGGTCAGTGATGTTTTCTGCCATAAATTCTTCAAACACATTCTCTATCCCTTTCTTCCTTTTTTGCCTCTTTTGGCCCACCTACTTTGCAAATATTGTTATGTTTCATGTTGTCCCACAGCTCCCTTAAATTTTCCTCCTGTTTTTTAATTGCTTTTTCTTTTTGGTTCTCTGATTTTTTTCTATCCAGTCTTCTAATTCACTGATTTGATCTTCAGCTTCCCCTAATATGCTGTATATTCCTTCAAATGTGTTCTTTATTTGTGCTATGTCATTCTTTACTTCTGTTTTTGTAGTTACCATAACTTTTCCATGCTGTTGAGCATCTTTACCATCATCATTCTAAACTCTATATCAGATAAATTTCTTATCTCCATTTCATTTCTCTCTTCTTGAGAATTCTCTTGTTCTTTCATTTGTGGTTTGTTTCTTTGTCTCCTCATTTTGGCTGCCTGTTTCAGTTTGTGACTATGTATTAGGTAGATCTGCTACACCTCTCAATCTCTAGTGCAGGACAGTAGCAAATGCTGTTTCTGACTAATTAGATAAGGCAAAGACTCTAAGCCCCCAGAGACCCCTCTGCTTGCAGACTGATTGCATTTAGTCATGAATAGCCATCAGGCAATCATCCACAGGTGTGGCTAGAGTGTTTCCCAACAGGGTGGGGCAATTGCTTTTGCCTGGAGACTAATTGTTATTCTCAGTCTCTTATTGGGCCCCAGAAACTCCATACCATGAGGCAAGGTGTTTTCCAATATGGTGGGTCTACTCTCTTCCCCCTTGGCATAATAGCTAATGTCTGTGTGAGAAAAATGACCTCTTCAGTGTGAGGGAATGGCTCAGCACAGGAAAACAGGGTGTCTGCCTTCTGAGCTCTAACCCCAGATTCCCCTACCCTGGCTTCTGCTTGCACAGCTCCAGTCCACTCTGCCCTCACTCTGCCCTCCCTCTGCCAGAATTTTGTGTGTTGGCCATTTAAGAGGGTGCCTGCATTCCAGCGGACTCTCCTTGGCAGGCAGAAACCCTGCTGCTTTTCACAGCCAGATGTCATGTGGGGACCCATCTCAGTTCTGGTCCTTTCTGCTGGGTGGCCCAACTTGGAGATTATACACCAGAGTTCTCAATGGAACCCCCCACAGCTAAGATATCTTTCTGGAACTTCAGTTGCAGAGCCCAGCCAGCCTTTTCATGTCTCCACCCCTCCTACCAGTCTCTATGTAGTCTCCACTTTCAGTCCTCATTTATCAGGATTCTCTCCAGCAAATCTTCAGGATTCTCTCCAGCAAGTCTTCATTTTTTCAGGAATTTTTTCTCTGCCCTAGATTTTGGATCTCTGTGTGGAGTTGAGACCCTATACTCCCAAGAGGAGGAAATTTTGGGTCTGAAATCATTTGGGACTTTCAGCTGCTGCACCTGCTCCAGGGGTCTTCCCCTTTCCATACCTCACTCCTCTTACCAGTCTCTATGTGGTTTCTTTAGCCCTCCTTAGACATAATATGTCCAATTGCTTGTTTTTTCAAGTTGATTGCACAGTATTTTAACTATAAATTTGGTCACTTGCTGGGAGCAAGGACATGCACCTTCCAGCTACTCTGCAGCCCTCTTGCCTCTCTCTTCTACCTCTTTGTTGAAGTTCTCACTAAATCCATCCACTGTTCTAAGTTCCTTGAGCATTCTTATAACTAGTGTTTTGAACTCTGAATTAGGTAAATTCCCCGTCTCCATTACATTTAGTTCTTTTTCTTGAGTTGTTTCTACCTTTTGACTACGGTGACTAATGCTCCTATCCTATCTAATAATAGTCAAACATGGTAATTGACCATTCCTTCGCTACACCTCCCATTGGCTAATCAGCACGATATGCCAATTAACTGCCAACAAAGATGGTGGCTAATTTGCATACTGCAGGCAGGACAGGACAGCGTGAGCTGCCAACATGCCGCCATCCAGGGCAGCCCGGCCCCAGAAGACCCAGAAGCCGGCCTGCCTCACTGCCCGGGATCCAATCCGGCCCCGGGCAGCAAGGCAGCCCGGCCTGAGAAGACCCAGAAACCGCCTGATATGGTAGTAACTCTATCAGTAAGCACTCTGAAAATCAGTGGCATAAATGCACCAATTAAAAGACAGATTATGAGGGTGAATCAAAAACAAAACCCACTTTAAATATAAAGACACATATAGATTAAAAGTAAATGAATTAAGCTGCAGCCTGTTTTGCTCAGTGGATAGAGCATTAGCCCGTGGACTGAAGGGTCCCAGGTTCGATTCCAGTCAAGGGCATGTACCTCAGTTGCTGGCTTGATCCCCAGTCCCTATCAGAGCATGTGCAGGAGGCAACCAATCAATGTGTCTCTCCCTTTCCCTTCACTCTCTCTAAAATTCAATGGAAAAATATCCTTGGGTGAAGATTAACAAAAACAAAGTAAATGGATTAAGTAACATTAAAGAGATTATAAGAAAAATATATTCCAAATTTTGTTAGTTGTATAATGGTTATGTTTAAATTATTAACACCTAAGAAATTGGGTGAAGGATACATATAATATGATGTAGTATTTTATAGTTTTTTTTACATGTATGAGATTATTTCAAATTAAA
>NW_005357271.1:657199-680018 GCF_000412655.1 Myotis brandtii | reverse complement strand
GGTGGCAGGAGCCTCTCCCACCTCCGTAGCAGCACTAAGAATGTCCAACTAACGGTTTAGACCTGATCCCTTGGGGGCCTAAGCCTTTAGTCGGACATCCCCTGAGGGCTCCCTGGGATTGTAAAGTAATATCTCAGTGTGGTTTTGATCTGAATAGCCCTAATCATTAGTGATGTCAGGCATCTTTTCCTGTGTTTACTGGTCATTTGTATATTTTCTTTGGAGAAATGTCTATTTTCCAAAAGGCCTTTGCCCCCTTTTAAAATAAAGTTGTTTATCTTTTTGTTGTTGAGTTATAGGAGTTCTTTATATATTATAAATATTAATCTTTTATCATACATGATTTGACAATATTTTCTCCTACCCCATAGGTTGTCATTGTACTTTTTAAAAAAATTCTCACCTGAGGATATGTTTTTATTGTTTTTTTGTTTTGTTTTGTTTTGTTTTGTTTTAGAGAGAGAGAGAGGAAGGGGGATAGAGAGAGAGATTGAAGTGAGAGAGAAACATTGAACGATTGCCTCTCATACATGCCCTGACTGGGGATCAAACTCCCAAACCAGGTATGTGCCCTAACTCCTAACTTGGCAAGGGTTGCACTTGTTGATAGTGTTCTTTGATGCACAAAAGTTTTTAATTTTCATGAAGTTCTTTATTTATTTATATTGTTTCCTGTGCTTTTGGTGTCATATATAAGTCATAACCAAATTCAGTGTCATAAAGACTTTCCCTTATGTGTTCTAATATACTTATAGTTTTAGTTTTTCAATTTAGGTCTTTAATCCATTTTGAGTTAATGTTTGTATTGGTATAAAGTTAGGATCCAACTTTATACTTTTGCATGTAACTATCTAATTTTTCCAGCATCATTAATTAAAAAAAAAATCCTTTCTCCATTGAATAGTTTGGGAATCCTTGTCAAAGAGTACCAAATATGTATAATTTTATTTCTTGTTTCTGTATTGGAGTCTTGTGTTCTGTATATTTGTCCTTATGCCAGTAGCACCTTGTTTTGATTACTGTAGCTTTGAAGTAAGTTTTCAGGTCAGGAAGTATGAGTTCTATAATTTTGTTGTCTTTCAAAATTGTTTGGCTATTTACACACTTTGAGATTCCATATGGATCTTTGGATTCTTTTTTTATTTCTTCAAAGGGAAAAAAAGCTATTGCAGTTTTCATAGGGATTGCATTGAATTTTTAGATTGCTTTAGGCAGTACTGTCATGTTAACAATATTGTCTCCCAATCCATGAACATGGAATGTCTTTTTATTTATTTATGTCTTTTAAATTTTGTTTTAGCAATGTATTATATTTTACAATGTATATTTGTTTGCCTCCTTGGTTAAATGTATTCCTAAGTATTTTTAAGCTATTGTAAATAAAATTGCTGTATTAAATTTTTTAATTGTTCATTGTTAGTGTACAAAATTGCAACTGATACTCATGTGTTGATTTTGTATCCTGCAACTTCCTGAAGTAATTTATTAGCTTTAAGGTTTTTTCTTGTGGATCTTTAGAATTTTCTACATACAAAATTATATGATCTGTAAACAGAAATAATTTTACTTCTTTTTCAATTTGGATACATTTTCTTTTCTTGCCTAACTACTCAAGTTGAAACGTCTAATACTACATTTAAAGAAGGGATTTAAGTGGGCATCTTTGTCTTGTTCCTGATCTCAGAGGAAAAATTTCCAGTCTTTTACCATTTAGGATGATGTTAGCTGTGAGTTTTTAATAAATTATGTTTATCATGTTGAGAACATTTTCTTCTATTTCTAGTTTGTTCAGTATTTTTATTCATGAAAGGGTGATGGACTTTATCAAATGTTTTTCCTTCATTAATTGAAATATTCATGTGCTATTTTCCCTTCATCTTATTGATCTGATTTTTGTATGTTAAATAAACAAGAATAAAACTTACTTGGTCTTCTTGTGTAATTTTTTTAATATGCTGCTGAGTTCAGTTTGCTAGTATTATATTGAAAATTTTTATATCTACATATTTATAAATAATATTGGGGTATAGTTTCTTGTACTGTCTGTTTCTGGCTTTAGTATCAGGGCAGTTCTGTCCTCATGAAATGAGTTAGAATGGTTTTTACCTCTTCTATTTTTTTGGAAGAGTTTGAGAAGGAATGGTGTTAAATCTTCTTTAAATGTTTGGTGGAATTCACTAGTGAAGTCATCTTGTCTGGGACTATTCTTTGTTGTGTAATCAAAAATTACTGATTCAATTTCCTTACTAGTTATATATAGGTGTGTTCAGCTTTTCTATTTGTTCATGACCCAATTTGGTAGATATGTGTTTCTAGGAATTTTCCCATTTCATCTAGGTCATCCAATTTGTTGACATAAATGGTTATAACATTCTCTTATAGTCATTTTTAGTTTTGTAAAATTGGTATCATTTCCCCCCACTTTTATTTTTTATTTTAGTATTTTGAGTTTTGACTCTTTTGTTCTCAGTTAATCTAGTTGAAAAATTTTTAATTTAGTCAATCTTTCCAAGGGACCAACTTTTGGGTTGTTTACTAAAAAAGTAATAGAAAATTATTTTTAGTATCCATTTTATTTATCTTAAGATATTTTCTAATAAGACTCCCTGATTCTTTATTCAACTATGTTGAGTCTACTGATGAACCTATAAAAGGAATTATTCATTGCTGTTACAGTGTCTGATTTCTAGCATTTTCAGTTGATTTATTTCTTAGAATACTTCCTGTCAACTTATATTACCACCTGTTCTTGCATATTGTATACTTTTTCTTATTAAAGCTCTAAACATATTAACCATACTTATTTTATAATCGTTATATGATCATTCCAACTTTTGTGAGTCTGATTGTGATGATAGCTTTGTCCTTCAGACTTTGTTTCTTCTTGCCTTTAGTAGGTTTTATAATTTTTTGTTGAAAGCCAGATATGTTATAAAGGGTAATAGATACTGAAGTAAATAGGCTTTTAGTAGTAAGAATTTATGTTAACCTAGCTAATCTGTCATAGATATAGGCACCAGAGGCTTGATATTACTCTAGTGGGTTTACTTTTATTCTCCATTCTTGTGACTTTCTTTTATTCTGGTCCTTGGAGAGAATCTTTGTCTCTTTTAGTTGTAATCCACTATTATTATTACTGGAGGTTTATTCATGAGTTGATAGGGTGAGTGAGTGGGGTAAGGAGGGGAGGGTTATTCTAGTATCTTCTAAGATTCTACTTAGGTCTCAGTCTTTTGTAGGCCTGTGCCTTGGGGGTGGGGTTAAATTTTCAGAAGTCCTATACACTTCTGGCCTACCATTTCCAGTCTGTTTTCTTGAAATTATCTCCTAGTTGACTCTCACTTGCTTGTTTACCTATTCACATTATGTGAGATGAGAAAGCTGAGGAGGACTGTTCCTTCCTTTAGTTGGAGAAGATTTTCAGAATAGACCTGTTAGGAAGAATGGTCTGGAGGGTTTCACAATGGCTATTTTTGCTCTCCCTCTGCCAGGCCCATGAGGAGATATTTTTCTATCCTTACCCTGAAAACTAGTGTGATTTCTGGAGGAAAAGCCTATAAAAGTATAGGCCTCCCTTTTACTATCCTGCCACCCACCCCCAGAGTCTTACTTAGCAAGAAACAATTTGTCAAAATTACTCTCTAACTGTTCCTACCAGTTTTTGGCATCTTGAGGTTTCTGCTCCTGTCTTGGTTATTGTTTTTCTCTGGATGCACTTGTCTCTCCAGAATTCAGAGAAGTTGTTTGCCCTACAACCTCTGACAGATCAAGAAAAGTCATAGATACTCAGTTTGTCCAGATTTTTCTTGTTGTAAGGAGGGGAATGGCAACATCTAAGGTCTTACATATTATTTAAAACAAAACACCTTTCCCCTCTGAAATATGGATGTGTGTCTGAATCAGCATGGATCCAAGACCAATAACATTAGGGCCTCAGGACAACTGGGCAGTTGAGTAAAGACATGAAAGCAGGATAACAGAATGCACTGTTCTTTTTTTTTAATGCAGCTTTTCATTGTTGAGGTAAGTTTCATTCTATAGTTTTAAAGAGGGCTTTAATAGAGAACATTTAGGAGAGTAAAAGAGTAAGAGAAGCATTGTTTATAACAGCAAAGTGGGAAATAACTTGAATATCCATCTACAGGAGAGTGCTTAAATTAATTGCTACCTACAGGAGACTGCTGTACAGTTATTCAAGAGAATGGAGAAACTGCCTGCTACTGGTGTCTGCTAAGAAGATGTCTGCAATCTGCTGTGTAGTAAAAAAGATTAAAGTTCATGCATGTTTATGCCATGGGCATAGAAAGGGTCTGAGGACACACCCAGTGTTTGAGGAGGACAGAGAGAAGAGGTTCAGCACTTGGTGGTGTTTGGATTTTTTACTAAGAGACAATTCATTTTATAATAAAAATAACAGGGTAAAGGAGGAAGAAAGGAGACTCACTTTTCATTGTTTTCCTTTCTGTGCCTTTTGAGTTTTTTTTTATCCCCTTTCCATTACAAATGTAAAATAAAAAACCAGGTAAGGTAAGCAACACCCCTGATGTAGTGCACAGGCTCTTCTCCAACCTATGCCAGTGTACCCTATTGGGGCACCTCCCTCTGCCTTCTTCCCTGCCCTCCTGGCCCACCTCCCTCACCACCACCATCAACACCCCCACACCTGAGAAAACCTGCTGTAAAGCCCAGGCCTCCCCCAGTGTTAGAGTAGGCTGGAGGCTGCCTGGCTCCTTTCCAGCATCTCCAAGTTCCTAGCACAATGGTGAAAGGTTGGAAGGCACAGAACACAGGTTGAACCCCAGCTCCCAACTTACCACTGTGATCCTGGGTTAGTCACTTGGGCTCTGTGGAACAGCTGTGAGCTGGGGAAAACTGGACCTACTTTGTAGAATGTACTTTACCAGGTACAAAACCTCAAACCTCCTATAATCTCTACAGCCATGAGTGGATGAGAGGGTTAGAAATGACCAGAGTTATGAAAATGCCTTGTCTAGGCCTCTTCCACTTCCAGAATTAGACTAGGTGCCTATCCTAGGAACTGGTTCCAAAGCTCCCCTGTTTCCCCTCAGTGGGTCACCTTAAAGATATCCTTAAGGCCTACAGATGCCAGTCAGACTAGTGCTGCCTGGGCCTCTCTTGCCGGGGAGGGCAATCTGAGGGATGGGGTGTGAAGAGAGAGATAGATTGAGGAGACTTGGATTTAGTGCACACAAGAGAAAGGTCACACTTTCCCCCATTCTTCCAGCAAGGTGCCTAGCAGGCTACTGCTAGGACCTCCCCCCAGATTTCTGAGAACGAGAATCTCCATGGTGCCATACTAGTCTAAGATGCTCCCCAGATTGAGATACACTGGGCCAGTGTAGGCACCACCCTAGATCCTTATTTCTGCTGCCATACTATGGGTCACTGCATAGCAAGGCATAGGCCCCTCCTGACCATGCCTGAACCACCTTGGTTCCTGTCCTCCCAGTGGTTTTGGCTGGCTGGGTTCCACTCCACCTCTCCCGTCCCCCAGGCATCACCAGTCAGTGTGACATTAAGGAAATGCTCCATTAGTATTTCTGCCAAGGTAAAACCTTAACTGGGCTACTCTCCAGACACATGCCTCGCGATCAATAAGAAGTCAGAAAATCATGTGCAGCCTTTTGATATTTCATTCTTTCTACAACTATTTACTGGATACCTGCTTTGCTCAGGTGCAGTACAAAGTGACAGGGCTATGATTGAGTGAGAGGCATTCCTTGTTCCTGGAGTTTTAAGCCTAATTACAGGGAGACACAAGGCTGGCACTCAGAGGGTGCTCAGACATCTGTGCCCTTGAAGAAAGGAGAAGTGAAGGCTTTGAAAGAGACATTCAATATCACATGATCTCACTCATATGTGGGATATAATGATCAACATAATCTGATGAACAAAAATAGATCCAGAGACAAATGGCAGGGGAGGTGGGGGGCGGGGCTAGAGAGCAACCAAAGGACTTTTATGTATGTATATTAGCATAATCAATGGACACAGACACTGGGGCAGTGGGGGCTTGCCTGGGGTGGGAATGGCTGGGGCAGGGGGGTCAAGCGGGGAAAAAGGAGACAAACTTTCGACGTTTGGGCGAGAGAGAGAGAGAGAGAGAGAGAGAGAGAAGAAAGAGACATTCACTGCAAGAACTCAGTGGGAGTAGTTCTGGAGTTTGGTGAAGAGCTGGACTTTGGAGCCAGTGGTTGGGACTCAAATCCCATCAACCCCACTCACTAGCCATGTGCATCCAGGGGCAAGTCACATCAGCACTCTGTCCTTGATTTCCATGTCTGAGCATTGAGGATGACAACTGAACTTAGGCTGATGCAGGGACGAGGTGAAGGATTCATTATTAATGCAGCCAGGCCCAATAACACTGTTGGGGTCATCTGTGGCAGGCCCGAGAGAAGGGATCATTGTGGCTTCTCAGGAAGGCTGACCTTCCTGACTTTCCTCAGTGTTCAGGTTTGGATGGACCTACTCAGGAACCTTGATATAAGTTTTAGAGCCTACAACGTCCCACCTGTGTCCTGTGCACAGTCAGCCCCAGCAAGCAGTTTTTACTGAGGGCTGCAGAGCATTTTCTCACCTGAAACAAAGCCTCAGACAATCAGGAGAGACACAGCTTGTGGTCAGCTGTCAGACTGCATACCTCAGTGTGGAATTCCACCCCATAGCTGACCTACCTCCTTTCTGTGCTGACCTTTCCTGTAGAAATAATGGTATAAGCAGCCTGTGGAATCCCATCCTTCATGCCTCACTGCGGTGTGTCAGCAAGGTGGGGTCTAATCACAGAGAACCTTGATGGGCAATCTGTCACTACACCTCATGTCCCAACACTGGACAGAATGGATGCCTCTTCTTCCTGAGGACATGGGTCATCTTTTCTTTCCCTACTCTAAATGCCTGGTGCTATGGATGTGTTGTGGCTTTGGGAGAAGGGGGATGACAGAGGTCCAGCCCCCATTTAAAGGTAAGTTTTCTTGAAGGAGGAGGCAAGGATGCTGATGATTTAGAGCAGGGGTCCTCAAACTTTTTAAACAGGGGGCCAGTTCACTGTCCCTCAGACCGTTGGAGGGCCGGACTATAGTTTTAAAAAAAATATGAACAAATTCCTATGCACACTGCACATATCTTATTTTGAAGTAAAAAAACAAAAAGGGAACAAACACAATATTTGTATTTGCATGTGGCCCGCGGGCCGTAGTTTGAGGACCCCTGATTTAGAGGGCCCAAGTGAAAGAGATGTGGAGAATCAATCAGTTCTTTCTAAACATTATGCTGTCCATGGCTCCCATTAAAGAGTGCAAGTTGGGGGAAATTATTGTTTTTATGGGACGATTTTTGGCCAGAGGCAGGTGGCTATATTGCACAGTAATATATGGTGTCTGTTTGTTCAAGGCTCTTGCTGAGATGAAGGTGGTCCTTCTTATTCACACAGAAAAGTCCTTTCAGGCTTCCAGTACTTCATGGCTGCTTGTTCTGGGGGCAGAGAGCAGGCTGGGGTGGGACCAGAGGGTATTCCAAAGCTTATCTGTGGCCCTGTATCTTGCCTGTCACCAACTCTCAATGTCCCACATCTGAGTCTTGGACCCCACACTCACTCATTTATTATTCTCAACCCTTATGCAAACTTATTGGCTCCTTCACTTCCCATTCACAATATGGATGTTTCCTTCCCATCAGTTTCAAGCCTGAGCTCCTCTCTGGCATGCTGTATAAGGAACAGCCAACACTGGGAATAAATTCTTTATTTCCTTGTAGGAAATCAGTGAGACACATTTTGAAAGTGCTGGCAGCTTCCCAGCTTTCCTTGGTCTTAGGCTGTCAGTACCTGGTCTGGATGAGCTTGTTGGTTCTGCCTTCACAATAAAATGCCCTGCCCTACTTGCCTGAGTCCTGCCAACCCATCTTCCCCAAACACAGTTCTCATATCAAGGACAAAGGATGGAGATTTTGGTCTTAGGTTCTCTTGAATGTGGCCACAAAGATGCAGCTTCTGGTGACTGCAAGGTCATCCTGCAGTGGGAGTTTCAAGTTGGCTGACCTGGGGGCCTCTACTTCTGGTTGGTTGCAGAGGAGGCCCCTGTGAGTCAGGAAGCTGCAGCAGCTTTCTGGGTACTTGCAGAGGAAACCCTCTCATATTGGCTATGATGAAGTGAGGCTCATGAGTCCTGACAGGTGGCCCCAGGGGCTCAGCCAGGTAGCAGGGCCAAGAGTACTAAAGTTCAACTGATCCCTACGTGCCACCTGCTTCCTGGCCTTCAAGCTGAGCTACAAGTACTGCTCCTCCACTGAGGCATGGGCCTGGGCATCCAGCCTGGTGAGCTCCATCCTGAGCTGGCTTATGTCCAGGAAAAGGCCTGGGCACTTCTGATCCTGTGGGCTGTGGAGTGGGCTGGTCAAGGAGGGCAGGCTACAGATGGCAGCCACTCCAGGAAAGCTGTTAGACTGTTTCTGCTGTGAAATGGTAATGTCCCTGGCCTGAGGCTGCCTACAGAGCCTACTGCTTGTGTCCTGCCTTGGGGGCTGCACAGAATAAGGCTTGCAGTCTGGGTGGATCTGTAGGGCTGCAACCTTGGCCACACAATCTTTCAGGGAGGGCTCTGTATCCAGAGTACTTTCCCTAAGACCTGGCCTTTGCTGATCTCGAAAACACCCCATCTTTCCAGGTGCCCTTAGCTCCTGGGAGTGGGGCCAGGCAAAGGGGTTTATGATCTTATTTTTGATCTTGTTTGGGCTAGAAGTGCCTGTCATCATGGAGATTGCGGATCCCAAAGAGGAGAACAAACCTTCGTGGCAACCTCGTGTCCCTTCTTCCCCTGAGACCTGCACACACTTCATAGATGGGTCCCTGGACAGAGAGCTGGTCTCCTGCTCAGGCCGTGCTAAAACCTTGCTCTCTCTAACAAGCAGGCTCTTGGTACCCAAATGTGCCCACAGCTCCTGCCTACTAGGTCTTGAGCTTACTGTGATCCCACCTGCATCTGAGGCATGGGCCCCCCTGACCTCCAGCTTCACTAGACCTGGACCTTTCTTCTCAGAGCCAGCTCCCAGATTCTCCACCAATCCCCTGAATGGGGTTGCAGGATCCCCAGGGGTTGAGATAGGAGGAGCATGGAGCTCAGGACTACGGCGAAGCCAGTTGATAATACCCATGGTGATGGTGAGTTCAGTGTCACAGAGCTTCAGCAGGCACTCCTTGCCCTTCCAGGAGCTCTGCAAGAAACCCTGGCTGAGCAGGTCTGGGCTTGGTCCCGAGGCCAAGTCCTCCTCTGCCCCCATGTGGAAGCTGCAAATAGACAGTGGCATTCCCAGTGCTGGCTCTGAGAGACTCTCAGACACGCACAGGTCATCATCAAGGCCAACAGGGCCCTCACTAGGGTCACAGAAAAGCTCATAGAGGGCATCTCCACTATAGCTCTCCCGAGGGAAGGCAGCTGCAGGGGTGCCTGGGCTCATGGCTTCCTTCCTATCCTCCTCAAGGCTAGATGAAAAGGCATCGTAGTAGCCCTCGTCACTTGTGGACACAGATTCTGGCTGCTCGCTCCTGGTGGTGCCTGTGTTTATGGAGCTGGCTTTGGAGCCACTGAAGAGGTCCCTGCAGGGACACAGAGGGAACTCAATGAGCCCAGCTGAATCAAGCCCAGGTTGGGCTGTATCCGTTCCCTGAGGACCCTCCAGCCATGGGCTCAGTTGGGTGTGCTGTTGTTGCCTCACAGAGTGATTCACACTATCCCAGAACTTGGCAAAGTCAGACATGTCATCCTGGGCAGGAGACACCAGCTTCTCCACGCTGCCCTGGAAGGGGCCACTAGAAACCTTGCTCTCAAGGGCCTGCGATGACTTGGCTGAGCTCTCTAAGCCCTCATTCAGCTCCAGGAATGGCACTGAGCTTTCATCCGCAAAGATCTCCCCGCAGCCTGTGAGTGAGTCAAAGCTCTTAAGTGAAGCCACGTCCTCACACAGGGCCCTGCAGAAGTCGAAAGAGGAGTCAGGCAGGAACTCACTGTCAGATAGGTCCTGGCACAAGCCATCCAGCCCCAGTCCCTCACCCAAGGGGAAAAAGGCTTTGCCTCGCTGCCCTCCAGCCTCTGATGGGATTCTGGGGGAAGGCAGGCTCTTTCCCCTGGTTTCCAGTGAAGCCAAGTTCTCAGTCTTGTTTTTATGAATGTGGAATAGGTTCCGAAAGCACTTCTTGGGTCGTTTCAGGGAAATCCTCTTCCTTGGGATGCTCTTAGCCACGGCTGGCACAAAAGGCATTTGGGGCACAAAGTGGCGGTAATCAATAATGCGCTGGCTGCCAGAGGGCCCTGGGAAGCTCGTGCTGCCTACCAGTTGCCTTGTGGCTGCGACCATCCTGCCAGCCCCAGACACACTGTTGTGAGTCTTGCTCTTCCATACCAATTTGAAGGTGGCACCACAGAGGTCTGTGGCACCACCCTCAGGCTCTGGCTGTGCTCCCTTTTTGGAGTATATGTTATATCCGTGGGTATTAGGACTGGCTTGTGGGCCTCTTTCACCATGGATCTGCTGCTGCCCTCCAGGTGAGACTGACCAGGGGTCTGCATCGTCCCAGGCTGGGGCAGTTGCTGCTGGGCCTGGGGACTTCTCATGAGAAATGTGAAAGCTGGATTTGATGAAAGTCTTTCCTCTCTTCAGCTCCATGCTTCCAGTGCTGTTAGCTGTTGTGGGGGAAAGCATGAGGCACTTAGTATCCATGGTTCTAGCCCACAGTGGTGTTGGAGCTGAACTCTGATATCTAAGCTTGGATCCTCCTTGGAGGTGGTAGAGAGGGAGATGGGAGCAGCCCATCTATGCTCACTATCTAGCCTTTATAGACAACTAATGCTGAGAGAAGTTAAGTCACATGATTAAAGGCAACAGTAGTACCCAAATTGATTTCAGAAGTGTCTGGTGCTCTTGCATTTGTGATCTCTTGACTTACCCAAGCATCCTCTCAGAGATATCTGGCCAAGTCAGACTCCCATTTCCAGGCCCAGGCACTCTACACATAGCACCACATCCTTATAGGGAAGTATCATGGTCCTTGTAAGTGAATGGAGCAGATAATTAAATAAAAAAGTTGCCGCCTATGTCTAAGAGACAAAGCTCAAAGGGAAACCCAAGCTTGCTTCCTGGATTAGATAGTGTCATCCATCAGTCAGAGGGGAAGGCACATATACTGTCCTCTAGGACTGTTGCATCTGTTTGAGGAGGCAAGACTCAATCTACACAGATGCCATCAGGCAAGGCACAGTCAAGCATCTGATGGTGCATGCATATCTTGATCACTGAGATGACAGAGAGTATCATGGTAGAAAGCCAAAGAGAGGAGGCAAGCATGAGGTCAGGAACAGGCAGATTGGATAGACACAGAACATCATGGCTGAAAAAGTAGGTATGTATCACCTTTTGTGCACAGCCTAACTGAAATATATTGATGCCTGGAATGTCATCCAGAGAAGCTTTCTGATGTCCAGTCTGAGTTCAGTGGGCAAGGGTGCTGAGATCTCTTGTTGATGTCTGTCCTGGGTGTGGAACTGAGAAGGTGGTGCAATAGCTACCAATTTGATTATATTTGCACACCTGAGGGTTTTGGCCTTACCCTGAGATCAACAAAGAAGTATGAAAGTCTTCTCAATGAGTGAGTGGAAGCAGTGGCATAAAGAAGTTGGTAGTCTATACCATTCATCTGAGTAGGGACAGAATAAATTAAGAGGGAGGCTCTGAACAAAGAGGACTCAAAAGAGACAGCTAAAATTGACTGACTGTATAGAGATAAGGTCCAGATGGAGGCTGTAGTCATAAGCATGAAAAATAGATGTCAAGTTATAGGGTCTTTCAAAGAAAGAAACACTAGGATTCAGCAACTGAATACAGAAAGAGAAGCAGGCCAGAAGTTGTAAACACTGAGGCCTGGATTCATACCAAGAGAAGGGAACAATGAGAAGTGGGGAAAGGCAAGGAAATGGAGAATTGAGCGAAGATGAGGAAAGGGCCTGTGCTAAGAGCTGGTTTGAGGAAGAGAAGAAAGGGTTTAGTTTTAAATATGTTACCTTTGGGGTGAATTTGGAGACCCACAAGACCATACCAAAAGAAGGCAAGGCCTGAGAACCACCCCAGCTCCCACTCTGCACCCTCACAGGCGCCCACTTCACATGCTCAGTTCTTCCCCATGCCAGTGAGTGATCTACAGGTTGGGCCTATGTCATTCTGGCCAGGGAGAGATTAGAGAAGAGAATTTTGGGCTAGTTTCTTTGACTCTCTTTCACTGCTCAATAGAGAGCACCTGAATTCACTTCCTCTCAGGCCACAGCTTGTGAAAGAGGAATGAAGCAGATGTGAAAGCACAAGGCTCTGCCAGCCTACACACCTTTCACACTCACTGACAAGGAAGCCTCATAGCTACCTCCAGAGAGCTGTTTGACAGCTATAAGCTGACTAGAGTCAACTCCAAAGTCTCTGAAATGCTTTAACATGAGGATCCAGAGGCAGGCAGAGGAGCTGCCTCACAGCCTACTAGGCAACATTAAAGCCAAAAAGGATGAGAAGGTGTGGCAAAACTGGCATTGCAGAGATTCACCAGAGTTCTCCACCATACTCCCCACTGAACAGTGCTTCCTCCCCTGCAGCAGACACCTGGGACACTTTTAACTGAAGGATAAGAAAAGGAGCAGGCACTATGCCAGGGAACGCCACAAAACCTGGCCTTGGGAATAGCGAGAGCTCAGCTCTTGGTGGGAGCATCCTGGTCAGCAGGACAGTGCCTCAAGCTGCTTGCTGCTTTCTGCTTCCTGACAGGTGGCATGTACTCAAACCTTTCCCACCCTACACCTGTAGACCCCATTTCTGATCCACCCAAATATTTTGGGCTAGAGGGAGGCCTTATATTGAGGGAGGCCTTACCTAGGCCTCCCTCAGCACTTAGAGGGGGAGGGGTGGATGCACAAAGCAAAGTTGTTACTAACTGGGTTTTAGGGTCCAAGGACCCAATTTGAGTCTTGGTTACATTTACTTAACCAGGCAGAGTGGTTGGCCCATAACTTCATAAGAGGCATAGTAGTATAACGCCATTTTATAAACAAGAAATTAAGGTCCAGAAAAGTCAATGGATTGGCCCAGGTCATACAGAGTTGAGTGGTAAGCGACAGAGCCAGGATAAGAGCCTATGCTCTTAACAATGATAGATATTTTATGAACAAATAGCTCAAACTCCCCCTTAATGGCAAATCTAAAAGTGGAATAATAAATGTGTTTTCGTGAGAAACTTTTAAAAGCATAATAAAAATGAAGATTAAAAGCAAAAATGTACCTAACAAAAATTTAGAAAAATTGTAATTGAAGGCAGTATAATTTCTGTGGCAAGAAATTTTGGAGATATTATGAGATATCTATTGAATTTATTTTTTTTGTTTTAGAAAAATGTTTTTATTACCCTCAGCACTTAGAGGGGGAGGGGTGGATGCACAAAGCAAAGTTGTTACTAACTGGGTTTTAGGGTCCAAGGACCCAATTTGAGTCTTGGTTACATTTACTTAACCAGGCAGAGTGGTTGGCCCATAACTTCATAAGAGGCATAGTAGTATAACGCCATTTTATAAACAAGAAATTAAGGTCCAGAAAAGTCAATGGATTGGCCCAGGTCATACAGAGTTGAGTGGTAAGCGACAGAGCCAGGATAAGAGCCTATGCTCTTAACAATGATAGATATTTTATGAACAAATAGCTCAAACTCCCCCTTAATGGCAAATCTAAAAGTGGAATAATAAATGTGTTTTCGTGAGAAACTTTTAAAAGCATAATAAAAATGAAGATTAAAAGCAAAAATGTACCTAACAAAAATTTAGAAAAATTGTAATTGAAGGCAGTATAATTTCTGTGGCAAGAAATTTTGGAGATATTATGAGATATCTATTGAATTTATTTTTTTGTTTTAGAAAAATGTTTTTATTACCATACTCTTGGAAATAATTTCAAGGCATGATAAAAATTATTTCACTGTGTGCATAATTTTGCAACCACAAGAGCTAAGATGATTCCTTTGTTATTTATCTCTATAAATAAAATTACTGGTTTCTTAATTATTGGAAACGTTAACTGATTTAAAATCATGAATAGTTGGAAATGTCACTGCACTCTGAACTTGGAAAATGATAGATCAAAGTAAATGTCATTGCTGTAGAAGACTGGACTCGGTCACTAATATTGCTCACCCTGTTTCCTGAGTTAATTTAACATTTTTCAAGATATGATAATAAGCACTAAGATCCACAACAATGAACCAGAAGCTTGCAAAATTCTGGAGCAATCATGAAATTCAGTGTGTATTCAGTCCAGTCAGTTTCCACATTATAATATTTTATCAGGGCATGACTCTTTGGGTGGGAACTTTCTGAGAGGTCAAAGGGCTCACTACCCAAATGGAGACAGGCTGAGCAGTCACCTTCCATGACAGTTTCAGGGTCATAGTGGGATTTATCTGGACAGCCAGATGCTAGCACTGTCACTGCCTGATGGCAGAGGCCAAATAAGACCAGGTTCTCAGCTGCAAAAATGCACATTCTGCTTTGTAATCCTCTAGTTAAAAGGTCCTATCAGTGGAGTCCAGAATTAAGCTATGTGCCATGTCCCTCCCCAAAAGACAAAGCAGAACTGTCCCTCCCCCAGCTTGGTGTCTTCCTGTCTATAGCACTCAGTGATCACTGGCGCCTCACTCTGGGGTTTACTTGGTCTTCACCCTCACCAATGATTGTGAAAATTTATCAAAGGTTCAGGATTCCAACTGTAGTAACTAGAGCTACTACTTATTTAAATGAAGTATTTATGTTTTTTTGAGACATCTTAGCCATATAGTTACATCTAAGTTTCCTAAATAGGATGTTGGGTCTGGAATTTTTAATTTTACAGTTTATGCACATCATTTTCTAAGATGGGTCTCAATAATACCAAGACCTTGAATTGAATCTTTCACCCCTAAAATGAACTTGCATATTCCATGAGAACAGGAACCACACCATGTACTTACATAATCAATTCTGATTCAAGGATGTATTATTTAAACCAAGACCTAAAAGATAGCTGAAGACAACCAGGCAAAAGATGAGGGGAGCATATTCCAGGTAGAGGGAACATCTGAGAAAAGGCATCGAGGAGCACGGGAGGGAGAACAGTTAAAGATCTAAAAGCAGGCCCAGGTGACCAGAGCAAGAAGTGGGATGAAGCAGGAGATAGGCAAGGCAGACCACACCTGGTCTGAGGTGTCAGGGAGGGTCTTGGCCTTTATCCTATGTGCCATTGGGAGTCAAACATGAAGGGTGAGTGACATGGGCCAATTTTCAGTTTTAACAGATTACTCCCACTGTAAGTGAGAATGGAAAGTAGGGGCAGGAGTAGAGGCAGAAGTTCAGGTTAGGAGCCAGAGCAGTGTCCATGGAAAAAATGTGGTGGTAGAGATATCTCACATGTATAAACCTTCTTTCTCAATGCTTTACACAGAGAATGCACATACATATAGATTTATTGCAAATGGAGCAAATAAAATAATTCTACTGGCTGCTTTTCTTCATGATGACTGACTATCTCAACAGCCTATGATTCTCTTTTCCCTTTGGTAAGGCAATTCTGTGCTTTTCTTTCCCTTTTTAACATAACAGTGACTGGGTGTTTCACGGAGCAAAATAAAAACCTTGAGATATGCTACAGAAATGATTTCGAGACATAAAAATATTTTTGACTAATAGTTTTGGTATTTGCCAAGTTTTCCCCTGCTCCACCCCTAACTTCCAGGTGGGTGGTATTAAGAAAGCAGAGATCTCTCTGGTGGATGAAGTGAAGGTCATTGTGGGGAGGAAAAGCCTCCGTGTTCTGGAGTGGGTGTGGGGTGAGGAACAGAGCAGAAACTGCAGTGAGCATCATCAATTCACCCAACCCCCACGCTGGGGAGACAAAGGGTCCTTTGCAGAGCAAAGGTTCTGGCCCACCTCCTCTAAGGGAGTCTTTGGGTGTTCCTGGCCTGCCCAACCAACAGAATATATCTCCAGTCTTATCCTTTCTTTCCCAATTCCCGCAATGGCAACCACGGACGGAGGGTTTCTTCCCTTCTCTAGTGCAGACCTAAAAGGATCAACGTCCCCAGACTCCAGACCCCAACCATACGAGCAAGGCACCACAGGGTGAAGAGAATGTAGACCTTACTCCCTCCACCATCCCTCCCATTATGCGAAAGAACGCACAAAAATTTCCAAATCACTGCTCTCCCTCCCCCTCCTCCCCCCGCCCCAGCGTACAACCTCCGGGCCTTGGCGACTTACCGCTGGGGCAGGGAGTGTCGCAGGACGCTGCCTGAGTCTGGTCAGGAGCCACTCCCGAACCGATCTGCTCGGTCAGCACCACGGCCAGATCCCACTTTCGAGTCTAGAGTGGTTCTCACGACCCGCTGGACTCGGCTGGGCAGCTCCAGCCGCAATCAGCTGGGGAAGGTTAGTCCGCGAGAGGGCGGGCTTCTGCCGAGAATGTAGCGGTGGGAGGTGCCATTGCTCAGCAGTGGGAGAAGTGAAGCTCGCGGGGCTGGAATGGAAGCTGCAGTCTCGGTGCCCCACTGCCACTGTCCCCATTGGATCTCGCTTTGCTTTTGTTTCTCCGTGTCTCTGTCTCTGCCTACCCGCAGGGATGTAGTTTTGCATTCCTCAGGCCCAGCTGCCTGTGCTGCTAGAAGGGACATCAGCCCAGTTGCCTCATTCCTGCGCCGGGTCTGACGTCCTCAGAGCTCATAAATGTAGTTGTCCTTACCCTCACAGCCCCTAGCATACAGGAAGATTTAACACCAACCTTCTCGGAAGGCCTCGGTCACACAATGCCTAGTCATGAGTCCTACCCAGGATTCGGAGACGGGTCAGGCCAATCTCAGGACGCAGGGCAGTCTTCCAGAACCTTCTTTACAGACTGCCTTTCTTGGGCCCAATTATATTATTATTGGGAAGGAAGGAGGCGCTTCCCTTACAGGTACTCACTGTATGGGCTGTGCTGGGGCTACACCCTGCCGCAGTCTTGGGGAAGTAACAGAAATGTAGGACTCTCTCCCTGAAAAGCTGAGGACAGAGGGTCTACACGCTGGGAGGCAGGAATAAAGTATGGATTAGTAACTCTAGAATGGCTCCGGGAGCAATGCCAAGAGCACAGTGTGTGGGAGTTAGGGGGAGCCAGAGTGCACAGCTGGTGCTGGTGAGATGGCTGATCCTAAAGGCTGGGGTAAGTGAGGTGAGGGGACTTGATCCCACATCACAGAAGTTGAGCACTGGCAATGAGCTATGAGAGGAAGGAAGGCGGGATCACCCAGTCCAAGCTTGGGCTGAATGAAGCCCAAAGCAGGTTCAGGCTCAGACAAATGACAAAGGCCATGCCTTTCTTTGAACCTAATGGGCTTCCGCCCTGTCCCCATCTAAAAAACCTGGATGCATAAGTTGTACCACCTTGGCTTGGACGGGCTTTGTCATAACACATCTACCTTCTTTATAAATTAAGTCATTTTGAAGTGGCTCTGCCGCAGGTCTCTCTTCCAGCAAGCATCATCCACGGTGAGCACACCTTCTTGCACTTCTTGCAGTTGAACCGTTTTTCTACCTGATGACTGACTCAGTGTGACCTCAGATGTCCTCTTCCCCCCACTCCCCATGTTGGTGTAGTCCTGACTTTTCCAGGCAGTTTCTGACCATCAGATTTCCCTGAATCAATTCTTCTGTTGTTAGGTAGAAACAAAGGTAGACTTATTCCTCATTGCTGCATACATCCTGAATCAAGGACAGAATCCCACATATTCCACAGTCCTTGCTAGTTAAAGTTAATAAACAACCTCTCCTAGAGAGGTTTCCCCTCTTCTGGATTATAAGGACTTTTTATATTTCTTAAATTTTTCTCTGTTTGAGGATAGTATGGGCTCAACTTCTCCAAGTTAGTGATAATTGTTTTTTCTGTGCTCATCTTGCCACCCTTTGGCCAGTGACCACTATTCTAAGCAACCGACTTTGTCTTTTCAGAGATTTTAAAACCTCCTTACAAAACAAAAGTTATATATATCTAACTTTCCAAGGACTAATATTTCCAAGTTCAGGTACACTGAATGATTTTTTCATTAATATTGTTCTAATGTAAATTTAACTTTATGTTCCTTTTATAATACCCTGACATCCTGTTATCTTTTCCTTTCCTGGCATAGACCCTTAGGGTTTTCAGAACTTGCTTCTTGGTCACTTGACACTGAATTGTACACTGAGGATCTCAGACTTTATGGCCAAATTCGTTGCTTTCCTGACAGACCCAAAGAATTTCACTTGATGATGAGCACAAATGTGGCAACAGCTGATCCAGTAGGCTGCACCAGTGGGGTTACAATCCAGGTTTGTAGACTGAGAAAACAAAGTTCCTTGTGGACTGAGAGGACTGGGGGGTTAGGGCACTGGACCTCATACCTCTAAGAAAGGCTGGCAGGACTGGGACTGTCTACTAGGAGAAACACAGGCCTCACAGGGGGTGAGGGGAGCACAATTTGGAGAAGATGACTGGATTAGGAGGAGGAACAATGGCTCCAAGGATGGTCATAGCCAGAGACACTCTAGTACTCAGATTGGTTCCCCTGCAGAAAGATGTCCTCCCCAATCTTAAACAAACTAGTATTAAGGGATACTGTCAGATGAAGTAGTCCATTGTTATGACTGGGTGGTTTCTTGTTCTTGTATTTTATTTATTTATTTTATTTTTTATTTAAATATAGCTGGTTATACTATTATATTAGTTATATTTGTTTTAGGTGTACAATATAGTGATTCAACATTTTTATACCTTACCTCATTATTTCTAGTAATTATCTGTTACCATGCAAACTTACCACAATATTATTGACTATTCCCCTTCACCTTTTTCATCCATCCCCCATTCCCTTCTTCTCTGGCAACCATCACTTTGGTCTTTGTTTCTAGGAGTGTGTTTTTGTTTTGTTTGCTCATTTGTTTTGTTTTTGTACTTTCCACATATAAGTGAAACAACACAGTATTTGTCTTACTCTGTCTGACTTATTTCACTAAGCATAATTCCCTGTAGGTCCATTTATATTGTCACAAATGGCAATATTGTGTTTTCTTTTATTGTTAGGTAATATTTTATTGTATATATAGAGTGGGACAAAAGTAGGTTTACAGTTGTTTGTATGGAAAATAATACAATCTATACTAATAAAATAATAATATGTTAATTAGACCGGGAGACCTTCCGGAGACCTTCCGCACATCCTTCCGGACAAAGCCGGGGCTTGGCCAGCCTGCAAACCGCCCCCAGGCCCTTGCCCAGGCCATCCCGCTCCCCGGCCCAGGACACCCGCCCCCAGCAGGGACCCCCACTCCATCAGGTGGCTGGCCAGCCTGCAAACTGCCCCAGGCCCCTCGCCCAGGCCGCCCGCTCCCCAGTGGAGACCCCCACCCTAATGGGGGTGTGTCCAGCCTGCAATCGGCCCTCAGCCCCCCAGTGGTGACCCCCACCCAATGGGGGCGTGGCCAGCTTGCACACCACCCCAGGCCCCTTGCCCAGGCCAGCCCTACCCCCCAAGGGGACCCCCACCCTGATCCAGGACCCCCTTCAGGGCAGACCAGCCAGCCCCCACCCATGCACCAGGCCTCTATCTATACTAATAAAAGGGTAACATGCTAATCTGACCAGACATCCTTCCAGACAAAGCCATGGTGGTGGGGCCAAGGCAGAGGCAGTTAGGGGTGATCAGGCTGGCAGGGGAGAGCAGTTAGGAGGATCTGGGCAGTTAGACATCTCCTGAGGTGTCCCAGATTAGAGAGGGTGCAGGCCGGGCTGAGGGACACCCCCTTCCCATGCATGAATTCTAGTCTATATATATTAAAGCCCAGTGACTGAATGGCGGAACAACCAGAACGACTGGTTGAACAGTTGCTATGATGCGCACTGACCACCAAGGGGCAGACACTCAATGCAGGAGCTGCCCCCTGGTGGTCAGTGCGCTCCCACAGTGGAAACACAGTTCGGCTGACCAGAATGAGTAGCACTCCCACAGCTGCCAATTCCCGCAGGCCATGCCCCCACCAGTGCATGAATCCGTGCACTGGGCCTCTAGTAATTAATAACTAATAATACAAGAATAAACTGTATTTCACATATTCACAACAATAAACCTACTTTTGCCCCATCCTGTATGTACCACATCTTCTGTATCTGTTTATCAATGGACATCTAGATTGCTTTCATATCTTGGCTAGTAAGTAATATTGCAATGAACATAGGGGTGCATATATATTTTTAAATTAGTGCTTTTATTTTCTTTAGATAAATACCCAGAAGGGGAATTGCTGGTTCATATAGTAGATATATTTTTAGTCTTTTGAGGAATCTCCATACTGTTTTCCATAGTGGCTGCACCAATTTGCAATCCCTCCAGCAGTAAACAAGCATTCCTTTTTCTTCACATCCTTACCAACACGTTATTTGTTGACTTTTTTATAATAGCCATTCTGACTGGGTGAGATTATATATAATTGTGGTTTTGATTTGCATGACTCTGATGATTAGTGATGTTGAGCACCTTTTCATATCTCTGTTGGCTATCTGTGTCCTCTTTGGAAAAATGTCTCATCATATTCTCTGGCCATTTTTGATTGGATTGTTTATTTTTTTGTTATTGAGTTGCATGAGTTCCTTATATATTTTGGATATCAACCCCTTGTTATTTGTGAATATATTCTCTCATTCAGTAAGTTGTCTTTCTGTTTTGTTGATGGTTTCCTTTGATGTACAGAACTATTTAGTTTTATGAAGTTCCATTTGTTTATTTTTGATTATGTTTCATTTGCACCAGGGGACATAGCTAAAAGAGTATTACTAAGACTGATTGGTGTCAGACAGTTTGTTATCTATGTTTTCTTCTAGGAGTTTTATGGTTTCAGGTCTTACAGTTAAGTCTTTAATCTATTTTGAATTTATTTTTGTATATGGTGTAAGAGAGTGGTACAATTTCATTTTTCCCATATAATTGTTTAGTTTAATCAACACCACATGTTGAAGAGATTGTCTTTTCTTGATTGTATATTCTTGACTCCTTTGTTGTAGGTTAATTGATCATGTAAGTGAAGGTTTATTTCTGGGCTTTATTCTATTCCATTTATCTATTTGTCTGTTTTAGTGTGAGTACCACACTGTTTTAATTATGATAGCTTTGCAGCATAGTTTGAAATCAGGAAGTGTTATACCTCCCACCTTGTTCTTTCTCAAGTTTTCTTTGGCTATTTGTAGTTCTATATACATTTTAGGATTTCTTGTCCTAGTTCTGAGAAGAATGTCACTCATAATTTAAAAAAACACAACACTTTTTATCCTCATGTGAGGATATGCTTATTAATTTCAGAAAGAGAAGAGAGAAGAGAGAAGAGAGAGAGAAAGAGAGAGAGAGAGAGAGAGAGAGAGAAACATCTAGTGAAAGAGATTCACTGATTGCCTCCTGCATGCTCCTCTACTAGGGAATTGAACCCGTAATCTAAGTATGTGCCCATACATATTTTGATAGGGATTTCATTAAACTGTAGATTGCTTTGAATAATTATGGTCATTTTAATACTATTAATTCTGCTAAGCCATGAGCATGTTATATCCTTTCATTTATTTGAGTCTTCTTTGATTTCTTTCTTCCATATCTTATAGTTTTCAAAGTACAGGTCTTTTATGTACTTGGTTAAATTTGTTCTCAGGTATTTTATTCTTTTGATGCAATCTTATCTAGTAAAAGAGTAATATGCAAATTAACTGTAACTCTGCAACAAAGATGGCAGTACCCACAGCCAATAAGGAGGGAATATGCAAACCGAGGGCCACTCTGCAACAAAGATGGTGGTGGCCGGGCCGGGATGCTTGCGTTCCACCCCGCCCTGCCCGCAGAGGGCCTGAGGGCAGCGCACAGGCATGGAGAGCCAGGCGTCCCACCCCACCCCGGCTGCTCCGGACCAATGGGCAGCATGCACAGGCTTCCCTCCCCTCCCAGGCCACTCCGGGCTGGTGGGCAGCGCACACGGAGAGCCTCTGGGCAGGGGAGGTGGGCCGGCGGAGGGTGGCCTGTCCTCCCTACATGGTGGTGGTGGCAGCCGTGAGTGCACCAAGCGGAGCCTGTGGGCCAAGCAGAAGTAGCGCCTGCAGAACACAGAGCAGGGTAACGATTAAAAAACCAGCTCTGAGACTCCGCAGAGTTCTGGAAGGTGGAGCCCTGCGAGTTCCCACAGCCTCCCAGGCTCTTGTTTACACACTTCCTCTTAAATCTGTGAGTTTGATTGTTGATCCCGGTGCATGTGATTGCCCAATTGGGGTCGCTAGCGGAGCTTGTAGGGGAAGATTGTTTTTGGGGAGCCTGGAAAACAGAGCTGAGAGTGGCGACTGGTGAAACAGATCTGGGCGGAGCTGGTTCAGGTACAATAGAGAACTCCTGGTCAGAGAGGACTTAAAGCCTTGGAGGTCAATCCAGACACACTGCCACCCAGAGGCAGAGCCACGAACTGACTCTTCTGTACATACAAATACAGCAGTAAGGGGAACCAATACGGCCTGCCTTAAAATCAGGACTGTGGCTTACAACACGGAGGAACAGTGTATCAGAGGGAAATTCAACATTCTCCTGAATTCCGGGCGTGCCAAAAAGAAGAGTAGAAGATCTGAAGCACCTGCATTACTGCACATTTTTATTTTATTTTTTTTTAATTAATTACTTTTTCACCTTTTAACTAAGAAAACATTGTTTTTCTTTTTTTTTTCC
>NW_005357271.1:639768-657101 GCF_000412655.1 Myotis brandtii | reverse complement strand
CCAAATCAATACGTTAAAAAAGAAAGGTCCCTCTGGCTGGCTGCTGTGTGGAGAATGAACTCTGGCAGAGGAAGGGTGGAAACAGCCTATTGTAGCCCATGTGTGAGATATCAGTCCCTTGGATTGAGGCTATAGCAACAGAGATGGCAAGAAGTGATGGGATCTTGAAAATATTTTGGAAATAAGAGTTGGCAAGATTTGCAGATAGATTGTTTGGGAGAAGCAAGGAAAAGTGAGAAAATGTTTTTTTTTGGCTGAAGAAACTCAGCGGTAGTACCATTAATTGTGATAAGGAAGACAGCTGGGGTAAATCCAGAATTTTATTTTGGACATCTAAACTTGAGATGTCTATTAGACAGCTAAGAGGCGATGTCAAGTAGGCAGTTGGCTATATAAATCTAGAGCCCAGGGGAGTGTTAAGAGCTGGAGATAGAGATTTATGAGTCATCAGTACAAAAACTGTTATTTTAGGCCGTAGAAGAGGATGAGATCACCTCGAGAAGGAATTTCGAGAGAACAGAGGGTGGACACCAGGGTTCAGGGTTAGCAGAGGAGGAAGAACCAGAAATGGAAATTGAGAGGGAGCAAGGTTGAGGTTGGAGGCAAATCAGGGGTGAGAGTGTTCTGAAAACCAAGTGGAGATATTTCCGGAAAAAGAAAGTCAAATGCTGAAAGTTGATTAATGCCTAACCCCGTCTCCTGCTTTATATTTCTCCCGAACACCCACAGTACCATGCTTCTCTCCCTAGCATCTGATCCTATTGGGAAGGAGGTTAATCACAGAATAGTGACTGTTTGTATTATTATTCTCTTTTGGTCAGTGATGTTCAGTGGGTGAAGTGGCATCTTGATGGAGCAGGAGGGTCTTGGACCCACGTTGATATTACTGGTGCTAAATACTCACTAGCTGTGGGAATGTGAGAAGGTAACTTTACCTCTCAGCGCCTTGGGTTCCTCAATTGTTATCTGAGGATGACAATTCTCATATCAGAGTTTTGTTGGGGGATTAATTGATATAAAGTATAAGCACTACGCTCTGTGCCTGGCAGAGGGTAAGCGGATCACAAAGGGAGCTTTTATTATTTCTTCCCAGACACTGAGTGGCTAACTGTGGAAACGATTCACTATCAAGTAATTCTAGAAAGTTGAGTTGGTTAACAGTTTAGAACTAACTTGGAGAGATAATGTCTATCTAGTATAGCTATAGGATAGAAGCCAGATGTTTAACCTATAAACAAATGTCCCCTGTACCCCATCCCTCACTACCATATACTTATCCCTTTCAGAGTCAGGATGCATAAAACTCAGAGAAGCAATGTTCTAAGGCAGCGGTTCTCAACCTTCTGGCCCTTCAAATACAGTTCCTCATGTGGTGACCCAACCATAAAATTATTTTCGTTGCTACTTCATAACTGTAATGTTGTTACTGTTATGAATCATAATGTAAATATCTGATATGCAGGATGGTCTTAGGCGACCCCTGTGAAAGGGTCGTTCGATCGCCAAAGGGGTCGCGACCCACAGGTTGAGAACCGCTGGTAGAAAGGTACCACAGTTTATTTATCTTATGATGGACATTTGGGCTATTGTAAATAATGCTGCAAGGAACAACGGGGTGCATATATTCTTTCAAATTCATGTTTCGGGTTTCTTCAAATATATTTCCACATGTGGAATTGCTGGGTCATAGGCAGTGCAATTTTTAATTTTTTGAAGTAACTTCATACTGCTTTCCTTAGTGGCTGCACCAATCTGTATTTCCACCAACAGTGCATAAGGGTTCCCTTTTCTCCACATCCTGGCCAACATTTCTTTGTTGATGTATTGATGACAGCCCTTCTAACAGGTGTGAGGTGATATCTCATGTGGTTTTATTTGCATCTCTCTGATGTTCACTGACATCAAGCATCTTTTTATATGTCTATGGCCATCTGTATGTCATATCTGGAGAAGTGTCTATGCAGATCCTTTATCCATTTTTAAACTGGATTGTTTTTGTGTTTTGTTTTGTTTTGTTTTTTGGTGTTGAATTGTATAAGTTCTTTATAAATTTTGGGTATTAACCCTTTATCAGATGTGTCATTGGCAAATATGTTCTCCCATTCAGTGGGTTATCTTTTCATTTTGTTGATGGTTTCCTTTATTGTGCAAAAACTTTTTAGTTTGATACAGTCCCATTTGTTTTTTTCTTTTGTTTCTCTCCCAAGGCTATATATCAGAAACAAAACAAAACAAAAAACACTGCTACAAGAAATGTCTGAGATTTTACTGCCTATGTTTTCTTCTAGGGTTTTTATAGTCTTGAATCTAAGATTTAAATCTTTAACCCATTTTTAGTTTATTCTTGTGTATGGTCCAAGAAGGTGGTCTACTTTCATTTTGTTTGCATGGATCTGTCCAATTTTCCCAACACCACTTGTTGAATAGGTTATCTACATCCATTGTATACTTTTGCCATCTTTGTCAAATATTAATTGAAGATAAAGGCATGGGTTTATTTCTAGACTCTCTACTCTGTTCTATTGATCATATGTCTGTTTTTATGCCAGTACCATAATGCTTCTATTCCTATTGCCTTGTAGTATAGTTTGATATCAGGTAGTATGATTCCTCCAAATTTGTTCTTCTTTCCCAAGATTGCTGTGGCTATGTGGGGGTCTTTTGTGGTTCCATATAAATTTTTGGAATATTTATCCTAGTTCTGTGAAATACACCATTGATATCTTGATAGGAATTTCATTGACTCTATAGATTGCTTTGGGTATGGACATTTTAATTCATCCTATCCATGAGTGGCATATACTTCAGTTATTTGTATCTTCTTCCATTTTTTTTCTCCAATGTCTTATAATTTTCAGAGTACAGGTCTTTTCCATCCTTGGTTAAATGTATTTCTAGGTATTTTATTTTATTTTTTGATGCAGTCTCTGTCTAGTATTTCCTTAATCTTTCACCCCTCAATGAAGGCAGAAGTGTTGTCACAATCCTGTATTTATTACACGTTATTGATGTCTCTACTGCTGTCTTAGGATAGAGACTGTGCTTATTTTAGGTGGTACCACCTGTGCTAAGCACAATGCCTGGCCCAGGAGAAGCACAACAATGTTCACTGAGGTGTTAAAAGATGATGGAAGCTTCTCAGTAGACATAAAACAATTATTCTCAAGGCAGCTATTTACTCATAAAAACTCAAATTATTACTGATGATTTTGGGGAGAATGTATTTCAACTATCCCAACCTCCCCTTTCAAAGCCTGGAGCTGTGTTCCATTTCTCAGGTTTAATTAATAAGTAGCAATTACTCAGATGTGCAGGCCTCAATGCCCAAAGGCATTTGGAAAGAAAGGCACAGTAATTCTGGATAAGCAAGTCTGAATATAAATAGGCTTGAGGCTACCCAACATAATTCATTTCCTTTTTAATGATCCATTTTATTTTAGAACTTAAAAACACATTGATCTAAGTTTTATGAAACTTTTGGGGGGGGACGTACTTTTTATGACTAGCATATCTTTTGGTACAGTGACATAATGAATTGATCTGTCACTTGATTATTACTACTCACAAATTGGTATGGCTATGTTCATTACTCCAGATTGAATTACTAATGGCTTGAGATCTCTATGTAGCCCAGACAGAAAGGCCTAGACCTCAGCCTCTGTTGGCACCAGCCATCCATTACAGCTTGACAAATGTGCAGAGGTGTGGGAGGCAGGCTGGCAGAGGACTGAGAAGCCCGGTCCAGCAGAGGCCACGGGACTCATTCATTAGCAAGGTCTATAAAACACCGAGAGCCTGCTTTCTGGGCTGGTAATTGAGCTGCTTGAGTACTTTCTCCCACAGTCGAGAATGTCATGTTGAGTCTTGACCTAAAATCGACATGCAAAAGTTTCTTGTGCCTTGCACATTCCATTGAAGGAGTCTGACATGTCTTTTAGATCCCTAGGCCCACATGGATCCCTTTGTGGTGCCTTCTGAGAGAGCTGCCAATGCCAAAGGCTTCCTTTGCAGTTTGCAGAGAAATAGTTTCCATTCTATTTTAACCTGGGTGAAACCCAGCTCCTTTTGTGACCAATAAGAGTTTGCTGTATCAGCTGCGAAGCAGTGCATCACCGGAGGGACATGCCTTCACGGATCTTGTTGGGGAATTTGCACCCCATGTTCCCTGCAGTTCCCTCAGGAATTGCAATTAATGAGGAAAAAGCAGGTCCCAAGAAAGTGGCTTTGGCAAGAAGGGCCTCTTGCCACCCTTGTTTCCAGGGAAAATGGATGAGGATTCTGGATGTAACTGATGCCCTTTGAGAGGCAAAGGGAGGTAAATTGCTTCCAGATGAGGATGATGGATGATGGTGGAGAGTGTTATGAGGGGAGTAGACAGTAGCCAAACCCTTCTGGGCTTGTAATGCAGAGACCCCCATGCTGTCATAGGAATGGCATCTGTTTTCCTAACAGTAAATGAGAGCCAGAGCTCGGTAAACTCTAAGCAGTACTTCATAGCCACAGCCTGGTCCTGGTATACTCCAGCAATCATAAGCCTATTGCTGGGTTTACAAATCTTTTCATGTTAAGCCCTGGAGCGCTCTGATGAGGTATGTCAAAGGTGAGTCCTGGTTCCACTGGACACAGGTGTGGTGACAGATTAGCACTATCTGCAATGAATGAAATGGGTGGAGGAACAGCATAGCAACACTTATCTGCCATCCCTGATCCGTTTGTGTCAGTTCCCAGTGTTAAATAAGAATGATAAGTTAGACTTCTAGGGTATTTTAGAGTTTACAAGGAGCTTTGCAACAATATTTTACATTTATTTGACCTCAAAAAACTCTAGAACAGTAGCTCTCAAATTTTCTGACAATGACTCATGGTTGGAAATTATTTTCCCATGTAATATTTTTTCTCATAAAATATATTTTCCCATGTAACATACATACATACATACATACATACTAGTACACACACACACACACACACACACACACCCCACACCAAAGTTTTAGGAACAGTAAATGTGATAAATTCTGATATTTTCTACCCTTTTTTAACCTAATAAATTGATTTCACAACCCACTACTTTGAAAAGCACTATTCTAGGTGTACAGAACACAAAAATTGTCTCCAGTTTACAAATATGTGGAGGTTTAGGGGGGCGGAGAAGGGGCTAAGAGAGATAGTATAACACAGTGGTTAGAATTAAATAGATATTCCTAGCTGGGTAACAAGAGTAGTTAAGTCACTTGGCATCTCTAACCCCATTTCTTCACTTGTAAATCAGGAGCAATATTAAACTACCTTTATGAGGTAGTTAGTATTGCCCCTGATTTACAAGTGTTAAGTAAGATTAGGTGAGTAAACTTTTTGGCATATAAGAGATCAACCGAAGGACTTGTATGCATGCATATAAGCATAACTAATGGACATGACACTGGGGGGTAAGGGAGGGCAGGGGATTGTCAAGGGCGGGGGGGGGAGGACACATATGTAATACCCTTTGTAATACTTATTATAATATTTTTTTAAAAGAATAATAATAAAAAAAAGAAGTAGCGCCTGCAGGCCATCAGTGCCAAGGAGTAGCTGTGCAAGTCCCACCTCCTGGCCCAGAAGGTGTGTGATTGCAGGGACAGCCACCGTACCGGGCCAGATTGACATCCTCTTGGCTGCGCCATGTGGGTTTGGAGACCTACAAAGCCGCAGGCCTCCAGTGCGCAATCCTCTCCTCCCCCCATGGCGTGCGAACGTCCCCCAGCGTGCTGTCACCCAACGTGTGCCTGCAACAGTCCCGAACCTTGGCGTGCACAAGTTCCCCCCCACCCCTCCGCCACACTTCCATCAACCCCAGCATGCCTACATCTCCCACAGGATGTGTGCATGTCCCCTCCGGCATGTTCACATCCTTTGGAAAGTGTCTGGGTATTCTGGGTGCTGAGGGTGGGCGCCTGTGAGAGGTCGGAGTGGTGATGTCCTGTTCCCACGGAGGCCAGTGCAGCGACGAGATCACCTCCGTGGGGCTAATGCAGGTGCTGAGGTGGGAGCAGGTGTAGACAGACACACCTGGTGGGTGTGGGAGGCCCTTGATGAAGTGCCTTCAGTCAGCGTTCAAGATCGGGAACCCAGAGGAGGCGAGGAGTTCCGTCCTCTCAGTGAAATGGTGGGATAGTCAGGGGAACTGCAGAGGAGGAATGTGCACTTTGGGTGCCGGCACCCATGAGTGAAGGCTTCCCTGACTGAGCCTCGCTCATTTGGGGCCTAGTGCACTCCTGCCGGGCAGCAGGTGACAGGACGTGCTTTTCCGAGTTAATGAGAGAAAACATTGATTCTCCCGCTGCCCGCGAAGGTGGAAAGTGGAGTGGGGAGACATGCGGGGAGTGAGCGAGGTTCCCTGTCTGGGGGTTCCAAATTTGCCGTTGGTTCCTTTCACGGCTGACTAGAGATATACAGGGTGTCCCCCCAAAATGTATACACACTTTGAATACCTACTAATTCCAATGGGTTTAAGCATGAAAAAAAATAAACAACAATGGAGCTGTCATCTGTTAAAAGTGCGGGCACAAACTGGCAGTCGGACATTCCCTGAGGGGTCCCAGATTGGAGAGGATGCAGGCCGGACTGAGGGGCCCCCCTGCCCCCCCATGCACGAATTTCATGCACCGGGCCTCTAGTCTATATATATAAAAAGTCAGCAACCGGAATGCCAGAACGACCAGAACGACTGGTCACTATGATGCCCACTGCTGCCAGCGAACTGGCCTGATCCAGGGGTGGGGCCAGCCAGCCAACCTCCTGCGGCCCCTCCCCCCTAGCTGGCCACGCCCATGATTGCCCCTCCACCCCAATAGGGGGTGGGGCTTGCTGGCCAACCTCCTGCAGCTCCTCCCCCCCCGCCCAGCCCCACCCCAGATTGGCCCCCCCACCCTGATCAGGGCGGACTGGCCGGCCAACCTCCTGCTGTCTCCTCCTCCTGACAGGCCTGGCCCCAAATCCACTCTGTTTGGGGCCAGGCCGGCCGGACCCCACCTGTGTGCAAATTTGTTCACTGGGCCTCTAGTTGTAAATAAGATTGTTTTTCTTAATTTCTCTTTCTAATTGTTCATTATTAGTGTATAGGAATGCAACAAATTTCTGTATATTCTCTTTTCATCCTGCAACTTTACTAAATTCATTTATTAATTATATTAATTTTGGTGGGTTCTTTAGGATTTTCTATATATAGTGTCATGTCATCTACAAATAGTGAGTTTTTCTTCTTTCCAATTTGATTGACTTTTATTTCTTTTTCTGATCTGACTTTTGTGGCTAGGACTTCCAGTAATATATTGAGTAATAGTGGTGAGAGTGGGCATCCTTGTCTTGTTCCCAATCAGAGGAAAAACTTTCAGCTTTTCAGTACTGAGTGAGATGTTAGTTGTGGACTTGTCATATATATAACCTTAATCAAGTTGAGGTAAGTTCCTTCAATACCCACTTCGTTGAGAGTTTTATCATAAATGAATGTTAAATTTTCTGCAATGCTTTTTCTGCATCTGTTAAGATAATCATACAATTTTTATCATTGGCTTTGTATGGGATGAATCACATTACTTTTTTGCAGATGTGATTACTTGAATATCTGGTGATGATGTCCATTTTATTTGTTAAATTCGGCCTGCTAGTATTTTGTTGTCAATTTTTGTATCTATGTTTATCAGGGATATTGGCCTCTAGTTATATTTTTAAAGTGTCTTTGTCTGGTTTGTATACCAGGGGAATGCTGGCTTCATAGAATGAGTTTGGAAGTGTTCTTTCCTCTTCAATTTTTTGGAAAAATTTGAGAAGGATAGTTATTAATTCTTCTTTAAATCTTTGGTAGAATTTACCTGTGCAGCCACCTGGTCTGGGATTTTATTTGTGGGGAGTTTTTTTTTAAATTAAAATTTCATTGCTAGTAATTAATCTATTCAGATTCTCTGTTTCTTCATGGTTTAGTCTTGCAATTTTGTATGTTTCTATAAATGTCAAATTTGTTGGCATGTAATTGTTCATAATATTCTTTAATGATACTTTTTATTATTGTGATGTCAGTTGTAATCTCTCCTCTTTCATTTCTGATTTTATTTATTTGTGTTCTCTCTTTTTTCTTGATGGATTCTTGCTAGAGGCTTTTCAATTTTGTTTATTCTTTCAAAGAACCATCTCTTAGTTTCATTAATCTTTCCTATTGCTTTTCTATTTGATCATTTCTTCTCTGCTATTTATTTATTTATTTTTACTTACTTTGGTTTTTGTCTGTTATTTTTATAATCCCTTTAGGTGTAAATTTAAGCTGTTTATTTGATATTTTTCCTCCTTTATGGTAGGCCAGCATAGCTATGAACTTTCCTCTTAGAACTGTAGCTGTGTCCCATTAGTTTTGGGTTATAGTGTTTTTATTTTCATTTTATTTTCATTTGTCTCAAGATAGTTTTCAAGTTCCTGTTTGATTTCCTCTTAGGTTCATTGATTGTTTAGAAGCATGTTGTTTAATCTCCACATATTTTTTTCTAGTTTTCTTTCTATAGTTGATTTCTATTTTCAGGCCATTGTGTTCAGAATATATGCTTGATATAATTCAATCTTCTTGAATTTATTGAGACTTGTTTTGTGGCCTAGTATGTGATCTATCCTGGAAAATGTTTCAGGTACATTTGAGAAAAATGTGTAACCTGCAATTTTGGGATGAAATGCTCTCTAAATATCTATGAAGTCAAACTGATCTAATGTGGAATTTAAGGCTATTATTTCCTTATTAATTTTCTGTCTGGATGATCTTCCATTGAGATACATGGAGTATTAAAGTTCCAACTATTATTATATTATTGTTAACTAGAGGCCCAGTGCATGAAATTTGTGCAAGGAGGGGGGTGTCTCTCAACCCAGCCTGCACCCTCTCCCATCTGGGACCCCTTGGAGGATGTCCGACTGCCAGATCGGGCCTAAACCGGCAGTCAGACACCCCTCTCACAATCTCGGACCGCTGGCTCCTACCGCTCACCTGCCTGCCCGATTGCCCCTTAACCACTTCTGCCTGCCAGCCTGATCACCCCGTAACTGCTCCCAGGCTGGCCTGATTGATGGCTAACTGCTCCCCTGCTGGCTTGGTCGCCCCCAACTGCCCTCCCCTGCTGGCCTGATTGCCCACAACTGCCCTCCCCTGCCATGACCCGCCTCCTCCGCGGGGACCCTCCTTATCTGCACAAGGTGGCGGAGACGCCAGGACTGGCCTCCTCTATGCCACGCAGAGCTGCAGGACCCCAGGCCTCACTGTGTGGAGTGGCCACCAGGCCCCACCTCTGCTGTGAGTGCAGCCATCTTGTGGTGGCCATCTTGTGATGACTTGGCCTAGTATGTGATCTATCCTGGAAAATGTTTCAGGTACATTTGAGAAAAATGTGTAACCTGCAATTTTGGGATGAAATGCTCTCTAAATATCTATGAAGTCAAACTGATCTAATGTGGAATTTAAGGCTATTATTTCCTTATTAATTTTCTGTCTGGATGATCTTCCATTGAGATACATGGAGTATTAAAGTTCCAACTATTATTATATTATTGTTAACTAGAGGCCCAGTGCATGAAATTTGTGCAAGGAGGGGGGTGTCTCTCAACCCAGCCTGCACCCTCTCCAATCTGGGACCCCTTGGAGGATGTCCGACTGCCAGATCGGGCCTAAACCGGCAGTCAGACACCCCTCTCACAATCTCGGACCGCTGGCTCCTACCGCTCACCTGCCTGCCCGATTGCCCCTTAACCACTTCTGCCTGCCAGCCTGATCACCCCGTAACTGCTCCCAGGCTGGCCTGATTGATGGCTAACTGCTCCCCTGCTGGCTTGGTCGCCCCCAACTGCCCTCCCCTGCTGGCCTGATTGCCCACAACTGCCCTCCCCTGCCATGACCCGCCTCCTCCGCGGGGACCCTCCTTATCTGCACAAGGTGGCGGAGACGCCAGGACTGGCCTCCTCTATGCCACGCAGAGCTGCAGGACCCCAGGCCTCACTGTGTGGAGTGGCCACCAGGCCCCACCTCTGCTGTGAGTGCAGCCATCTTGTGGTGGCCATCTTGTGATGACGTTGCATGAGGGCGTCGCGTGAGGGTGTGACACCACCTAGGCTTTTATTATCTAGGATTCTTGACTTTGTGTTTATTAATATTTGCTTTTTATATACTTGGTTCTTCCTATATTGGGTCAGTAGACATTGACAATTGTTATATCCTCTTCTTTTATTGAGCCCTTTAAAATTATGTAATGTCCACCCTCACTGGTGTGGCTTGGTTGAGTGTTGTCCTGGGCACAACAAGGTCACTGGTTTGATTCTGGTGATGGCAGATATGTATGTCTGGGTGCATATAGAAGGCAATTGATCAATGTTTCTCCCTCTCCCTCTCCCTTTATCTCTCTCTCTCTGAAAATCAATAAAACTATATTTTTAAGAAAAATTTTCCTCTTTTTGCATTCTTTGTTCTAAAGACTATTTTGTCTAAGTATTGCTACCCCAGCTTTCTTTTCATTTCTATTTTTAATGGAAAATATTTTTTCCAGTCCTTCACTTTTAGTTTGAAAACACACCTTTCTTTTAGAGTGTTCAAGGCATTAATTCTTCTGGCCCCAGAGGGTAAAGGAGTAGAACCTGCAGAATCTAGAAGGGTTAAGAAGGACCTCAGAAGTTTCCCTTATCTTTCTCCTGTCTGCATTTCTCTGGGTTCTCCTAATTCACTCATGAGGCCTCCTCATTACAGCCAGTGTGGTGATTCTGGCCCCGATTACAAATGAGGTATCAAGACTCCAGAAAGGTGAACTTTGCCCTAGTCCAAGGGTGAGTGGTCTAGTACTCTGCCATTGGCTACTTTACCCCCAGTTCTTAACTCTAAAAGTGCTGAACTTTTCTATACTTAGAAGGATCTCCAGAACAGAGAAAGCATTCTCCATGGGTCTAGGAGCATAGGGAGTTATGGATAGAGAGCCAATAGTAGTATTTCTGAACCTGTGGTACTCTTGAGGTCCTCTACTCCAAGCTCTCCAATTTTTAGAGGAGGAAACCAAAGACTTCTCTTCTTTAACCTCCTCCATCTTATTGGGCGGAGAGTTTGGAGGAAGTGACTTATTCTTGTTTCTCCTACCCAGAGCTGTATATTTCAGACCCCAGGTCCTGTCATCTTCTGCCTGCCCTGGGCATGGTCTTGGGTACCCAAGCCCATCATTCTTGGATTCCCTCCCCTCCCCATGCTGTAGATCCTGGTTATGTTCTAGGAGACTGGATACTCCTGTCCTGTGGTGGAGCTGTCTCTATTTTCTTTCTTCTTTTGGCTTTTTCACAAGCCCAAGATTCACTTCTCCTCTGATCTCATGCCATAAGGCCATTTCCTCTGATGTGAGTGTGTGTGTCTGTGTGTATCCCCAGAGGAAGCGACCCCACATGAGTTTGGGTGGCTCTCATACCAAAACAAATCCCATGTGCAGAGTGAAGCCCTGCTTTAGGAGACTCAAACTTTCTCTTAACCTTAGCATTCTGCCCGAGTAGCTTGGGCCTATCCCTGCTCCTCTCTGGTCTTCAGTTTCACAGTTGTACAAAGATGCATTGCACAAGAAACTGCAGAAACCTGCACCCAGCCTATAGGCAGTCCAGGCTACCAGATCCCTGGTAAAGGTGTTGTTGGGGGTTCCAGGAGCACCCTCTGACCTTCCTCACTGGGTGGTAGTGCTCCATTGATTTTTTAGGCCCCTCTTCTTTGCAGCCATAAAAGGGTTTCAGCCTCACTTAACCTTGTAAACCAAGGGAGGAGAGGTAGTTCCTCAAAGAGAAACTGAGGCTCAGCAAATACTAGAAAGTGACATGTATGTGGAGTGGGTGAAGGTATGGGGTGTTTAGAATACTATGCATGATGTCACCACTGCATCCACCATGGTGGATATGAGAATGTTCCCCAGGGATGGGAAGTTACTCATCCAAGTTCACACAATTTGAAGGCAAAGCTAGAAATTTCCTTAAGATTGGATGATACAGGTACAAACAAGTGGTAGATCCCTGTCACTCTCATGTAAGAGAAGTATGTATGTGAACAGTCCCTGCTGACTCTTGACTGTCCAACCTAACAGAAGGGAATCATCTATCTTTCTGTCACAGCACTTCTAGATGGTGTCTATCCTCAAGGCTGTCTCTTGTTGCAAGATGGCTGCTGGGGCACCAGCCTGAACCAGCCACAATGTCTACATTTCTGAGGCAGGAAGAAGAAAAGATAAAGGGATAAATTTCCTACATGGCCATGTATGCTCCATCTAAGCAGCCTTCTCCAGAGTTCCACATAATTCTTCTGCTCACATCTAATTAGCCAGAATAGAGGCTTTAGTTTGGTGAAGAAAGAAGTCTGAGTCTTTCTTGTTAATGAGGACAGATGAAAACCACATGGTAATGAACAGTATTCTTTCTCTACACTAAACAGCAAAGAAAGGCAAAGAGATGGAGTCATTTCCAATAAATTGAGCATTCATTTACCTACCACTGACTCTCTTGCCTTGGTGTTTTGTTTTGTTTTTATTACCAGAGAAATAAGAAGTATGGTTTCAGACCAGGATATATATATCCTATCAAATAAAAGGGTAATATGCAAATTAACCATCACAAAGATGGCGGCGCCCAGTCCTCTCAGCCCTGCCGGAGTCCCCCAGTCCCAGGGGGGCAGCCTCTGATAGCAGGCAGCGTGAGTGGCCTGGTGGAATGCTTGCTTCGTCACCTTAGTGATGGGACTGGAGAAGTACCATCCACCCCACTATTCTAGGAACCAGACTGATATAAACTCCAGTGTCTAAGCTGACTCCATTGGGCTCCATACAACTATCTCTGTCCAGCCAAGGGCAGAGTAATATTTTTGGTCACTTGCAGAGGAGTACTTCTGGGATAAGAAAAAACACCCATCATATTCCCTGAAAGCAAAACAGCACCATCCCCACCTAAAGCCCTGTCAGAAACAAACTTTTGAGTGATGAGTGATTGAGATTGACAGCTGGATGACAGGCAAAGAGGGGAGAATGGCCTCTTCTGCTTGCAGCCAAGGCCTGTGGAGATACACACAAGCAGTGGACCAGTGAATTGCTTGGAGCATCAAGCAAGGTTCTAAAAGCAAAAAGACAGTGTTTGACAGTGGTTAGAACCTAAGTACCTAATAGGAACCCCAAATTGGCAGAAAGAAAAGAAGAGTGGAGTCCTAAGCCAGCTCCCATGGGGCATTACACTAGGTTGAAATGAACAAGACTTCACTACACTTTTTTATTTATTACTAGAGGCCCGGTGCATGAATTTCATGCACTGGGGGGGGGGGGGGGGGGGAGGTTCCTCAGCCCAGCCTGCATCCTTTCTAATCTGGGACCCCTTTGGTTGATCTCTCACCCCCTGGGGGCCCACCATCTTCCCTCTGAGGTTGGATGGTCTGTTCAATGCTTCTCTGTCTCTGGATTTATTTTAGTTCATCAGTTTATGTTGTTCATTATATTCTACAAATGACTGAGGTCATATGATATCTATCTTTCTCCGACTGGCTTATTTTGCTTAGCATAATGCTCTCGAGGTCCATCCATGCTGTTGCAAATGGTAACAGTTCCTTCTTTTTACAGCAGCATAGTATTCCATTGTAAACCACATGTTTTAATCCACTCATCTGTTGATGGGGACTTAGGCTGTTTCCAAATCTTAGCTATTGTAAATTGTGTTGCAATGAACATAGGGGTGTGATGGGCACTTAGGCTGTTTCCAGATCTTAGCTATGGTGAATTGTGCTGCTATGAACATATGGGTGCATATATCCTTTCTGATTGGTGTTTCTGGTTTCTTGGGATATATTCCTAGAAGTGGGATCACAGGGTCAAATGGGATTTCCATTTTTAATTTTTTGAAGAAACTCAATACTGTTTTCCAAAGTGGCTGCACCAGTCTGAATTCCCACTAGCAATGTACAAGGGTTCCCTTTACTCCACATCCTTGCCAGCACTTGTCAATTTGTTGATGATAGCCATTCTGACAGGTATGAGGTGGTACCTCATTGTCATTTTTATTTGCATCTCTCCAATGATTAGTGACTTAGAGCATGTTTGCATGTCTCTTGCCCTTCTATATGACCTCTTTTGAAAGGGGTCTATTTAGGTCCTTTGCCCATTGTTTGATTGGATTGTTTACCTTCTTTTTGTTAAATTGTATGAGTCCCCTATAAATTTTGGATATTAAACCCTTATCAGATATAACATTGGCAAATAATGTTGCCAATGCAGTGGGCTTTCTTATTTAGTAGATGGTTTCTTTTGCTGTGCAGAAGTTTTTATTTTGATGTAGTCCCATTTGTTTTTTTTTCTTCTTAGTTTCCATTGTCCTAGGTCACAGTGATGGTGAACCTTTTGAGCTCGGCATGTCAGCATTTTGAAAAACCCTAACTTAACTCTGGTGCCGTGTCACATATAGAAATTTTTTGATATTTGCAACCATAGTAAAACAAAGACTTATATTTTTGATATTTATTTTATATATTTAAATGCCATTTAACAAAGAAAAATCAACCAAAAAAAATGAGTTCACGTGTCACCTCTGACACGCGTGTCATAGGTTCGCCATCACTGTCCTAGGAGCTGCATCTGTAAACATTTTGCTACAAAATATGCCTGATTTTTTTCTGCCTATGGATTCTTCTAATATTTTTATGGTTTCCTGTCTTACCTTTAAGCCCTTTATCCATTTTGAGTTTATTTTTGTGAAGGGTGTAAGTTGGGGGTCTTCTTTCATTTTTTTTTTATGTATCTGTCCAGTTTTCCCAGCACCATTTATTGAAGAGACTGTCTTATCTCCATTGCATGCTCTTGCCTCCTTTGTCAAATATTAAGTGAGCATAATGGATTGGGTAGATTTATGGGTTCTCTGTTCTGTTCAACTGGTCTATAAGTCTGTTCTTGTGCCAATAACAGGCAGTTTTAAAAACAGTGGCTTTGTAATATAGCTTGATATCTGGTATTGTGATTCCTTCCAATATTGTTCTTCTTTCTCAGAATATTCCAGGTCTTTTTTTATTCCATATGAATTTTTGGAGTTTGTTCTAGGTCTATGAAGTATGCAATTGGTATTTAAATGGGGATTGCATTGAATCTATAGATTGCTTTGGGTAGTTTGGATACTTTAATGATGTTGATTCTACCAATCCATGAACATCGTATGTTCTTCTATTTGTTTATATCTTCCTTTATCTCTTTTTTTCAACACCCTGTAGTTTTCCTAGTATAAGTCTTTACTTGTTTAGTTAAGTTTATTTCTAGGTATCTTAATTTTTGTTGTTGTTGGAATGGTAAATGGGATTTTGTTTTTGTTTTTTGTTTTTTTAGTTTCTCTTTCTGTGAGTTCATTGTTGGCATATAAAAAAGCCATAGATTTCTGGGTGTTAATTTTGTATCCTGCTATATTGCCAAATTCATTTATTAAGTCTAGTAGGTTTTTTTGATGAAGTCGTTAGGGTTTTCTATGTAAAATATCATGTCATCTGCAAAGAGTGACAGTTTTACTTCTTAATCCAATTTGCATGCCTTTTATTTCTTCTTCTTGTTTGATAGCTATGGCTAGCACATCCAGTACTGTGTAAAACAGGAGTGGTGAAAGTGGGCATCCCTGTCTTGTTCCTGTTCTTAGGGGAAATGGTTTTAGTTTTTGCCCATTGAGTATGATGCTGGCTGTAGGTTTGTTGTATAAGGCTTTTATTACATTGAGGTATGATCCCTCTATTCCCATTTTGCTGATGGTTTTTATCAAGAAAGGGTGTTGTATTTTGTCAAGTGCTTTTTCTGCATCAATTGATATGACTACGTGATTTTTGTCTTTCAAGTTGTTTATGTGATGTATCATGTTTATTGATTTGTGGATATTGTACTATCCTTGCATCCTTGGGATAAATCCTACTTGGTCATGGTGTATGATCTTTCTGATGTAATGCTGGTTCTGATTTGCTAGAATTTTGTTGAAGATTTTAGCATCTATGTTCATCACAGATATTGGCCTGTAATTCTCTTTCTTTATGGTGTCTTTATCTGGTTTTTGTATTAGGGTAATGTTGGATTTATAGAATGAGCTTGGAGGTGTTCCTTCCTCCTGAATTTTTTGGAATAGTTGAGGAGGATAGTTTTTAGTTCTACTTTGAATGTTTGGTAAAACTCCTTGTGAAGCTGTCTGGCCGTGGGCTTTTGTTTGCTGGAAGCTTATGGATGACTGCTTCAATTTCCCCCATAGTTATCAGCCTATTGAGATTTTTAGATTATTCCAGATTGAGTTTTGGAAGGTTGTATTTTTCTAGGAATATGTCCATTTCCTCTAGGTTGTGTAGTTTGTTGGAATAAAGTTGTTTATAGTATTTTTTAACAATCCTTGGTATTTCTGTGGGGTCTGTTATTTTGCCTCTTTCATTTCTGATTTTGTTTATTTGGGTCCTCTCTCTTTGCTTCTTAGTCAGTCTGTCTGCAGTGTTTCTCAACCTTCTGGCCCTTTAAATACAGTTCCTCATGTTGTGACCCAACCATAAAATTATTTTCATTGCTACTTCATAACTGTAATGTTGCTACTGTTATCAATCATAATGTAAATATATGACATGCAGGATGGTCTTAGGCAACCCGTGTGAAAGGGTTGTTTGACCCCCAAAGGGGTCGAGACCCACAGGTTGAGAACCACTGGTCTAGAGGTTCATTTATCTTGTTTATCCTTTCAAATCACCAGCTCTTGGTTTTATTGATCTTTTGTATTGTTTTTTTTGTCTCTATGTCATTTATTTCTGCTCTGATCTTTATTATCTCCTTCATTCTGCTCACTCTGGGCTTTTCTTGTTGCTCTCTTTCTAATTCTTCATGTTGTAGAGTTAGATGATTTATTATGATTTTTTCTCATTTTTTGAGGTAGGCCTGTAGAGCTATAAACTTCCCTCTCAGGACTGCTTTCACTGTGTCCCATAGATTTTGGATTGTTGTGTTTTCATTGTCATTCATTTCCAGGATGTTTTTAATTTCTTCATTGATCTCTTTGGTAACCCAATCATTGTTTAATATGCTATTCAGCTTCCAAGTGTTTGAATTTCTTGATTGTTTTTTTTATTGCTTAAAGTATTACAAAGGGTATTACATATGTGTCCTTTTTTTTCTTCCCCGCCCTTGACAATCCTCTGGCCCCCCCTACCCACCAGTGTCTTATGTCCATTGGTTATGCTTATATGCATGCATACAAGTCCTTCGGTTAATCTTTTACCCCCCTCCCTCCTACCCCCCAACCCTCCCTGGTCTTCCCTCTGCAGTTTGACAATCAGTTTGAGGCAG
>NW_005357271.1:630271-634383 GCF_000412655.1 Myotis brandtii | reverse complement strand
TTTACAGAAGAGTCAGTTCGTGGCTCTGCCTCTGGGTGGCAGTGTGTCTGGATTGACCTCCGAGGCTATAAGTCCTCTCTGACCAGGAGTTCTCTATTGTACCTGAACCAGCTCTGCCTAGAGCTGGTCCCCCAGTCGCCACTCCCAGCTCTGTTTCCCAGGCTCCCCAAAAACAACCTTCCCCTACAGGGTCTACGAGTGACACCAACTGGGTAATCCCATGCACTGGGTTGAACAATCAAACACACAGATTTAAGAGGAAGTGTGTAAACAAGAGCCTGGGAAGCTGTGCGAACTCGCAGGGCTCCACCTTCCAGATCTGCACGGAGTCTCTGCTCGCGCTCTGGCCCCTGGCACCAAGTAGCCGGCAGGCTGGCAGACTCTGAGGCTGCCCCTTTGCATCTAGTCCAACTATGGGCTTATTTGTAGTGATCCCTTCTGCCAGCAGCCCTGCGGGAGCCCTTCCCCACTTGTGGGTCATGCTGGCCCCAACAGGCCGCGGACTTTGTGGGGCGCAGATTTCCCCCCGTGCGCGCATTCCTCTCTCCAACCTGAAATGCAAACCGCACCTTTGGGGGAAGTCTAACCTTTCCGTGGGGAGAAGCAGGGCTCCTATGAGTTCATGTAGTTGCGCTGCTTGAGAGCCGTTGCCTCCGGGTTAGTAGCTGATCTCTGGATGCCGGTAACAGCCACTCAAGATGGCGCAGTCTCGCGGCTGAGCTGGCGCCCCGGGGGAGGTTTTAGCCTCAATCTCTCACCGTCCCCTTTTTTCTAGGAGTTCTCTGTCTTTCCTGGCTTCAGACTGTCTCTCAGCTGAATCTCCTCTGCTTATTCGGGCTGTATGTTACCCGTTTCAGCTGCTTGACCGTATCTGCTCTGGGACAAAGCACCGACACGTCCGTCTAAACCTCCACCATTTTTTTCAGACCTCTCCTTGATTGTTTTTATTGTAGTTTATTTCTAATATTATGATACTGTGGTCTGAGAATATGCTTGATATGATTTCAATTTTCTTGAATTTGGAGAAACTTTGCCTGAGAGCCAATATGTGGTCTATCTTTGAAAATGTCCCATGTACACTTGAGAAATACATATATTCCGTGGTTTTGGGGTGAAATGTTCTGAAGATGTCAATTAAGTCCATCTTATCTAGTGAGTCATTTAGGATTGATTTATGTCTCTGCTGATTTTTTGTCTAGATAATTTATCCATTGATGTTAGTGTGGTATCAAAATACCCTACTATGATTGAATTGTTGTCAATCTCTCCTTTGATATCTTTGAGGAGTTTTTTATGTGTTTGGGTGCTCCTGCATTGGGTCCATATATGTTTACCAGGGTTATATCCTCTTGTTGTATTGATTCCTTTAGTATTATGAAGTAGCCTTTTTTTTCTCTTGTTATGAACTTCACTTTGAGGTCTATTTTGTCAGATTTAGGTATTGCTACCCCAGCTTTTTTTTCATTTCAATTTTCCTGGACGATATATTTCCATCGCTTCACTTTCAGTCTGTGTGAGTTCCTTTTTCTGAGATGGGTCTCTTGTAGACAGCAGATATATGGGTCATGTTTTCTAATCCATTCAGCCACCTGATGTCTTTTAATTGGAGCATTTAGTCCATTTATGTTTAAAGTTATTATTGATAGGTACTTCTTTGTAGACATTTTTATTTTTTGTGCCTGCGTTCCTTCTTCCCTTTTTATTTCTTCTTTTTACATCAGTCCCTCTAGCATTTCTTGCATTGCTGGATTGATGGTAATAAACTCCCTTAGCCCTTTTTTGTCTGTGAAGCTCCTTATTTCCTCTTCAATTTTGAATGATAGCCTTGCTGGATAGAGTATTCTTGGATTCAGTCCCTTGCTTTGCATCACTTTGTAAATTTCCTTTTGTTTATTTCTGGCCTGATGTGTTTCTGTTGAGTAATCATTTGATAATCTAATGAGAGTTCCCTTGTACATAACATTCTGTCTCTATCTTGCAGCCTTTAAGATTCTCTCTTTGTCCTGAACATTTGCCATCATAATTACGACGTGTCTTGGTGTGGGTCTTTTCAGGTTCATCTTGTTTGGGACTCTGTGATTGTTTGATTTTTTTCTTCCCCACATCAGAGAAGTTTTCTGACATTCGTTCTTCAAATAGGTTTTCTAACCCTTGTTCCTCTTACTGTCATTCTGGCACCCCTATTATTTGTATGTTGCTTCGTTTCCTGTTGTCCCAAAGTTTTCTTTGTCTCTCCTCCTGTCTTTTAATTTTTTTTTTCTAATTGCAGGTCAGTTTGGGTGTGTTTTGCTTCCCTGTAATGTAATTTGCTAATTCAGTCCTCTGCCTCTCCTAGCCTACTGTTGAAACTTTCCATAGTGTTTTTTATTGCAGCTATATCACTATTTCTCCTTGATTCTTACATAAGTTGTTGATTTTTTCATTCATCAGGTTTATGAACTGTATGACCCTTATTCTGAATTCTTTTTCTGGCATATTGCATGGCTCCATTTCACTTAGTTGCTTCTCTGGCTATTCCTCCTTTCCCTTCCTTTGGGGGTTTCTTTGTCTCCCCATTTTTGCTCTGCCTAAGGATCTAGGTGTTGAGTCGTGTGGGGGCTGTTTCTAGGGTGGCAGCAGCTCCTCGGGCATCATCTGCTCCTTGGGCGGTTGCGGCAGCGGCTGCTCCTCAGTTGGTGGCAGCTCTTCTTGTGGCCACTGCTCGTGTGGCTTTTTGCAGCAGTGGTGCCACCTCTGGCTGGCGGGGGCAGGCTGCTCGCCTGGCTGCTGCTCCCCAGGCAGGGGTGGGCTGCTCATGAGGATGCTATTCCTTGGATGGGGGTGGGCAGCTCATGCGGCTGCTGCTCCTCAGATGGGGGTGAGTTGCTCATGTGGCTGCTGCTCCTCAGATGGAGGTGGACTGCGTGCAGTTGCTGCTCATCAAATGGGGGCGGGAAGCTAATGCAGTTGCTGCTCCTCAGACTGGGGCGGCTGCTCACATGGCTGCTGCTTCTCAAATGGGGGTGAGCTGTGTGTGGCTGCTGGTAGTCAAACGGGGGCAGACAGCTCACACAGTTGCTGCTCCTTGGACAGGGGTGGGCTGCCTGTGTGGCTGCTGCTCTTCAGACGGGGGCGGGCTTCTCATGCTGCTGCTGCTCATGTGTTTGTGGTACCCTGTGCAAAGCGTTGGGCCAGCCAGAGAGGAATGTGCTTTGGAACTCACAGGAGCCTGTGGCTGGGGTGGCTGGAGTCTCGACAGTGGGACTGCACCCAAGGCAGCAGGTCCCTGGCAGGGGTGGCTGTAAAGTCCCAGGTGGTGTCTGAGGGTACCCTAGGTGGAGGTGAGGCTGGGCTCCCAGTCACAGCAGCTCTCCCCTTCAAGAAGATGCAGCCTCTGTGGTAGAGCCAGCCTCCCCAGGACTGTTTGCAATTGTAGCAGAGCCTGCCCATCTAGGCGAGCTCAGTCTGCCTGTCCTGCAGGATCTAACTGTCCCTCACTCACGTACACACACACACACACACACACACACACACACACACACACACACCACACATCCACACACTCCCCTTTCTCTCCCTCACCCACTCACACTCTCTCCCTTACTGCTGCCTTTTTCCTGCCTCTGTAGTTGGGTCTGGAGTATTATTGACCTTTCCATGGATGGAGTCTCCTCTCCAGGTGTCTGGTTATGTGGCTTGCTCTCTACCACATTGATCAAACAGGAAAAAATGCAACTCAACAAGATACAACACAAAGGGAACAAAACACGAATGTACTCATGACACCTATAAACCCAATATAAGTGACCACCAGAGAAAAGAGAATTAGGGGAGAGAAAAGTGAGTGCAAATGATATCAAGGAGAGAAAAAATGGTGAGAAAAGAAAAAGAAGAAAAAGGGAAATACACACACACACATACACACACACACACACACACACACACACACACACACACACACACACACACACTGAGTGGCCAGATTATTATGACCACCTGACGTTTGTAGGCAAATTAGCCATACACTGCATTGTATGTGATATGGAAGCTGAAGGTCTGTTCAAACACCTTTGCTGTCTGCAGTTACCAAGATAAAAAAGTCTCCAATTCTCACAGGAACACAAGGATTGGAC
>NW_005357271.1:619098-630005 GCF_000412655.1 Myotis brandtii | reverse complement strand
CTTCTTCCAACAAGACAATGCGCCATGCCACGGTGCTTGTATTGTGCAGGAGTGGTTTCAGGAACATGAGGGAGACTTTACCTTGCTTAGGTGGCCCCCACAATCACCAGATCTCAATCCAATTGAGCATTTGTGGGACGAAGTTAAAAGAGCCATCAGGCAGCTGGTTCTACAACCATCAAATCTCACAGAACTGGACAGTGCTATTCATCAGGCATGGTGTCAGATTCCTTGCATCACCTTTCAACATCTCGTGGAGTCAATGCCAAGAAGAATCACCACAGCATTGAAGGCAAAAGGTGATGGGGTGGTCATAATAATCTGGCCACTCAGTGTATATATATGGAGAAAACACCACAGAACAAACAGATAAACCAAAAAATGCAAACACCAAACACTCAGAAAAAAGGGTGGGGGCAGAATCTGTAGAGGCTGAGCTTATATACAGGAAATAAGGTTAATGAATTGGATAAATATGGGGTGGACCTCAGCTCAGTATAGAGGAAGTATGAAGAGGATGAGTAGATAAGAAGAAAGAGAAAGAGAAAGTAGAAAAAAATTTAAAAATTAATTAAAAAATAGGATAAAATAAAAATAGAAAAAATAGAAATATAATGATGAAAAATAATGCGGGAAGAAATAAAAATAAAGAAACAAACAAAAAATGGAAATACAGAAAAAAGAAGAAAAAGAGAGATAACAAAATAATAATAAAATAAAAATGAAAAAGTTAAGTGTCCACCAAGTTTTAATGCCCCATGGCGGCTGTTTAAGATCCCATTCTTCTGTACTGTCTGCCACTTCTCAGTTTCCTGTTAGATTGTTGAAGTTCCAAGCAGTCCACTGTCCTCTGTTTGTGACTATTTCCACAGCCTTGACTACCAGCTGGCAGGATCAATCTTCCCACTTAGCTTGTCTGCCCACTTTCAATCTTAATCTCTCAAGTGGCTGTTTCTGACAGGGCTATAGTTGGGGAGGTTGCCGTATGGCTTTCAGGGACTGAAGGGTCTCTCAGATTTTTTTTGTATCCTTTGTAGCACTCAGGGTGTAGTCTGGGTATTGCGATATTAGTTGTCTGGAGACTGCAGGGAGGGGCTATCTCTTCAGGAGATAATGGCTGCCTAGGTCTAGCACGTCAGGTATGACTCAATGCCAGACTCCTGGCCACCTCTCCCTGAGTGGTTCCTCTCCCCAGCCTCTCCCCAGACTCCACAAGTCTGCACCTCAGCCATGGGTGAGTGTTTGTATTTGAAAGGTCCTATGAACTGGGTTTAGCGAATAAAAGCAAAGACCAATGAGGGGAAAGAGCTGTGCCACTGCGAACCCCTCTCCCCCCCGGCATGGTGTGGCTTGGGCAGTTGTTCAGGCTACCCCCTCAGGGCTCAGCCTCTCATGACTGTGGGCTTAGATGTAGAATCCCCTGCGGCCAGCTGCCTTGTCCCAAGGGACGTGGATTTCGTGCCGTGTGGCTTCCTTCTGACCCTCTGGGCTTGGAAGTCTTGTAATTCTCTCCAGCCCAGATCCCTGATTTTACCATTCTCCAGGAGTCCTCTCCCCTTCCCGGCTGTGAATTGTCTCATCAGCTGTGTCTACTTCACCAATTCAGGGTGGATGTTATTCAATTTAGTTGCTCCTATATGCTCCAGGACAAGGCTCGGGACACGCCTGCCTATTCCACTGCCATTTTGTTTCTCCTGAAACTTAGCTTTAATTCTGTCAGAAGGGTGGCTTCTATTTAAGAATTCTAAAGGAATTTTCTCCCTCTTCTGCATGGCACCAATATTAAGGCAGGCAGTTCTCTTGCTGCTTTCTTAGTTCTGATTTATCCTTGTTCTGAGACTGTAATCTCCTGGGGTCCCAGCTTCATAGAGTCTCTATGTCACTCTTCATAGTAGGTGTATCCTGGGTTTTCTTTCTTCCCTCCTACATCCCGAGTAGCTGCCAAAATGGGAGCACCTCGTCCCAGATTCAATAGATCTGCCTGTGTACTTCTTGGGTTCCGGTTTTCAGTAATGTTTTGGCTTCTGTGTGTTTGTCAGCAGCTATGCTTCATCAATGCCCGTGAAAGGTGTGGAGGAAGGCAGGAGAAGGGAACAGATCAGAGCCTTGACCCACTTTGACCAGAACTCTTTCATTTGCTTCCATTTACAAGTAGGGTTATGGTGTCACTCTACTTAAAAACCGCTGAAATGTTGAGAACCTTCAATTGGAGTCATCTTAAAGGTCCTGTTTGTGGATGAAAAGAGGTCATAAATCTGACAAGCTCAGGAGAGGCTTGCATCACAACCCTGCAGACTCAGAGATCTAAAATCCTATCTAATAATAGACAAACATGGTAATTAACCATACCTCCGCTACACTTTCCATTGGCTAATCAGCAGGATATGCAAATTAACTGCCAACAAAGATGGCGGCCGGCAGCCACGCAGCTGAAGCGAACATGAGGCTTGCTTGCTCCAGTGATGGAGGAAGCCAAGGTTCCCCGCCTGCTGTGGCTGGGATCTGAGCTCCGGATGCAACAATGTTGCAATTATAGAAGCTAAACAAACCCCAGATACCTGCTTTCAGCCACAGCGGGCTCAGAGCTTAGAGCGCCAGTGATGGTAACAGAGTTTCAATTATAGAAGCTAAACAAACTCAGATACCTGCTTTCAGCCAGCCACGGCCTCAGAGCTGGAGCCGGCTCTCAGCTCCAGTGACAGCTATAGAAGGTAAATAAATCTCAGAATAAAAAAAAGAAAAAAAAAAAGAGGCTGGGAGCTTCAGTCGCCCGCCAGCCTGAAAACGGCCCTCAGCCCCTCACCAGACTGGCCAGGCACCCCAGTGGGGACCCCCACCCTGATCCGGGACACCCTTCAGAGCAAACCAGCTGGCCCCCTCCCGTGCACCAGGCCTCTATCCTATATAGTAAAAGGGTAATATGCAAACTGACCCTAACAGCAGAAAGACTGGGAATGACTGGTCACTATGACACACACTGACCACCAGGGGGCAGATGCTCAATGCAGGAGCTGCCCTCTGGTGGTCAGTGAGCTCCCACATGGAGGAGCTCTGCTCAGCCACAAGCCAGGCTGATGGCTGCCAGTACAGCAGTGGTGGTGGGAGCCTCTCCTGCCTTCTCAGCAGCGCTAAGGATGTCCGACTGCAGCTTAGGTCTGCTCCCCTCTGGCAAGTGGCCATCCCCCAAGGGCTGCCAGGCTGCCAGAGGGATGTCTGATTGCCATCTTAGGCCCAATCCCCCGGGGAGCAGGCCTAAGTCAGCAAGTGGTCACCCCTGAGGGGGCCCAGACTGCGAAAGGGCACAGGCCGGGCTGAGGGACCCCCTACCCCCAAGTGCACAAATTTTTGTGCACTGGGCCTCTAGTAACTATATAGGATGTTCTGAAAGTAAAACTTTTTAATTAAGAGTAGTGCATAGTGGGTAGTCATATCCTAAGGCAGTATTCTTCCCTGGCGAAGGTCAGTCTTCACCTTAGCTAAGTCTGTCTATTGTCTTTTTGTGTCTAGGATAACATGCCTAATAAACATGCCCTTGCAAAAACAATGTAATTTCCCTTTTTCAGACCCCCTCAGAGCACAGACACCACAACAGAGCAAAGACTACAAATCCCCTCATTGTCATTATCATGTTAATTGTTGACCGATAATTGTCCTGTACCCACCTGTGTAAAGGAGGTATGTGGGTATTGTTTTACTTTTTATCCAATCTCAGAAGTTTCTCCACTTTGCTTTCTCCCTCCTCCCCAATCTATTGCCAATGGATTTCATGTAATCCACTTACGTCTTCTCTTTTGATTATAATGTGTAAAATAAGATACAGAATTGCCATTTTCTGGAGCATTTTCTCAATCCATTGAAGTTTTGCTTCCCAGCAATTGTCATCAGTTTGGCTCAAATAAACTCATAAAATTCTCTACAGGCTTGAATGTTTCTTATGTTGACATGTTCTACAATTATTGTGCAGTTTTGAGGATCTGGCTATAAATGGATGCTGATACATTGAACTTTAACTTTCGCCTGCCAGACTGAGAAGTCTAGATCTGAAAAATGGTGAAAATGTCACTGTGCCTCCTGGATGAGAAGTGGCCCCAGACTATCCCCAGCAGCCATCAGAAGCCAAGAGCACCACACTGCTGGCTGCTGTGAGCCATATGTCAGTCCTGGCATCAATGTGGTGCTCCTTGGTCAGCACAATATCCAGGGAAAATGCCACCACTGAGCTCACATACAGTGTGATTAGCACTGGTGGATAAGCAGAGTGCTGCTTTCCTGGGAATAGCCTGAACCCAGAAACCTGAAATCCTGACCCCTGCATAGATCATGCAGAAACAGTAGGTGATAGAGCTGTGCATAGAAAGCAAATGCACAAGATGTGTGTGACAGTGACTAGGGGGCCATGGCTCAACTTGATGCCTAGTCTCAGCTATATGATACATGAGAATCCTAGCTCTCCAACCTGGCATCCTGCAAAGCCAAATGAGAAATATGGGGAAGAAGCAGGCCACCACATTCTGGATAGCTTCACAGGATATGAAGGAGAGGTAGTGCAGAGGACGAGCGACTGTTAGGTAGCTGTGCAGCACAGTGGCCATGAAGGACAAGGTGGTATTGGTGTAGGTAGTGAAGACAGAGTCTGTGAGAATACCACAGATGATGTAACCCTGGGCCCAGCTGCCCAGGTTACTGGAGGAGATGAACATATGAAAGATAATGTAGGCTGGATATGGGAGCAGGATGGAAGCCAGCAGCAGCAGCTCAGAACCAGCATGGCCACAGCCAGGAGAGCCAAGGGAGGAAGAACCATCGCAGCAGGAAATGGACACCCTGAGATCCCTGGGCTCAGGGAGGTGTTGCTGGCTGCCTAGGACATGCAAGGGAGCTTGCTGATGAGATGGTCAGGCTAAACAGGCTGTTGTGTTCAGGGGTCAAGGTGCCAACTGACACCCCCATAATTCCCAGCAGGAGTGGCAGGCTTTGTCATAGGTGATTGGTTCTGCACTTGCCCCTGGTATGGATCTCATCTACAGGGGTCCTGATAGTGCCACTCCTCTGCAGAGATACTGGGCTTGGGCAGGTCTTAGGAATGACTGTTTAACAAAAATAAAAACAACAATGCAAAATCATGCTCACATGCACTCATGCACATCTCTGCTAGCTGTCCAGGCTGCATGTGTGTGTGTGAGTATACCTAAACAGATCAGTTCATTGTGATGATTTGTTGGTCACTGACCTCTTGATAAGTGTCCCCCATTTCAATTTCCCTCAAACCTGTCTGGTAAGCCAGCAGGGAGGGCACAAAACTAGTGGATTGGATTGGATCATGGGTGAGAGGCCAGAAAAGAAAGAGCAGCGTCTGGGAGCTAGAATTGCCAGGCCTAACCTCTGAATGGGGCTGCACATGACAGGAAATGAGGCCAGGATGGAGAAACCTTGGCAGGCTCATACTCTTCCTCACAGAGCCCTGGGCCACAGACCCCATGAGAGGGACAGTGTGTGTGTGTGTGTGTGTGTGTGTGTGTGTGTGTGTGTGTGTGTCCCACACCCTTCTACATGGGACTTCACATGGAAGAGTACTCAGCCATCCATGTGTGGGATCTCTGTGTGGTAGGAAGTCCCTGCCATAGTCTGGCAGATAGAAGCCCATAGAAGCTAGGCAGAGGTCCTCAAACTACGGCCCGCGGGCCACATGCAAATACAAATATTGTATTTGTTCCCGTTTTGTTTTTTTACTTCAGAGTAAGATATGTGCAGTGTTCATAGTGTTGTTTTTTTTAAACTATAGTCCGGCCCTCCAACGGTCTGAGGGACAGTGAACTGGCCCCCTGTTTAAAAAGTTTGAGGACCCCCGAGCTAGGGGAAGAGAAGGAAGTAGAAGAGAGAAGAGGATAGGAGATTCGTGTGTGTCAGCTGGGCAGCTGGGACATCTCAGGTTATCCAGAGGTGTAGACAGTTGTGTGCAATTGGTCTGGGCCCATGGTGGGAAGGCCAAAGGGATGGGACTCAGGCTTCATGCTTTGAAGGTCCTGGTTGTGTGGCCTTGAGAAGATTTGCTCACATGTATACATTTGTTTTCTTATTTGTAAATGTGAATGCTTCTCATGGGAACCTCATGGAAGTGTCGCAAAAATCCAGAGGTTTTAATCAGGTGCAGCCCATACCTCCTAACACACTCTCCAGGAGCTTCAGTACTCTCTGCTTACAGATCCCCTTGTTATCACTGCAGAAACAGCTGCACTGCTACTCCATGCCCCTGGGCCCTCCCACAGCCCACCCAAGGCCCCCCAAATTCTGCCTAGCTGGAGAGAGAACTACCATGGAGCTCGGGCCTTCCTCAGCACAGCCAGATTGTTATTAGGGTCAGAAGGAGACAGGAATTTTAGAGACTGAGTCATGAGAGGGCCAGCCTTGCATTATATATGCCACCTAGACCAGAATCAGCAGGTGACACAGTTGCCTCATCCCTCAACCATGGATCCTCTGACCACACAGTGTCACTGCCTCCCTTCTCTCTCTCAATGGTGTTATAGTCCGAAGACTTCAAAGGAACCCTATCTCTGCCTCTCATCATTAACTGTGATCTTGGCTAAATTACCTTGCCCCTATGGGCCTCCGTGGACTCACCTGGGGTCCAGGATGCGAATGTGTCTGTCCTTAAAGGCCAAAAAAAGGGGGGGGGGAGAAGGAAAGAAAAACAAAACAGTTCAGAGAGTAGAAAGGAATAAAGTAGTTTAAAAGAGAAGGAAGAAAGGAAAGAAAGAAGGAGTTTATTCTTATGTATGGTTTAAGTTGGTGGTCTAGTTTTTTTGTTTGTTTTTTTGCATGTATCTGTCCAATTATCCCAACACCATTTATTGACTAAACTGTCTTTACCCCATTGTATGTTCTTGTATCCTTTGTTAAAAATTAATTGCCCAGCCCTAGCTGGTTTGGCTCAGTGGATAGAGTGTCGGCCTGTGGACTAAAAGGTCCTGGGTCTGATTACAGCCAAGGGCACATGTCTGGGTTGTGGGCTCGAGCAGGAGGCAGCCGATCAATGATTCTCATCATTGATGTTTCTATCTCTCTCTCTCCCTCTCCCTTCCTCTCTAAAATCAATAAAAATATATATATATATTTTTAAAAAATAATTGGCCACATAGGCAGTTTATTTCTGGACTCTCTATTCTGTTCCATTGATCTATATTTCTGCTTTTATGCCAGGGTCATAAGTTTTGATTACCATAGTCTTGTAGCATAGTTTCATGTCAGGTAGCATAATACTTCCTACTTTATCCTTCTTTCTCAAATTGCTGTGGTTATTCGGGATCTTTTGTGGTTTCATATACATTTTTTTGATTATTTGTTCCAGTTCTGTGAAATATACCATTGGTATCTTGATAGGAATTGTATTGAATTTATAGATTACTTGAGTGGTATAGACATTTTTATTATGTTAATTCTTCCTATTTATGCTTCCATTTACTTTTATCTTCTTTGATATCTCCTTCAGTGTCTTAAAATTTTCTGAGTACAGGTCTTTTACTTCCTTGGTTAAATTTATTTCTAGGTACCTTATATTTTTTTTGATGCAACTGTAAATGGGATTTTTTTCAATATCCCTTCCTTATAGTTCATTATTGGTGTATAAAAATGCAACTGATTTCATAATTTTTATTTTATATTCTGCTTTCTATAAAAATATATTTTTAATTGATTTCAGAGAGGGAGAGAGAGATAGAAACATCAATGATGAGAGAGAATCATTGATTGGCTGCCTCCTGCACACACCCTACTGGAGATCGAGCCCACACCTGGGCATGTGCCCTGACCAGGAATCGAACCATGACCTCCTGGTTCATAGGTCAATACTCAACAACTGAGCCACACTGGCCGGCTGTTTCCTACTTTTTCACTGAATTCATTTATTAGGTCTAGTAGTTTTTGATGGAATCTTTAGGCTTCTCTCTATATAGCATCATGACAGTTTTACTTCTTCCTTTCCAATTTGGATGCCATTTCTTTCTTTATTTTTTTTTCTTTTTCTTTTCTCATTTACTTCTTCTTGTCTAATTGCTGTGGCTATAACTTTCAGTCCTATGTTGAATCAGAGTGGTGAAAATGAACATCCCTGTCTTGTTCCTGATCTTAAGGAAAATGCTTTTAGTTTTTCCCCACTGACTATGATGTTAGCTGTGGGTTTATCCATATGGTCTTTATTTTTATTTTTAAAAATATTTTAAATAAGTTTTTATTTTTCAATTACTCTTTATATTCACTGTTATTCTGTATTAGCTTCAGATGTGCAGCAAAGTTGTTAGAAAATTATGTACTTTGCAGCATGGTCCCCACCCCCGCTTCAAGAAGCCAACTGGTGCCATATATATTTATTTTAATACTAGTGGCCTGGTGCACGGATTTGAGGACATTGAAAGGAAATTAATTAGAAGAAATATTTTGATATCACTATTTGCTCTTTCTCTATAATAGAAGTGTCAGAGATGAAAGAAAATTAGTAAAATGTATATGAAAATAATATATAAACTGATTAATAAATAAACAAAAACAACATGTTATAACAACAAAGACACGATATAAAAACAACAAAAACATAATATAAAACAACAAAAACATGATATAAAAACAACATTGATAAAAACAATGACTGGTAAATGGATTAAACTTATTCTCATATCTCCTTGTACACCACATTAAGAGTAAAAACACTTTCAGAGTGCTTGACTAATTTCCCTTGTGATGAAGTATTTACAACTTTAACATCACACGCTCTTCGAACTGAAGAGAAAGCAACATATAACTGACCATGTCCAAAAATGGGTTCAGGTCAGAATATTCCTACTCCGTCTAGAGTTTGTCCTTGTGATTTATTAATAGTCATTGCAAATGCTGGTATCATGGGAAACTGTCTTTGAATTAATTTAAATGAGAGGCCAGTGTCAGACAGGGACAAATATCGTGCATGTGTGAGTCAACGTTTATTTTTAAACTAGAGGCCCGGTGCATGAAATTCATGCACTCGGGGGTGGGGGGGGGCCCTTAGCCCAGCCTGCGTACTCTCACAGTCTAGGAGCCCTTGGGGGGTGTCCCGCCACCACCACTGCGCTTGCCAGCTGTAAGCCTGGCTTCTGGCTGAGCACCGCTCCCTCTGTGGGAGCTCACTGACCACCCAGGGGCATCTCCTGCATTGAGTGCCTGCCCCCTGGTGGTCAGTGCGCATCATAGCGGCCTGTTGTTCCGTCGTTTGGTCGATTTGCATATTAGCCTTTTATTATATAGGATTGGTACAGTTCCAAAGTAGCTTTGAGACAGCTAATAAAAAAAGCAACAACAACAAAAAAGATGAAACAATACAGCAAATCCATTAGAAAGATGACAGGAGAGTAGGTACCAAACAAAACCATGAGAAGAAGATGGTTTCGATAGCTTTCAAAATCTCCTACAGAATGCAAAGAGACTGCTGACTGACTTTTTTTAGCTTCAGGCTCTGAACATTTCCTTTTAATATAAAAGGAAATGAACAGCACACTGGCTATTAACAACTAGGAGCCCAGTGCATGAATTCGTGCACCTTGAAAGGACTGTGGGCCGCGAGGCTGTGGTGGGCACAGGGACGGGTCTTGGCCCATCCTCCACACCCCCGCACGGCCCTTCCCACCACGGTCTCGGGTCCCCTGTCTGCCAGCAGCACTGCTCCCACCACCACTGCTCCCACATGCTGACAGTGTCGGCCCCGCTCACATCTGCTGATGGTGCAGGACTGGCACCATCAGCGGGTGTGAGCTGCGGGTGCTGCCCCAATCGCCCCTCAGGAGCAGGGGGAGGTGGAGAAGCCCTCAGGGGTGATTGGAGCCAGCAGCCTCTGCTTGTACCCACTGACAACGCTGAGCAATCGGGACTGGCACCAGGCGCCAGCTGCGAGTGCAAGCGGGGCCGCCACTGGCAGTGGGTGTGAGAGGTGGCTACTGGCCCCAATCACCCCTCAGGAGCAGGGGGAGGTGAAGAAACCCTGAGGGGCAATCGGGGCTGGCAGCCACCACTTGCACCCACTTATAGCGCTGAGCAATGGGCTCTGGGCACCGGCAGCAGGTGTGAGTGGGGCCAGCACCAACAGCAGGTGTGAGCACTGGGCAAGACCACAGTGCGTGGGAGCAAAGAATTTTCAGTAACCACCAGAGGCTCGTCCCAATGACAGCAACCAGCACCCTGCCTTTGTCTGGCACCCCTGCTCACCTGCTCCACCATCCCGCCGCAGCTGACGCCCACCATGTTCTGTGCTCTGCTGCCTGCTGCCCATGCCCACCATTTTCCACATGCTCCCTTTGGTTGTCAGCGCACGTCATAGCGACTGATTGTTCGATTGTTCTGCCATTCGGTCTATTTGCATATTAGCCTTTTATTATAAAGGACTAGAGGCCTGGTGCACAAAATTTGTGCACGGGAGGGGGCTCCCCTCAGCCCAGCCTGCACCCCTTCCAATCCAGGACTCCTCAGGGGATGTCTGATTGCCAGTTTAGGCCCCAGGATCTGGCCTAAACTGGCAGTTGGACATCCCTCTCACAATCCAGGACTGCTGGCTCCTAACTGCTCACATGCCTGCTTGCCTGACCACCCCTGACTGGCCTGCCTGCCATCCTGATCACCCCTAACTACCCCCCCTGCTGGCCTGGTCGCCCCAAAAGCCCCCCTCTGCTGGCCTGGTCACCTCTAACTGCCCCCCTGCAAGCCTGGTTGCCTGCAACTGCCCCCTTGCACCAGCATGATTGCCCCCAACTGTCCCCCTTGCAAGCCTGGTCGCCCCTCACTGCCCCCCTCTGCTGGCCTGGTTGCCCCTAACTGCCCCCCCGCCAGCCTGGTTGCCTCTTTCTGCCCCCCCCCCCCCGCCCGCCCACCTCCCATGGCCCCCCTGCCGA
>NW_005357271.1:617669-617998 GCF_000412655.1 Myotis brandtii | reverse complement strand
TCTGCCCCCTGGTGGTCAGTGTGTGTCATAGTGACCAGTCATTCCCAGTCTTTCTGCTGTTAGGGTCAGTTTGTGTATTACCCTTTTACTATATAGGATAGAGGCCTGGTGCAGGCCGGCTGGTCGGCTGGTTTGCCCTGAATGGTGTTCCAGATCAGGGTGGGGGTCCCGCTTGGGTGCCTGGCAAGCCTGGGTGATGGCTGTATGGCTGTTTGCAGCTGGTCACACCCCCTTCAGGGTGGGGGCCCCCACTGGTGTGCCTGGCCAGCCTGGATGACGGGCTGATGGCTGTTTGCAGCTGGTCACACACCCTTCAGGGTGCGGGTCCT
>NW_005357271.1:598045-617340 GCF_000412655.1 Myotis brandtii | reverse complement strand
GCGTGGCTGCTGGCCGCCATCTTGGTTGGCAGTTAATTTGCATATCCTGATGATTAGCCAATGGGAAGCGTAGCGGAGGTATGGTTAATTACCATGTTTGTCTATTATTAGATAGGATTATTGACTATCTTCCCTGCCCTGTAATTTACATCTCTGTGGCTATATTGTAATTACCAATTTGGGTGGTCAGTGGCAATTTAGGTACAAGCTCAAACAAAAGAGGCTTCTTGCCAAATAGTGACATAAATATTTGGGTTATAAAAGGCACACCTGTGCAGTGTATACAGTAAGATTGCTGTGTCCTTGCTCAGATTGGCCTTGAACATCTGGTATACTCTGGACAGGGCCCCCACATTCCACTCCTTACGCTGGTGATTTCTATGGGATACCCTGGCCCATCTGCCAGCACCTTGAGCACAGAGTCCACAACAGCAATACAAACTACAACATGTTATAACCAGTACTCGGGCCCCAATAGCAACACTCACAAATGCCCAGTGCCTTACTCCTGAAATCGATCCCACCAACCTCGGAGGGGGTCATGGGACATGGCTTGTATGGTCTGCACTTCCCTGTTTATCTCTTCCAGGGCACCGGTTAAATTCCCTTGATTGTCAGGTATATATGTACAATATTCTACATGTATGACGACATAGGTGCCTCCTGTGAAGCAGTTAACAAATCTAGTGCTATTCTATTCTGCAGTATCACTTTGCACATCTACGTGGTTTCATCCATCATTAGGGTAAGGGCTTGCTGGGTCTGACTCAAGTCTTTAGCTATATTCTCAGCTAAGGCTGTTACTACTAACTCTACCTTAATTGCTCCTCCCGTAGGAAGGAATACAGCTAAGGAGTAAAACCACCAGGAAGTCTATTTAACACAATGCCACCGGTGGTAAACTGAGTCCCAGTTATGGGGAATCTCTTCTAAAGTCTTAAGAATTTGCCCAGGGATGTAGGGCCTAACCCAGGTACATCGACCCGACCAATTCACAGGGAGGTAGGGACAGCCATACCTTCCACACACCCATAAGTATCCTGGAATCATCATATCTACAGGTTTTGTGCTGCTATAATGCTTTCCATTCTGTCGCTTCTGAACCTCAACATTAGTAGTTATGTTACAACACAAGTCTGGAGGCAGCCAGCCAACAACTCAATTCTTACTGAGTCACTGCTGCTCTACACACCTGTCTGCAGGGTCTCTTAATTCTACTTGTTCTCCTAGCAACCACCCCCAACCATTCCACACTGTATAACCAATAAAGGGGCGAGTATTGAGGTGGTCCCACCAGATCAGAGTCTCTATGGCTTGGTACACAGAATCCCAGGAGATGTTGTTGAAGTCTTGGTCAGTTAACCATGTCCAATTGGCAGTGGTGGCCAGATGGATGCGCCATGGAAATCCACTGGCTGCTCCTGGAGGAATTTCTGTGCACACCCAACAATGGGAGACATTATGCATCGAGCATAGGTGTGTGCCCACAACACTACACTGTTATCCAAGCTCGCCCTGATCAAAGAGACAAAAGAGAAACTGAAACCATCATAGAGAGATCACAGCCTTCTGGCAAGATGCAAGCAACTGTGTCTCTTCTAGACAGCACTGTGACTGGAATCAGAGGACAACCTGGCCAGTGATACCAAGTGGGATCTCCCTCTTCATAGGGGCCCAGTTTCACAAGGGAAGCTATGGGAAATCTGAGCACTGGCCAGAGGGGAATAGTGTAAGTCCCTTTTAACAATGTACCCCTCCTATGCTTTCTGGCTTGGACTTGCACTGTTACTGGCCAGGGCTGGATCAAAGGGTGCAACTGGAACTTGTAGTCGTACCCACTTCCCCAGGGCCCTTCCCCAGTAACAGTCCATGGCCAGGTCCACACTGCCTCTTTCCCCTCTGCCAAGTGGGCAGGTGTGTAGGCACCAGCAAAGTTCCAGATGGGTGTACCTTGGGGCGCAACAGTTCATTTGTTGTTTTCACCTGCACATGCAGCGTCTGAGGATACCTCCGCATCATTAACTCAAAGGGGGAAGCACTGGCTGTTCATTCAATCATCTAGCCCAACTTTTTAGGCTAGGTGGGTCCACCCCTAGGCAGAGCTTGTCTTTCAACAGGCCGTTATACTGTTCAATCACCCCAGCAGCTTGGGGATTATATGAAACGTGAAACTGCCAAGCTATATCCTGGGCCTTGGCCCAGCTCTGTACCTCCTTCCCTGTGAAATGGGTTCCATTATCACTTGCTATGCTAAGGGGTCACTCATAGGTGGCCCCCAAGTGTTCCAAACCATGGACAACTGCCCATTGGGTGGCCTCTCTTGCAGGGTAAGCAAAAAGGAGGCTGGTGGCAGTCAGGGCATAGTTAAAACCCTAGTCCAGAGGGAGAGGCCCAATGAAATCCACCTGCCAATGTTGCAGAGGGGTCCCTCCTCTGAGGACATGGCCCTTCTTCCCCTGGAGGCCATATCGATGCGGGGGGGGTGTCTGAGCACAGCAGGGACAACCTCGTACTGCAGCGAGGGGTTCCCCTGTGGATAAGGCCGGGCCCCACCTCTCAGCCACCTGCATCATTGTCTGTGGTCCCACGTGCCCTAGTTTCTGATGGAGCCACTAAGCCCAATCTTCAGGGAAAGGTACTACCTCCCAAACCCTTGCCAAGGCATCTGCCTCATTGTTCCCAGGGGCTAACAATGGTCGATGACCACTCAAATGATATATTGTTGCCTTTTTGGAAGTCCCTACTTTCCATATGTCCTTTCACATTTCCTGTCCCCACACGGGACGGTGTCCTACCAGCCACTGTTGCTTGTGCCATTGTGGCAACCACAAAGTCAAGCCTTTAAAGATAGCCCAGCTGTCTGTTACAATGACCAAAGGGCCAGGCTCCTTTGTCAACACCATCCAGACTGCTCTCGGTTCAGTCCATTGGCTACTTTGCCCAGTACCAGAATCAAACGACAGTTTGTCTGTATTTAAATGGACAGCCACTGCTGTACATGTAGCAGTGCTCCCCCTACTTGATCCGTCTGTGTACCACATGGTCTCCGGGAGAGATGGCATAGCTTCTCGGAATGGACTAGGGAGTACCTCCTCCATAGGAGTTTCATCCCTTGACAGGGTCTCATATGTCACAGGACCCAACAGGGTTTGCAATTTCTGTGACAGAGGGCTGGTACTCACCACTGCCCTCTGTTCCAAATAGGCCTCCATTTTGCTAAAGTTGGGGTTTGTGCCACTCTCGACTTGGGTGTGGTCACCCAAGATCTAAGCCAACTGGCTATAGGATAGGCAGTCTTCATGAGCCGAGCACCTTACTTTGTGTTGTGATTGCCTCACAGGCCTGCAAGGCTACATAAATGGCAGCCAACTGCTTCTCATTGAGGGTGTACTGACACTTGGCCCCCTTGCACAGCTGAGACCAGAACCCAATGGGCACCCTTCTTTGCCCATGCTGTTGCCACAGACCCCAACCAAACCCTGACGGAGTAAGTTATGTCCAACTGGAATGGTTGTGTTAGATCTACAACCTGAAAGGTTTGGGCTTCTTGGTAACGAGAAAGGCCTCCTCAACTTCTGGAGTCCAGTGCCATGTCACCCCTGTTCCAGAATAACAGGTACAAGGGCCGCAACAGTTGTGCCAGATGGGGAGGAACATTCACCAATACCCTAAAAGACAACATAGGCCTGTAACTTTCACTGTTGTAGGTCGGGGAAAAGCCTGCACTTTGTCAATAACTGCCTCAGGTATCACCTTGGTCTTACTAGACCAGACAACTCCCAAGAATTTGACAGACAAGCCAGGTCCCTGGACCTTGGCAGTCATTAACCACCCATACCCATGAGTTCAATGCCTGCCATAGGCTACTGGAAGCTGCATTCAAATCTGCAAAAGAATCAGAAGTTAGCATGATATCATCAATATAATGGAACATTGTCACTGTGGGAGGCTTGCCCTAGGTGGCTAAATCTTGTGCCACCAGACCATGACAGATAGTAGGGCTGTGTAAATATCCTTGAGGGAGAAAACAAAAGTCCACTGTCAACCTTCCCACGTAAAAGCAAACTGTTCCTGACTCCAGGGCTATATCTATGGAAAAGAAAGCATTAGCCAAATCCACCACATAGTGGAATCACCCTAACAACATAGTTAGGTGATTGATCAGATCCGTTATAGCCGGCATTGTGGAATGTAATGGGGTAGTCACTTTATTCAGTTCTCTGTAATCCACAGTCATTCACAAGGTGCCGTCAGGCTACTTCACTGGCCATACTGGACAATGTAGGGGCTGTGCATGGGCTAGATGATCTTCACCTTCTCCAGCTGCAATATCTTCTGTCTGATTTCCTCTTGACCTCCTGGGAGGAGGTACTGCCACACCCACACCACCTGGCAGGGGTTAGGCAGTGTCACCACCATGTGATGTGGGTGCCCCCTTGTGGTAGGCTTTACCACACACACCCACAGGTGGAATTCACCCTGGGTCATTGCAATTGTTAACCCTTTTAGCACGTCCACTCCCAAGATGTATTCTGGTATGGGAGATATATACACAGTATAGGCCTTTCAGCGGAAGGCGGCCAATACTCAGTGTCAAGGTTGCCTGCCGTACATGAACAGTTCTGCCTCCATATCTGTCTGTATATCTGTCAGGGTTACAATACAGTAAACTGTAGTCTGCACCCATATCAACCAGTGCCAACATACATTGCATGTTGCAGGGGTGGGGGTGGGTGGGGAGAACCAATATATTGTGAGTTCAACATACGGCCACCAGTCCTCCGGGTCCCCTCTCCTGATTGGGTTCCTTGGCCTGTTCCTCAGTCTAGGACATTAAGCTCCTCCTCCTCAGGGGAATCTAAATAGTCCTAGAGGCATACTGGTCTAGGGCAGTGGTCGGCAAACTGTGGCTCGCGAGCCACATGCGGCTCTTTGGCCCCTTGAATGTGGCTCTTCCACAAAATACCACGTGTGGGCGCGCATGTACAGTGCGATTGAAACTTCATGGCCCATGTGCAGAAGTCAGTATTTTGTGGAAGAGCCACACATGTGGCTCGCGAGCCGCAGTTTGCCGACCACTGGTGGAACTGCCTTTCTTCAGTAGCTTCTGGAAATGCTTTCCTACCAGTAATTGCCTCCACAAGGCCAGCAGCACATCATTAGGCTGCTAATCTATCTTCTCTTTCCTAACCCCTGCAGCCAGCAGGTCCACCCACATTTGCGTGCGAGAGATTTTCACAGGCTCTGTCCCCACCACTTTTCTGGATCCCGAGCCCGTGGTCTTAGGCACCGCCTTATGTACCGTAGGCTTTTGCACAGTGATGGGTTTCGCTATTCCCTTTTCTCATCACTTGACTTTCACATCCCCCAAGCTGGCCATGGCTGTAATTACCTCATGTATACAGTGGTCTACGAAAAGGGTCAAAATAGCTGCCAGCCACCCAAATGCTGCTGGAGGGGCTGCAGCGAGAATCAAGTCTTTCCTACGCATCATAAAATGCTCATCATCAGGACCACAAGTATTCAAGTTAAACATGGCTTGTTTCATGTCCATTTCCTGTATCACTTGCACTAAATCTACATTCATAGTCCATTTACTCATGGTTTCTGGCAATTCTCCGGCATCCTGCCAAATGCTTCGAGATGCCACCATTAACCAATCCATCAGGGAGTGATCTCCCTGTCTGACTCCCAAACAGTGACTGATCTGCAGTCACTGCCGCAAAGAGGGATGGGTCGTTATTGAGGCTAACTTCTCCATCTCGGCTAGAGATAGCTGCCAGCATCTCTCAGTGTTGCAATTTCAAGGCATTAGGAGCAACCAGTCTACCTGCCTGACAACCTTCTACTGGTCTTTGGGGATTGGGTCCATCAAGGGCAACGAAGCCTTCTCTAATGCCTCAACTTGCTCCCAGTCTTCCAAGGCATCAGGACCACTGCTACCAGATACCATAAACCAGTCAGAGGCCACATGTCCTCCAATGGGATAGATGGGGTACTTACCCCAGAATCCTGCCCACTACTACACCAAGTTCCTCAGCCAGGGACTTGACCCTTCTGGGTGCAGGAAATTGGAAGAACACTCAGGTGCAAGCAGACAAGTGGGACATGCTTTATTACAACAAAACAGCCAACAACTGGCTGGTCAGTGGAAACTTAGGTACAAGCTCAAACAAAAGAGGCTTTTTGCCAAATAGTAACATCAGTATTTGGGTTATAGAAAGGCACGCCTGTGCAGTGTATACAGTAAGATTGCTGTGTCCTTGCTCAGATTGGTCTTGAACATCCGGCGTACTCTGGACAGGGCCCCCACACCAGGTTATATAAGTTGTCAATCATTATTTATTCAAATAGGTTTTCAATCCCTTTCTCTCTCTTTTCTCCTTCTGGTTCCCCTGTGATGCAAATGTTGTTATTCTTTATCTTGTCCTAGACATCCCCTAAACTACTCTCATTTTTTAAAATTCTTTTTTCTGTTCTGATTGGGAGTTTTCTGTTACCTCTTATTCTGAAATGCCGATTCAATCCTCTGCTTCATACAACCTACTGCTTATTCCTTCTGGTGTATTCTTAATATGCTTACTATCTCTTTTTTTTAAGTTCCCAATGAGTTCATTCATTCTTTCTCTAAGTTCCTTGAGCATCCTTATAACCATTGTTTTGAATTCTGTATCTGTTATATTGCTTGCCTCCATTTTATTTAGTTGTTTTTTGGGGGGAATTTCTCTTGTTCTTTAATTTGAGGCATTTTTGTCTCCTAATTTTGGCTGCCTCTCTGTAGTTGTTTCTGTGTATTAGGTAAATTTTCTATGTCCCCAGTCTTGGTATAGTTTTTTATAGTAGGTATTTTATGGGGCTCACTAACACAGTCTCCCTTATTACCCAAGCAAGGTACTACAGGAATGCCCTTTGTGTGGATTATGTGAGCCTTCCTGTTGTAATTGAATCTTGATTGCTATGTATCTGTGCACATTTATGTGTGGGGTCGACCCTCAGCTGGCTGACTGTGAGGATTGATTCCCAGCACAGTATACAAGCTGCTGTGTGGATGCTGACCACATGAAGTGAAATTTGCTCCAGCAGGGTCTGGTGCCTACCAAAATCTTCCTTGAGAAGCTAATTGGGTCCTGCTCTAATGTGGTTCTGGGATCTCATGGGAGGGACTCTGGTGCAGGTCAATGTCAGATGCTGCCTTTGTCAGATCTTGAACTACCTGTTTGGAGCTATAAAGGGATACGCAATTTATGGGTGTCTTGGTGTGCATAGGAGTGGCTAAGGTGCCCACCAAGACCAGCTTCCACCTGTATTAAGCCTAGGGAGTCAGGTCAGCAAAAGGCCCACAGCAACCTGAGATCTGCCTCCACTTGCCTTTGCCTGCCAGCTGCCTGTTCGTATCAATCACTGAAAGAACCTCTGGCAGTATATGAGTTTCATGAGGTAGTTTCTCAGTGAGTCACCAGGTTAGCAGAAGTTCTGTTCACCAGATTGATACAGATTCAAATTTGTTGCCAGTGCTGGGACACAGCAAAAGTTACAGGGTACACCAAGGCCAGCAGCCACATGCCAGGTGCCCAAAGACCTTTGTGATGGGGTGGTGGGGTCTCAGGGAGTTCTTGGCAGAGTTCATTAGGCCCAAATAGACCAAGATTTGGCCTTGTGTAAAGATGGCCCTGCACAGGAACAGTGGCTTTAGTTGGGCAGGCGAGGGAAAAATGGCCCCTAACCTAGAGCCACACAATTCAGTCTGTCCCCAATTCTGGTTGGACCTTCTCAAGAGCACTAAGCTCTGCAGGGCAGGACTTCCAGGAGTCAAGGAGGTAGGGTTAGTGGATTTCTCATGGGAAGGCAGGACTGATCAGGCTCTCAGGAATAGTGGGGGAGAGAAACCCCAGAGCCACATAACTCAGTCTCTCAGTCTCTGATACCCCCTGAGTCCACCTGGACCTCAACACCACTGTCCAGGTAGCTCACTAATCCACAGAGTATGAGCTTTGCAGGGTAGGGCCACAGGGAGTTGGGAGAATGGGGCTATTACATTCATCAGGCTGATGCCTTATGGAGGGAAGTGCTCAACCCAAGAAAGATGGTATCTGTGGGCAGTGTGGGAGAGGGACTCAGCACAGGTACTCTGGCAGTTGTCCCTTCAAGCTGTCTTCCCAGAGCCACATAATCCAATCTCTCTTCACACAATTCTAGTCCACTTCAAGCTGTCCTCCTTTTTCAGAACCCAAGGTGAGTGGCTACCAATGAGGTTTTGTGCACTGGCCCTTTAAGAAGGCAGGAGGGTTTCTAGCAGAATTTGTCTCTCTCTGGCAGACAGAATCCATGCTGATTTTCACAGCCAGATGTTATGTGAGCGCCTCCTCCAGGCTCTGATGTTCTGGTCTGGGGAGCCCGCTGTGGGGTTAAAACCCCAAGCTTCTCAGGAGTAAACCTTTGCAGCTAAGATATCCCTCCAGATTCTCAGCTGCTGCATGTGGGTGCAGGGCCAGCCCTTTTTGCATCTCCAACCTTCCTACCAATCAAAATGTGGCTTCTTCTATAAATCCTTGGTGATAAAAGTACAACTCAGCTCATCTTCATTTGACTATTTAGGTTGATTAGTCTATATTTTAGTTATAATTCCAGGTTGGTTCTGGGAGGAGATGAGTGTAACTTCAACATACTCTGCTGCCATCTTGGATTCTCCCAGGTGGCAGAGAATTTCATCCCCAGGCCTTGAGATCTAATCAAGTTTGCCTAGAAAGATATTAAAACGGCCCTGGCCAGTTTTTCTCAGTGGTTAGAGTGTCTACAGACTCAAGGGTAATGGTTTCAATTCCAGTCAAGGGCACGTACCTTGATTGCAGGCTTAATCCCTGACCCCAGGACTGGGTGCATGCAGGAGGCAACCAATCAATATGTCTCTCTCACATTGATGTTTCTGTCTCTCTCTCTCCCCCTCCCTTCCACTCTCTCTAAAAATCAATGGAAAAAAATATCCTTGGGTGAGGATTAACAAAAAATAAAAAGAAAAACATTAAAACTTATTGTTGACTGTGGGGCAAAAGTCTAATGGCCACCATAACAAGAAGGTATCTTCAGACCAAAAGATGAAGCAAGCAACTTCATAGAAAATAACAGAATTACAAGGTAATTTACTTACAGGAAGATTGGGCCAGAGTGGACAGATGACCCAGCAATTTTTCTTAAGTTATTATTCACTACCAGACTCCTATTACAGTACTTCTTTTATAGTATAACTCAGGTATAATGATTGACAAGACAAAGAGACAAAGAATGCAATAGTTTCAGGGGGCATCCCTCCTGGTGGTCTTATGATAAATGATTGCTTATAATTGATACTCTTACCTAATTGATACTCTTACCAGTTTGATATTTATCTCAGTTGTCAGGCCATTCTGGCTGTTTCTAAAAAAAATATTTAAGGCTACATTTTAAGGAACACAGACCAACATCAACTAGAAGGTTTGCTAAGGACAGTGAAGTTGGTCACAAAGATCACAGCATGAAACTTAAAATGAAATCTGGACACAGAGAGAGAATTAGTTTTGTTCATATATACATGTATACACTTAAGAACCAGTAACTCCTTTTACTTTCCATCCACCACCACTCCTTTTTAAACAGAAATGTCTGTGACCCATGCCTGTCCCTCCACTGTGTGCTGGGAATGTTGGGTGGGTAGTTTCTTCAGTATCATGGGTCTATAGATGAGGAAGAATTGTGCTTAAAAGCTGTATTTAAATAGTTATCGCCTAGTAAGTCGGTTTGGCTCAGTGAATAGAGCGTCGGCCTGTGAACTGAAGGGTCCCAGGTTTGATTCTGGTCAAGGGCACATGCCTGGGTTGCAGGCTCGATACCCAGTTGGGGGCGTGCAGGAGGCAGCCGATCAATGATCCTCTCTCATCATTGATGTTTCTATCTCTTTCTCCCTCTCCCTTCCTCTCTGAAATCAATAAAAAATATGTTAAAAAAATAAATAGTTATCACTAGGAAACTCATTCTCACCTGACTTTGAGGAGTTAGATGATGAGATCTTGGACTTTGAGGTGATGAGATAATGATATTTAGATTTAGATGATGATGTTGGTTCACAAACTGGCCCCTCTACATGGAGGGCAAGAAGAGATGGAAGAAATAAGTAGACTACTCCAGATAGATAGGTGGCAGGTTTAATAAACAAGGCAACGTATTTGAAAACCAGAAGACTCACTTCCACCTGCCAGAATCTATATAGAGAATATACCTAGGCTCAGTCAAATATACCATCCAGATTGTCTCAACAATACCTATCTCTCTCATGGTTGCATCCTTGGAACAGCTCCCACTGTGGGAACAGTTGGCTGAGTGCACAGTCCAAGGACAGGGGAGGGGTAAGGAACCTTCAATTGCTGAAGTCCAGCTCAGTGATCAACTGGAGGTCATGTCCTATTGATGACCTCCACCAACAGATGAGAATTTGTATTTTGTGTTGATACTGTAATAGGTAGAGACTTGGGAACCTTGAGATATAGTGAATAATCTTGCATTTAGGAAGGATACTAGTTATTAGAGGACAGAGGTTGGACCCCGCTTCCCCTTGACCCATAAGTTCCTGCTGCTGAGTTGAGGAGACACTTGTATGAAGAGATATCCTCTCCTTGATTATGTCATGCTGTATTGCACTAGTGAGTTTCAGAAAGAGATATCATTACCCTTCATGGGCCTGACCTAGTCATAGAAGATGGTATAGATGACTACATCAGATCTTGAAAACAAGTTGGCAATATTTGGTGACATTATGTAAGCAACTGACCTCTGATGAACTAGTGCATATTCCTGGGTCTACCTCATAACTTCCTGATGACTCTGTCACCAAACTGGGGTCCTGTGGGTAGAGGGAACCTATGTACCTTCTGCTTCCCCTATTAGCCTGGGGACTCCCAGTGCGGACTGCCTTCTTGGACCTGACACCAGCTTCTGCAGCTTCCGATGTGGCGCAAGGCCATCTGAGTCCAGATCAGTGCACTCCACCGACCCCCAGGAGGCGGTTTCCCAGCTGCCCTTGCGTGGTGGCCAAGGTGCTGTCCGCTCCATCTGATGGCGAACGCTGGGGTGGGGGGTGCAGTTCCAGGCTGGTGGGCAGCCTACGCCCTGGCTGTGGCCCTTCTCTGGCTGTGCCCACTACTGCTGCACGCCCAATCTGCGGGGACCACCGCCCAATCTGCGGGGACCACCGCCCAGCCTGCGGGGACCACCGCCCAGCCCACGAGGACCACTCAGGCCGGGGCTGGTGAGTGGGCAACTAGGGCAAGGGAGCCCAGGTCGCCCACTTTGACATGTCCCACCCTCAACAGCAGCCAAGGGGGTTGGGCTCTAAGGTCCCTGGGTTTCTGCGGAACATACGCGGTGGGGCCATGGAGGGAGGGAGATGCAGGGGAGACCAAGGTGCCCCCTCTGCCCTGCAGCTCTTTCCCACTAGATTTCAGTATCCTAGGCCAGGAGTAGAGGTCCTGCACTAGCCTGTCTCTGTCAGCCCCCCACAGCCTCTTCATTTTAAGAATGGGAAGTGCTACTTCAAGAGGGGGGTTATCAAGCAAAGTATGTATCATTTGGCCTCAGGCTCCCTAGAATATTGTACTGAGGTGGGAGGTGTGCAAACAGGTCATTATCAGTAGCCCTGAGCAAACAGCATCCCTCTGTAAGTCCTCAGTTTCTGGGACTTCAAACAGTTGTGTATTAGTTAAGTGAAATCGGTCTGGGGAAGGACCTGGGGAAATGCCACTGCCCAGCCTGGACCTCCTCACTGCTATTCTGATCTGTACCTACCTGGCTGCCCCCCCTCCTCCTTTGCCCCCTCCTCCAGACCCACAAGCTGCTTCCTTAATGCTGTCATCTCCAGTGAAGCCAGGTGGCCTTTGTCACATAGGCCATGTCACTTCACTCTGGGTTTATGGAGGCAGCAAGGCTGTGCCTCAAGACTGGGACTATCTCCACAGTGTGTGGGAGGCCCGTGGTGACTGGGAAGATCTTTGGTGGCAAGAATGCATCTGACCAGCGGTGGCCATGGCAGGCCAGCCTGCTCTACCATGGCAAGCACATCTGTGGAGCAGCCCTCATCAGTGCCTTCTGGGTGATCTCAGCTGCCCACTGTTTCCAAAAGTGAGTCTTCCCACAGGGGTGCAGCTGCTGGGGGGTGGGAAGGGAGGGAGCACAAAATGGCCAGAAAAGAAGAGGGTAAAGGAGGTTGCAGCTTTTTTTTCTTCTAGGCTTTGTTCTGGGATAGTTTGCTGCCACCAGGTGTCTCTGGGTGCTGTTGCAGTCCTCTCTACCTGGAATACCATCACTGTTCACCACCTGACTCTAGTCTTCTGACTGTCTTGAGTCATTTCTCCTAGGACAGAGGATAATTGCCTCATCTCTCCTCATGGGGATGTTCTTTTCACCCCCCTCTTCATATTGTGATAACATATACCAAGATGGCGTGGTTGTCTCAGCTACATTATTTTTAAGTAGCTAAATGGAAATTGGCTCTAATTATGATTATCAGTAAATACTGGAAAACAGACTTTAGTTCCAAAATAATTGCCTCCAGTTCATTCTTTATTTTTCCTAAACTTTAGGAATCTAAATCCTGTTTCAACTCAAGGTGGACTCTGGTTTCTATATGTTGCCCAGCTCTAGATAGCCCCATAAGATTCCAATGTGCCTCAGTTTCCTCTTGTGCAAATGGTAGTTGGTGTGTAGTGTCCCTTGCCACATCCTGGCACAGGCTTCATGCTGTAAGTCAGAGTGACAGTACCAAGGCTGGGGGTGGGGAGCATCAGTCAGGGCCCATTGTGAACAAGTATTTTGCCCTCTTGTCTGAAGGCTGGCTCCAGCACAACTGCCTGAAACTTCCCTGGGTCCTGACTACTTGCACACTTGGCAGTTCCTCTCTAGAGGTGTGCTAAGACTCTGCACACCTAACTAGAACTCAGCTCTTTCTTTCACCTCTGTAGAACTATGTGCCTAAGAATAGCTGTTGTCACCACTGTCCTCACAGACCAGAGTGAGGAATAAAGAAGATGGTCTCTGTTCCGGGAGATGGGTGCAGTTAGGAGAGTGGACTGCTCCTCAGGTGTATCCTGGGTTTATTTTGTGCCCAGAGGGAGTGATAAAGTCATCATGCTCCATGTCAGGAAGACAAGGCTGCTGGTGTCAGCTGGCTTTGAGACCCCACTTCTATTCATTTATTCAGCACACATGGGTGCCAGACCCCATGTGAAGCCCACTGTGGGTGATGTAGAGATGCAAGGCTCCACTTGAAACTTCTCATCCTATAAGAAAAGTAAGACACAGTCCACCTACTGTGATACAGGGTAGAGAGTCCATAATGTGTGAGAGGGTAGATGCTGAGCAAGTGTCAAGAGAGGTGCTGTAGATCTCATCAGATGTTGGGCCTTATGGAAGAAGGATTCAGGCATGGGGAGTCTGGGTAGGGGACAACACAAGCAGGACACCACACACTCCTCTATTGGCTCCACAAAAACTTGTTGAGTGCCTGTCACCAGATGGGGATCAGCCTTTAGAGAAATTGGTGTGTGTGTGGACTGGGAAGGAAGAGGATGAATCATTCTAGGATGGGAAATGGGGTCTTTGATATTCACTCCTGGGTATGGGACCTTACAAGGGTTCTGGTCAAAGTTGGGAATGAGCCAAGTCTCCTCTCCTCAAAAATGAAGGGGTATAACTTCATGTTTCCAGCACTAAGATTCTCTGCTCCTTTGATTCTGGGACATGCTGGGAAAGCCATCAGTAACTTTCAAAGGATAAATGTCCTGAGGCTGTGGACAGCAATCAAACCACCTCAAGAGAATGTTAGGAAGGGAGGAGAAAGAGACCACTGGAATAATGGTGGGCTCTAATTACTAACCAGTGGGTGGGGAAAGCAGTCAGAGTAAGGGTGCTGGTCCAGCACCCAGAGGAGATGGGTGATAATGGAGCCTCTCCACAATAGGTCCCATGAGCCATCAGACTACAAGATCCTGCTAGGGTACCATAAGCTACAGCATCCCACCGAGCACAGCCTGCAGATGACGGTATATCGAGTCATCGTCCACGATGATTTTAATAAGCGCTACATCATGGGGAGTGACATCGCATTATTGCAACTACATTGGTCTGTGAATTTTACTTCCCATGTCCTCCCTGCCTGCCTCCCAGAGCCTAATGCAACGTTGCCCCCTCATACCTCTTGCTGGATAACTGGCTGGGGAATGATCACTGAGGAAGGTGAGTAGGATAGGGGAGATGAGGAGAGTGAGGCTGAGGAGGAGGGGGGTGCAGTGGCCACCATGGGGCCCTGACAGCATGTCCTAAAACTTCAAGTTTTCTTTAGTTCGTTGTTCAAAAAAATCTGAGTATCTCTAACTTTTGGAAGCAGGAACTTGGGGTGTTTTTCGACTTGAGCCATTCAGGATTCCACCCTGACTCCCAGGTCCTCCTTGGGTCAGGCTCCTTCAGAGCTTGCTTTGTCAAACACCTCTTGAAATCCTACTGCCACAGAAGGTACTTGGGCAGCAGTCAGGAAATGAAGCAGGCCTGCTCTCTGGTATGGGTGGTGGAATTGGACATTTATAGCTTTTACCTCTGTGAACTTCACTTCTCTTTATTCTAACTGAAGTAAAAGTTGCCCATTCTGCCTGCTTGCTGGGCTTGTATATTTTTAGATGGAGAAAAGAGAAATGTTGGGCAAAGATTTTTGCACAGGGATGAATGCTTTTGTTTTAAACATAACATTGAGTGAAAAAATAGGATGTAAATTTGGCAAAACATCTCATGAAGGCATTGGGGACAGGACTTTCTTTGCTGTGCAGGCCAGTGCCAGTATCCCTGCTCCTGTCCACTTCCAACATTTCCAAAGACACCCTCCTGGGATGGACTCATTAAGAACCACTGGCATACCAAACAAGATTCTCCAAGCTGGTCAGAGGATGGGAGTTGGGGAATGAAGTGAAGTGAGCTGCCACCAGGACAGGGAGCAGCTGCCATCAAAGAGGGACTCAATTGTCTTTCTCCCTCCACTCCATCCACCCCCAGACTGCAGTTGCTGGTCTGGGCTGCCCCTGAGAACATGTGAGGGCCGTACACAACTCATACTCTATAGGAGTGCTCGGTCACTGTAACACTGTGCTGCCTCATGAGAACACCAGGTCAGATCTGTGAGCAGTATCTGGAAATAGAATCTACAGGAAAGGTGTCCACAAACCAGATGCTCCTTGAGGCAAGGCCATGTTTTATTTGTCATACCACCTAACCCCATCTAGCATCTTCTAGGTATATCACTGCTACTCCTTGACCAAGCCAGGACTCATAGCTTCCACCCTCTGTGCCTCTACTTCTGGCCCCACATAGCAGCCAGATTAATTGTTCTTAAAATCTAAGTAGACCCTTCAGTGGTTTCCCAGTATGATTAGAATAAAATCCAAACTTCACAACCTGGTGAGGAGGCCTTGCTTGCCCTGGATCCTGCTATGACTGTGTCTAATTTTTTTCACCCCCATAACAACCACACTGACCTCCATCCTGGTCCTTCCAACTGTATGCTGCTCACTTTTGCTCTCTTGTCTGCCTTGAACATTTCCGCGCCCCCCCCCCACCGCTCTTTACACATCCTCTGAGAGGCTTCCTCAATCCTCTTAGCCAGAATGGTGACCTCTTCTTCAGCAGACAGGTTAGAGAGGCAGCTGGCTTCTTCCCCAGGCTCCACCTCATATCTGACCAAACTATCACTCCCCTGCAGAGTTCCTGCCTCCACCTTCACAACTGCAGGAGGGAGAGGTTGGCATCATAGACAACGAGGTCTGTAAAATTTATTTCCAATCGCCAAACACCAGTAAATACTCTCTACATGAGGATATGCTGTGTGCCGGGGACCTCATTACTGGAAAGTCCATCTGCCGAGTAAGTAAGACCAGCTCCATATCTTCAGTCGGGGCTATCTCTCCTCTCCTGTGGCATCTGTTCTCTCTCTCTCTCTCTCTCTCTCTCTCTCTCTCTCTCTCTCCTCAGCCTCTGGTTTTTTATTTCTTACCCACCCCAGTTAGAAGTGTCAGAGCCAAAGGACAGAAGCCACTATAGAGTCCACTCCATCTGTTTTCTTCATTTTTTAAAAGAGCTTTGTTGAAGTACAGCATTCATAGGAAAGGGCACCATTTATAAGTGTGCCATCTGATGCATTTTAGAAACTGATACACTCCTGGAACCAGCACCCAAAGGGTCCTCCTTATATCCCTATCTTGTCATTAACTCCCCCCAGCTAACCCTGGCCTGGCTTCTTAAGCACCATAAAAAAGTGTCAGGACTTCTATACATGGAATCATACAGGACACATTCTCATTGGGTCTCTTTCAGTCATTGTTATGTTTGTAAGATTTATTCATCTTGTGTGTAGTTTATATTATCTTATTGCTGAATAGTGTTCCACTGTGTGAATATAGTATCACTTTATTTATCCATTCTAGTGTTGGTGGCATTTAGGTAGTTTCCACATGAGACCATTACAAATAGCACTCTGTGAACATCCTAGTGCATGTATATTGGTGCACATGGGTTCACACTTTGGTTGGGTATAACCTGGGAGCAGAATTACTGAGCCATATAATAGGTACATGTTCCTCTTATAAATGCTGTAGGGCAGATTTCCAACCTGTGTGTACCAATTAGACTCCTACAGCAGGTAAAAGTTCAGGTTGCTCTACATTGCCACCAGTACTTTATGTGGTCCACAATTTTTATTTTAAACATTGCACGTGATTTTTAATTTGCATTTCTCTAGTGAATGATGAAGATAAGCATTTTTTATATGTGTATTGCCTTTTTGTACAGTATATATTCAAGTTTTTTGCCATTAGTTCTATGGGATCTTCTGTCTTTCCTATTGAATTGGCTATTATGGATTTATGTATTATGAATGTCTTCTCTCATTCTGTGCAATCTTTCAATTTTATGGTGGAGAAACTGAGGCTCAGAGAGGGAAGTAGATAGTCCAATGCAAGGTAGTGAGACCACAGTCAAACTTGGAGAAGCCATGCCCTCCTTTGGAACTGTGGCCACTACAGGCTTCCTCCTACAGTCTTCTCTCCCTCTCTTGCACCTTCTTTCCAGCTCTTTCTCTCTCTCCCTGGCCATCTCCAAACAGCTCAGATATATACTGCCATGATTCCCACCTTAAAACACCTTATGTGCATCTTCTCTCCTCCCCCAACCCCCTGCCCACTGTCCTGATTCTCAGACCACTGTCCCAGCAGGGCTCACCACAGGGCTGTTGGCACTTGCCGTCTCTTGCTTACACATTTCTCCTTCTCACCTCAGCCCATTCCATGAAGCTTTTGTGCCCCCCCCCTCTCTCTCATAGCGCTGCTATCCAACATCAGACCTCCTTCCCCTGTGGTGCTCAGCAGCATACCTTAGTGCTTCCCTCCGACTTCAAGGGTGGCTCTTCCTGTGTCTCATGCTCTCCTCCTCTTTCTGACCTCCACACACCAAGGAGCCACCACTCAGCACTCATTCTGGCTTCTTGTATTGCTCCATTTTTGTTTTTTAGATGGAGATAAAGGGTTAGATATTGCCAGTCCTGGGCCTAACCATTTCTTGTCTGTCTCCATAAACCTTTCTGCTACAGTAGTGTCCTGACTGGTCTCCCTCTGCTGATTCATGCCCTGCTACTGGCTGTGCTCACCCAGTCTCAGAACCATCCTACCATTCTTTTAGAATCTGTATCAGGTCACATCACTTCCCTGCTGAGTGTCATTTAGTGTTCTCTACACACACACACACACACACACACACACACACACACACACACACACCACTCATGAGGGCTGGCCCTTCCACTGCTCAACCTCCCCCACACCAAGCACAGTGGCTACCTCTGCCTGCACCTCGCAGAGCCAGGCCTTGCTCATTCCTCCAGTCTTAGTTCAGAGAAGCTCTCTGATGGCCCAGTTAGAGCAGCCCTTTTCTATCCACTGGATGCTTTTGTTCCACATCTTGCATCTGAATATATGTGATATATTGTCTGTGTCTGTGTTGTATGCCACCTCTCTATGTCCTGTGTATGCAGGGTGCTCAGTCATGTTTATTCAACAGAAGGCTGGAGGGGTACTGTGTTTCTTTGGTTCCCACTTTTTGGCCTATAAGATAAAAGCATTATGCCTACCTGCCTTGAAGTCTTGCACTTGAGCCCCCAGAATTCTTCTAGAAGGCCAGTGGTTCTCAACCTTCTGACCCTTTAAATATAGTTCCTCATGTTGTGACCCAACCATAAAATTATTTTCGTTGCTACTTCATAACTGTAATGTTGCTACTGTTATGAATCGTAATGTAAATATGCAGGATGGTCTTAGGCAACCCCTGTGAAAGGGTCGTTCGACCGCCAAAGGGGTCGCGACCCACAGGTTGAGAACTGCTGTCTTAGGCTGTCCTGTAATTCCAACCACCCTCCCGCCTGGGCATGGGCATCCCCTCTTTTCCTCTGAGCATATCTAACAGATTAGCATTTTCTAAAGAAGCTCAACTAAGAAATTGAGGAAAAACTAGAGACCTTAATAAGGCAAAATCAAAGGCACAGGTGGGTTCGGTACCTGGCTGAGGATTTAGCCAGAGGTCTGCAGGCCAGGCCCCCAGGCCTGCCATAAGCTTCCCCTTGGAACCTCAGATGATACCTTCTCCCACATAGAGCTGGGAGGGCAAGAGGGCTGCCAGAGGTCTCCATGAGCATTCATATATATATATATATATATAATATTTTTTATTGATATCAGAGAGGAAGGGAGAAGGAGAGAGAGATAGAAACATCAATGATGAGAGAGAATCATTGATTGGCTGCCTCCTGCACACCTCACACTGGGGATCGATCCCGCAATGCAGGCATGTGCCCTGACCAGGAATTGAATCTTGACCTCCTGGTTCAGGTTGTTGCTCAACCATTGAGCCACACCAGCTGGGCTCCATGTGTATTCTTATAGGTCTACTAGAGGCCTGGTGCACAAAATTTGTGCACGGGATGGGGGTCCCCTCAGCCCAGCCTACACCCTCCCCAATCCGGGACCCTTCGGGGATGTCCAGCTGCTGGTTTAGACCCTATCCCTGGATCATCCCTTGGACATCTCTTTCACAATCCTGGACTGCTGGCTCCTAATTGCTCACCTGCCTGCCTGCCTGGTCACCCCTAACTGCCCCCCGTTGCTGGCCAGGTTGCCCCCAACTGCCCCCTCCCTGCTGGCCTGGTCGCTCCTAACTGCCCCCCCTGCCAGCCTGGTCACCCCTAA
>NW_005357271.1:587055-597921 GCF_000412655.1 Myotis brandtii | reverse complement strand
GCCCCCTCTGCCAGCCTGGTTGCCCCCAACTGCCCCCCCTGCAGGCCTGGTCGCCCCACACAGCCTGCTGCTCGGTCGTTTGGTCGTCCCTCAATAACCTCCCTGCCAGCCTGGTCGCCCATGCAGCCTGCTGCTTGGGCATTTGGTCGCCCCTCACTGACCCCCCTGTGGGCCTGGTTGCCCCATGCAGCCTGCTTGTTCAGTCATTTGGTCGTCCTTCACTAAGCCCCCTGCTGGCCTGGTCATAGGCAGCCATCTTGTGAGGGAGTGAGGGTCAATTTGCATATTGCCTCTTTATTATATAGGATGACTACCAGTGTGGAGGGATGCTCAGGGTCTCTTCCGAAACTTTGTGAAATAGGCTCCAGGCCCCACCCTAGATTTTTTTTTTTATCCAGGAGGTCTGTAGTAGGACCCTGTGTTTGGACTTTTCAAATTGCCCAAGTGATTCTGATTAGAACACCTTAAGTATAACCCCATCTTGATACAGGCCTCCTAAACTCCACTCTAGTGGAGGACAAGGGTTAGTCTCTTCACACTGCCTAAACAACGTATGCCCTCTTTTTCCTCAGGGAGATTCTGGAGGCCCCCTTGTCTGCAAGCTGAACAATACCTGGTTTCTGATGGGACTGTCCAGCTGGAGCTTGGCTTGCCACCAGCCCATAAGCCCCAGCGTCTTCACCAGACTCACCTACTTCTCCAGCTGGATCAGTGAGAAGCAGGAAGCCTCACCAAATCCTGATCCTTCTTCTGCTCCTCCTCAGAGCAAACCTCCTGCTTTGGATGACTTTAATTCTCTGGGCACTGTTCACAAGCCCAGGAGCTGCACAACCCTTGTGTTTTCACAGACCTTCCCTCTGCTGCTGATTTCCCTCAGGGCTCTGTGACAGACCACATGGTGCCCCTCTCAAGTCCTCACCCACAAGCATGCCTGCTTTAGTGCCAATGGGCCCTGCATTCTCCTAAATCTGTCCATCTCTGAGCTCTCCTGTCCACCCTAGGCCTGCTCTAGGACTGACAAAATAAAAATAATTTAACAACTTCCTGCTCCTGTTTCTGATCTATCAGAGCCACACACCAACCCCACCCCATTGGGCTCCAAGCTCCTCAATACAGGAAGGTCTCCCTTCTCCCTGGACTGAGGTGGAGAAATACGTACTAAGACAATGAGTGGCTGGCTGGCTGGCCATCTGGAGATGAGTCATTCTCCTCAGGGAGACTTCCAGAAGAGCTGACAGACTCAGAGGCCAGGGCCTCACCCTGTGAAGGAAATGGCATGCCCTAGGACCTATAGGGCACTGATGGCCAATATAATGGGAACAAAGTCCTCCTAGAGATGGACTCTGAGTTGGGGATGAAGAAGAATCTTCCAGGCCCAAAAGTCACAGAGGCTCTATTTGAAGTAGACTGTTCAGGGTCCCAGCCAGCAGTTTTCAGAGCTTTGCTCTAGGAACCAGCTCTTAGCCAATCCCTCCATACCAAGAGCCTTGTCCTCCACAAGTCTCCAGGGACCAGGCCCACCATCTCCTGTGGATTTGCCATAGCCTGCAGTGGTTGAGGGTTAGCTAACCCAGTACTTGCTGATCCAGCACTGAATCCATAAGCCATGTCCTAAGCTGCCCCCTGCAAACATGTCTGGGTCATAGACTCTTTTTTTTTTTTTTTTGAGTTTTCAACAGTTACAAATCTGAAGCCTCTGTTTGTTTACTAGTATTTCCTTTGTCTCTATAAAACAAAACCAACAATGTTTTTTTATTATTCTTGTGTTTATCAAAATGACACATGTTCACAAACAAGCTTATTTTTATCTTTAAAAATTTTTATAAACATAAAGAAATAGAGAAAAATCGAGAATAACATAATAAATACCTGTGGTCTCACCTTCCAGAATTACAAATCCTAACATATAGTCATTTTTGCTTCAGTTTTAAAGTAAAATTAAAGTTTCCTTTTGCTGATTCCATGCTTCTCCTTCCCTTCCCAGAGGCAACCAATGCAGATTTCCCATGTCTCCTTCAGACCTAGCCATTCTCAGCCCTGGCTGCACATCAGGATCACCTGGCAATATCTGAGAAACCCCTGTTGCCTGGGTCTCATACCAGACAAATTGGGTCATAGACTCTTAACTAGTTAGCAGAACTCTCACAAGGGCCTCACAAACACAGCTCCCCACCCTTGACAATGTGGGAGCAGCCCCCAGTTGTTGCAGTGTCCAAAGTGCCATCAGGTATTCTGTGCAAATTCTTTCCAATCCTGTTGTCACCCAAATAGTCCAGACCCTCACCAGTAGGTGAGAACAGGTGAAGTCACATGCACACAGTCACCAGAATCTTGCTGGCTCTAAGCCCTATACCAGGGGTGGGCAACTCCTGGCACATGTGCCAAACATGGCACGCCAGTAACTTTTGCTGGCATGCGAAACCCTCTCTTATAATCTTCCATTTACAATTTTTTTCTTAATATCGACTTCTTTATTTTTCAGATAAATTCAGTGTAGGTGCATCTTAGATAAAGAAATAATTTTACATAACAAGTTATCTTAAAGACCACAGACATGAATTGACGAGAGAGGGGAAGAGCAATTTCTATGCATCTGCCTTAACTCTCCCTGCCTTCCTAGATCCGATCAGTGTTTTGGTTTCAGCCTTAGACACAACGGGTTTTCGTTGACAAGACAACCGCCTCACCTACTTATTCAAAATTTCACTCTATAAAAATGAAACCTTCTCTCTCACTTTGCCCACCAGTACTAACGGAAGGGGAATAAATTTCTATGTTTCTCTCGGCAGCAAAAGTCCCACTGTTAATATCAAACAGAGTCATAAAGTTTTCTGTCCGACTATCAGTGTACATGTATACATTAAAAAATAAATGTATTTTTCATCATCATATAGTGTGTTTTTGTCGCTCGAATAAATTTTATTATTTCTTCAAGGTTCTTCACATACATACACCTTAAGAGATATCAAATAGGCGTAACATGTTCTCAAAAAATTAGGGTTGGCATGCAGAAGAATTTTGAGTCAGAGATTTTGCTGGTTTTGGCACACACTCACAAAAAGGTTGCCCACCCCTGCCCTATACCCCACATGCAGAGATTTTATTTCCAGCTCAGCAGTGTCTGGAAGTGGGAAGAAAAGCATTCCTTCTCTGATGGTAACCTCAGTTATGGGGCTGGTCAACATTTGGTCAGTTCATATTTGGAACATTGGCCACCCACTCTCCCTAGAATGGCCACTTTCCTTTCAATCCATGGTAGCCCTTATGCTGGATCCTTCTCATAGTGACCTCTGCCTGTTCATCAACAGCCATGCTTCTTTGTGGAGCATGGAGTGATGTGAGTGCTTGCCCCTTGATGGAGTTACTTGGGCACCCCTAACTCAGTGAAAGAAAATACATCTCCCGTCCACTCTGCAGATATGCCAAATCACAGCTCTACTTCCCTGATGCCTGGAACAAGCCTCAATGCTCAGTACTTTTATCTAGGTTTGGTCTCTTTACAGATCTGGACCCAAGGCCTAGCATGGTTAAGTAACTTGTCTGGTCACATGCGTAATAAACAGAAGAATAGGAATTTTACCCAAATCTCTTGAGAGAGCTCAGAGGTCTTTGTTCTTCCTTGTAATTCAAGCCATTCCCAGGTGCTTCAGGCCCTGACTAGCCCTCTCTCAGGCTACATTTGAGAGGCATGAGCTAATGTGTCCAAAGTGTGGACAAGAATTCCTTCTGGTCAGTGGCAAGGAAAGACCCCAAATAACAAGACTGAGGTCGGAGTGCAGAGTGGATATGCAAGGTAGTGAATCTGAGCTAGAGGGTGGACTAGAAGTGGCCCCTGTAGTGGGTTTCATCAGGAGCTCCCAATGGGCTGTGGCTCCCACCCCAACATTAACCCTGAATGAGTTGGGAGGTGAGAAGAAAATTTAGATTTCAGAAACCAAAATTAATGAGAAAAACCTGAAGAAAGAGGAGGTTATCATGAAGTAATCTATAGCTGGGGGAGAAGGAAGGTCTGTAAGAAAGCCCACTCCCTATGCTCTGGTTCCTTCCCACCACCACATTATCATAATAAATGCAGCCTGATACTTCTCAGGTGCCAGTGTGTTGCAGTGTGATTATGTCAACTATTGTGTAGGTCCCTTAGATTATCAAATGATTTCTCAACAGAAACACATCAGGCCAGAATGGAATGGAACAAAGTACACAAAGTGATGCAAAGCAAGGGACTGAATCCAAGAATACTCTATTCATCAAGGCTATCGTTCAATATTGAAGGGGAAATCAGGAGCTTTGCAGACAAAAAAAGGCTAAGGGAGTTTATCACTACCAGCCAGCAATGCAAGAAATGCTAAAGGGACTATTGTAAAAAGAAGAAATAAAAAGGGAAAAGAAAACACAGGTATAAAGAATAGAAATGGCTACAAACAAGTACCTTTCAATAATAACCTTAAACACAAATGGACTAAATGCTCCAATCAAAAGACATTGAGTGGCTGAATGGATAAGAACAGAGGACCCATAGATATGCTGTCTACAAGAGACCCACCTCAGAACAAAGGACTCACACAGACTGAAAGTGAAGGGATGAAAAAAATATGTTTTAGGCAAATAGAAATGAAAAAAAAAACACACAAAAAGGCTGGGGTAGCAATACTTATATCTGAAAAAATAGACCTCAAAGTAAAAGCCATAACAAGAGATAAGAAAGGCCACTTCATAATACTAAAGGCATCAATACAACAAGAGGATATAACTCTGGTAAACATATATGCACTGAATGCATGAGCACCCAAATACATTAAAAAAAAAAAACTCCTAGAAGACATCAAGGGAGAGATTGACAGCAATAAAATCATAATAGGGGATTTTGATACCACATTGACATCACTGAATAAATCCTCTAGCCCCCAAATCAGCAAAGAAACAGCAATCCTAAACAACTCACTAGATCAGATGGACTTAATCGACATCTTCCTAACATTTCACCATGAAGCTACAGAATATACATTCTTCTCAAGTGAACGTAAGACATTTTCAAGGATAGACTCCATATAGGGACACAGGCAAAGTCTTTTCAAATTCAAGAAGATTGAAATCATATCAAGCATCTCAGATCACAATGGCATATTAGAATAAATTACAATAAAAACAATAAAAAATCATAAACTTGGAGGCTAAATAGCATGTTATTAAACAATGATTGGGTTACCAAAAAGATCAAAGGAGAAATAAAAAAAATCCTGGAAACAAATGACAATGAAAACACAACAATCCAAAATCTATGGGACACAGTGAAAGCAGTCCTGAGAGAGAAGTTCATAGCATTACCTCAAAGAACAAGAAAAACTAGCAATAAATTACCTAATTGAACAACTTAACAAATTAGAAAGAAAGAAGAAAAGCCCAGAGTGAGCAGAAGAAAGAAAATAATAAAAATCCGAATGGAAATAAATGACATGGAGATTTAAAAAAATGATAATACAATGAAACCAAGAGCTGGTTCTTTGAAAGGATAAACAAGATTGATGAACCTCTAGCCAGGCTCACCAAGAAACAAAGAGAGAATACCCAAATAAACAAAATCAGAAATGAAATAGGTGAAATAACAACAGACCCCACAGGATACAAAGGATTGTAAAAAAAAAAAAAAAAAAAAACAAAAAACTATGAACAACTCTATTCCAACAAACTGGTCAACCTAGAAGAAATGAACATATTCCTAGAAAAGCATGACCTTCCGAAACTCAATCAGGAAGAATAAAAAAATCTAAATAGGCTAATAACTAAGGAGGAAATTGAAGCAGTAATCAAAAAACTTCCAGCAAACAAAAGCCCTGGGCTAGACAGCTTCACAGGGGATTTTTACCAAACATTTAAAGAATAAAACCTCTCTTCTTCAGACTATTCCAAAAAATTCAAGAGGAAGGAACACTTCCAAGCTCTTTCTATGAAGTCAGCATTACCTTAATGCAAAAACCAGATAAAGACACTACAAAGAAAGAGAATTACAGGCCAATATCTGTGATGAACATAGATGCTAAAATCCTCAACAAAATCCTAGAAAGTCAGATCCAGCATTGCATCAGAAAAATCATACACCATGACCAAGTGGGATTTATCCAAGGGATGCAAGGCTGGTACAATATTCGCAAATCAATAAACGTGATACATCACATATACAAGTTGAGAGACAAAAATCACATAATCATATCAATTGATGCAGAAAAGGCTTTTGACACAATCCAACATTCTTTCTTGATAAAAACTCTCAGCAAAGTGGGAATAGAGGAGTCGTACCTCAATATAATAAAAGCCTTATATCACAAACCTACAGCCAACTTCATACTCAATGGGCAAAAACTAAAACCATTTCCCCTAAGAACAGGAACAAGAGAGGGATGCCCACTCTCACCTCTCCTGTTCGACGTAGTACTGCAAGTGCTAGCCATAGCGATCAGACAAGAAGAAGAAATAAAAGGCATCCAAATTGGAAAAGAAGAAGTAAAACTGTCACTATTCGCAGATGACATGATACTGTACATAGAAAACCCTAAAAGACTCCATCCAAAAAATTACTAGATTTAATAAATGAATTTGGCAATGTAGCAGGATACAAAATTAACACCCAAAAATCTATAACATTTTTATACAACAACAATGAACCCACAGAAGGAGAATTTAAAAAAGACAATCCTATTTACCTTTGCACCAAAAAAATTAAGATACCTAGGAATAAACGTAACTAAGGAGGTAAAAGACCTGTACTCGGAAAACTACAGGACCTTGAAAGAAGAGATAGAGGAAGATATAAACAAATGGAAGAATATATCGTGTTCGTGGATTGGTAGAATCAACATCATTAAAATGTCCATACTACCTAAACAAATCTATAGATTTAATACAATCCCCATTACAATACCAATAGCATATTTCACAGACTTGGAACAAACTCTCCAAAAATTCACATGGAACTAAAAAGGATCCTGAATAGCTGCTGCAATCTTGAGAAAGAAAACGAAAGTTGGAGGGATCATGATACCCAATATCAAGTTATATTACAAAGCTACTGTTCTCAAAACTGCCTGGTATAGATCAATGGAACAGAACAGAGAACCCAGAAATCAACACAAGCCATTATGCTCAATTAGTATTTGACAAAGAGGCAAGAGCATACAATGGAATCAAGACAGTCTCTTTAGTAATTGGTGTTGGAAAAATTGGTCAGATACATGCAAAAATATGAAACTAGACCACCAAATTACACCATACACAAAAATAAACTCAAAATGGATAAAGGACTTAAACATAAGATGGGAAACCTTAAAAATCTTAGAAGAATCCATGGGCAGCAAAATATCAGACATATGTGGTAGCAATATCTTTACTGACACAATAGAAACTAAGGAGAAAATGAACAAATGGGACTACATCAAAATAAAAAGCTTATGCACAGCAAAAGAAACCATCAACAAAACAACAAGAAATCCCACTGCATGGGAAAACATATTTGCCAATGTTATATCCGAACAAGAACTAATCTCCAAAATATATAGGGAACTCATACATCTTAACAAAAAGAAAATAAACAGTCCAGTCAAAAATGGGCAAAGGACTTAAATAGTGAATTTTCGAAAGGGGACATACAGAAGTCCAAGAGACTTATGAAAACATGCTCTAAGTCACTAATCATCTGAGAGATGCAAATCAAAACAACGAGATACCATCTCATACATGTCAGAATGGCTATCATCAACAAATCAACAAGTGCTGGTGAGGGTGTGGAGAAAAAGGAACCCTCATGCACTGCTGGTGGGAATGCAGGCTGATGCAGCCATTGTGGAAAACAGTATGGAGTTTCCTCAAAAAATTAAAAATGGATGAATGGAAATCTTGGGTTCCCTCTCTCTCTGACCTCCCTCTCCTTCCTCCCCCCCCTCCCCCCCCAAAAAATGGAACTCCCATTTGTTTCAGTAATCCCACTTCTAGGAATATATCCCAAGAAACTAGAAACACCAATCAGAAAGGATATATGCACCCCTGTGTTCATAGCAGCACAATTTACAATAGCTAAGATTTGGAAACAGCCTAAGTGCCCATTAGCAGATTAGTGGATTAAAAAACTGTGGTATATCTACACAATGGAATAGTAAGCTGTTTTAAAAAAGAAAGAACTCTTACCATTTGCAACAGCATGGATGGACCAGGAGAGCATTATGCTAAGCAAAATAAGCCAGTCTGAGAAAGATAAATATGACATGATCTCACTCATTTGTGGAATGTAATGAACAACATAAACTGATGAACAAATGATACCGAGACAGAGAAGCGTCAAATAGACCCTCAAACTTCAGTGGGAAGGAGGGGGTAGGGTGTAAGAGATCAACCAAAAGACTTGTATGCATGCATATCAGCATAACTATTAGACACAGACACTAGTGGGGTGAGAGCATGTGCTGGGGAGTGGGGGTGGATGCGGGGAGGTCAATGGGGGGGACTGGAAACATATGTAATACTATATGAAATATTTTAAACAAGAGAAAAAAGTTCAGGAAGCACATAGAGTCCCAATCAAGATGAATTGAAAAAGACCCACACCTAGACACATCATAATTAAACTTGTAAATGGTAAAGACAAAGAAAAAATCTTAAAGTAGCAACAGAAAGACAGAAAGTTGCCTACAAGGGATCTCCCATTAGACTGCCAGTTGATTTCTCAGGCCAGAAGGTTGTGGCATAAACCACACAAAATAATGAAAAGCAAAAGACTGAACCCAACACTGCCTTGTTGTATACCCAACAAGGCTATCATTTAAAATTGAAGGTGAAATAAAGAGCTTCTCAGACAAAAAAGGCTAAAGGAATTTATTACTGCCAAATCAGCATTGCAAGAAATGCTAAACTGGTGTAAGAGGAAGAGATAGAAAGAAAGAGTGGGACAAATGCATAAAGAATAAATATTGCTATGACTGGTTTGGCTCAGTGGATAGAGAGTCGGGCCTCTGACTGAAGGGTCCAGGTTTGATTCTGGTCAAGGGCATGTACCTTGGTTGTGGGCTTGACCCCCGGTAGGGGGCATGCAGGGGGAAGCTCATCAATGTTTCTCTCTCATTGATGTTTCTGACTCTCTATCCCTCTCCCTTCTTCTCTGTAAAATATTAATAAAAATGTCTTTTAAAAAATTAAAATGTAAAGGGCTTACATTTAAGGTTACTATTGAGAGATACAATAAATAAGTACCTCTCATGTGGCTGGAGTGTCTCAGTGGTTGATTGTTGACCTGTGAACCAAGAGGTCATGGTTGGATGCCCAGTCAGGTCATGTGCCCGAATTGTGGGCTAGATCCCCAGTAGGGGGCATTGAGAGAGCAGCCAATCAATGGTTCTCTGTCATCATTGATGTTTCTATCTTTCTCTCCCTCTTTTTTCCTCTCTGAAACCAATAAAAATATTTTTAAAAATAATAATAAGTACCTTTCAATAGTAACCTTAAATAAAGGGCTTAAATGCTCCAATCAAAAGACATAGGGTAGCTGAATGTATAAGAAAACATGGCCCATATATATGCTGTCTATAAGACATTCACTATGAACAAAAGGCTTACACAGGATGAAAGTGAAAGGATGGAAAAATTTGTTGATACAAGCGGAAATGAAAAAAAAAAGCTGGGTAGCAATACTCATATCTGACAAAATAGACTTCAAAATGAAGGCCATAAGAGACAATGAAGATCACTACATAATACTAAAGAGATCAAACCACAATAGGGTACAACCCTGGTAAACATATATGCACCTAATAAAGGAGCATGCAAATATATTAAAAAAAACTTCTAGAGGACTTTAAGGAAAAGATCAACAACAATACAATAAAAGTAGGGGAACTTAACACCCCACTGACATCGCTGGATAGAGCTTCTAGATAAAAACCAACAAGGAAACAGTGATCCTAAATGACACAATAGATCAGATGGAATTAATTGACAGTTAGAGAACATTCCACTCCATGTCTATAGAATACATTCTTCTCAAGTGCACATGGGTCATTCTCAAAGACAAACCACATGTTAGGACACAAACGAAGTCTCTAAAAATTCAGGAAGACTGAAATCATATCAAGCATCTTCTCAAATTACAATGGCATGAAACTGGAAATCAACTACAATAAAAACACTTAAAAAATTCAGATCCCTGTCCCTGTCTCTCTATCAAAGGACAGTGGTCCCACCCGGTCCCAGCTTTTTCCTTCCATCTCTGTGTCTGTCTCTTTCTTTCATTTTCTCAATCCCCAGCAGCCGCTACTCAGGAACTGGACCATGCTCCAGCCCCACTGGATGCGGAGAAGAAAGAAATATTCACAGAGAATAACAATTAGTCTCCAAGCAGAAGTGATTGCCCCACCCTGTTGAAAAACCTCTCCCCCACCTGTGGATGATTGTCTTAGGCTACTCAAGACTGAATCCAATCAGTCCGCAGACAGAAGTGGGTCTCTGGAGGCTATGAGTCTCTGCCTTATCTAATTAGTCAGAAACAGCATTAGACACAATCCTGTGCTAGAGATTGGGAGGCATAGCAGATCTACCTAATACATAGTCAAAAACTCAAACAGGCAGCAAAAATGGGGAGACAAAGAAACAACCCCAAAATAAGTACAAGAGAATTCTCCAGAAGAAGAGCTAAATGAAATGGAGATAAGAAATTTATCAGACATAGCCCTAACCGGTTTGGCTCAGTGGATAGAGCATCGGCCTGCAGACTGAAGGGTCCCAGATTCGATTCTGGTCAAGGGCATGTACCTTGGTTGCAGGCACATCCCCAGTGGGGTGTGTGCAGGAGTCAGCTGATCGATGTTTCTCTCTCATTGATGTTTCTGA
>NW_005357271.1:581533-585629 GCF_000412655.1 Myotis brandtii | reverse complement strand
GTGCACCTATGGATTAGGACAGTGGGTGGGGAGTGAGGGCGGAGGGTGGGGTGGGAACTGGTAGGAGGGGAGTTATGGGGGGAAAAAAGAGGAACCAATGTAATAATCTGAACAATAAAGATTTAATTAAAAAAAATTCAAACACACAAAGGCTAAATAGCAAGCTATTAAACAATGCATGGGTTACCAATGAGATAAAGGAAGACATCAAAAGCTTCCTGAAACAAATGAAAACAAACACACAACAATCCCAAATCTATGGGACGCAACAAAAGCAGTCCGAGAGGGAAGTTCATAGCACTACAGGCCTACCTCAAAAAAAACAAGAAAAATTTCTAATAAATTATCTAACTGTAAAATATAAAGAATTAGAAAGAGAACAACAAGGATTGCCCAAAGTAGAAGGAAGGAAATAATAAAGATCAGAGTGGAAATAAATAACATAGACACAAAAAGAACAATACAAAAAATCAATGAAACCAAGAACTGGTTCTTTGAAGAGATAAATAAGATTGATGAACCTTTAGCCAGACTCATCAAGAAACAAAGAGAGAGGACCCAAATAAATAAAATTAAAACTGAAAGAGTTGAAGTAACAATTGACACCACAGAAATTCAAAGGATTGTAAGAAAATACTATGAACAGCTATATGCCAAAAAGCTGGGCAACCTGGACAAAATGGACAAATTCCTAGAAAAATACAATCTTCCAGAACTAAATCAGGAATAACCAGAAAACCTAAATAGGCCAATAATAACTGATGAAATTGAAGCATTAATAAAAAAACTCTCAGCAAACAAAAGCCCTGGACCAGGCAGCTTCCCAGTGGAGTTTTAGCAAACATTCAAAAAAACAAACAAACAAAAACTAACATCTATCCTCTTCAAATTATTCCAAAAAATCCAAGAGGAAGGAACACTTCCAAGCTCTCTGTATAAGGCCAGCATTACTCTAATACCAAAACCAGACAGAGACACTACAAAGAAATAGAATGTCCTAGATAAACATGAATGCTAAAATCTTCAACAAAGTATTAGCAAATGAGATCCAGCAATATATTAAAGGATCAGACATTATGACCAAGTGGGATTTATTCCACAGATTCAAAACTAGTACAATATTTGCCAAGCAATACATTTGATACATCATATAAACAAATTGAAAGACAAAAAAATCTGATCATATCAATTGACAGAGAAAAAGCATTCAACAAAACCCAACACCCTTTTTTGATAAAAACTGTCAGCAAAGTAGAAATAGAGAGATCATTCCTCAACATAATAAAGGCCATATATGACAAACCTACAGCCAACATCATACTGAATGGGTAAAAACAAAAACCATTTCCCCTAAGAACAGAAACAAGACAGGGATGTCTGCTTTCACCACTCTTATTCAACACTAGAGGCCCGATGCATGAAAATTCATGCAAGAGTAGGCCTTCCTTCCCCCGGCTGCCAGCACCAGCTTCCCTCTGGCACTCGGGACCCATGTGGCTTCCCTCCAGCCACCAGCAAGGCACCCGGGACCCGGGCGGCTTCTCTCCGCCTAAGCCGGCAGTCGGACATCCTTAGCACTGCTGCAGAGGCAGGAGAGGCTCCTGCCACCACCGCTGCGCTCATCAGCAGTGAGCCCAGCTTCTGGATGATCAGTGCTCCCTCCTGCATTGAGCGTCTGCCCCCGGTGGTCAGTGCACGTCATATTGATTGGTTGTTCTACCATCAGCCCGAATCTGGCTCTCTGACATCCCCTGAGGGGTCCCAGATTGTGAGAGGGTGCAAGCCAGGCCAAGGTACTGCACCAGTGCACAATCAGGGCCGGGGAGGGATGCAGGAGGTTGGTCAGCCAGGCAGGGACCACGGGAGAGCTCCAGGGTGTGTCCAGCCCATCTTGATAAGTCCCAATCAGCCGGACCCCAGCAGCAAGCTAACCTACCAGTTGGATCATCTGCCCCCTGGTGGTCAGTGCACATCATAGCAAGCGGTTGAGCAGCCTTAGCATATCATTAGCATATTATGCTTTGATTGGTTAAATGGCCAACCGGACGACTGGACACAGCATATTAGGCTTTTATTATCCTACTAGAGGCCCAGTGCACAAATATTTGTGCACTCAGGGGGGTTCCTTAGCCCGGCCTGTGCCCTCTCGCAGTCTGGGACCCCTCAGGGGATGTCCAACTGCTGGCTTAGGCCCGCTCCCTGGGGGAGCGGGCCTAAGCTGGCAGACAGACATCCCTCTGGCAGCCTGGGAGCCCTTGGGGCAGCGGTTCTCAACCTGTGGGTTGCGACCCCTTTGGGGGTCGAACGACCCTTTCACAGGGGTCACATAAGACCATCGGAAAACACATATTTTCGATGATCTTAGGAACCGAGACACCGCTTCTCTATCCGTCTCCAGGCAGGTCCGCCCACATGCAGATACGCCCACATACAAGTACCCAACGTGATGACATCATCACACCAACCTCATCACATACACCCCATACAAATACAGATGTATGTGACAGGGTTGGCGTCATAATGTACTTATGCGGACCAGTCACACATATGTAGAGAGCAGCTACTGTGTAGAAAGCAGCTGCTGTGTTGAAAGCAGCAGTATTGGAGGTTAAACGACACTTCATAAATTATAATTACTGGGTAAATGTAAAATCATGTACTGTAAAATCATCAACTACTGCCAAAAAAAAAATATCTGTATTATGGGAACTTAATCTGGATGCTGATCGGTCTTTTAATATTCAGCTGTGGTTGATGTGAATACTGCCCCCTTGTGATAGTAACAGGTATGTTAAAAAACAACAACACAGAATGGTAAATCATAGGAAACTTTAATGAACTGTATTGACTGAACTATGCCATGTATCATCTTTTGTATTATTAAAGCTATTGTTATATATTATTTTCATTAGCAAACCATCCCATGACAATGGATCATGTAGAGAAGAACCTAGGTGACCCCACAGAACTCAGCTAATGAGGAGCCAGAGGAGGGACTCGCACCCTCGGGATACACAGCCTGAGCTCGCTGCTCCCTGTGCCTGTTCTACCCGACACCTGCTCTTGCAGGAATGCATTGAAAGTCTCGTTTTCCACATTTCTGTCTCCGAGTCCGTTATTTGAATTCGGACAGGTGAGCATTTCTCTCAAGCGCCGGTAAACGGTGCTGAACTCCAGGCTGGGCTGGTGCCCCTCTTCTATACACTTACGATGGTCACTGCACCCTTCAGTCCTAGCTACCTGCTTCCCCACCTGACTGTCCGTTTCCGGGGGCCAGGGACTGTGCATTGAAGACCTGACACCGGATGGAGACTGAGGGTGGGTATCGGAAGGCGATGGCAGAGTTCTAGGGGAGGGAACGAAGTCAAGGAGGGCAGAGTCCCATGTCAGTCATGTGTTGCTGCAGTGGGGCTATTCAGAAACAGCCACAAAGCCCAGTGGCTTAAACAACAGCATTTATAAGTCATGAGTGTCCGGGTCAGCTGCACGGCTCCGGCCCTGGGGACTCTCCTCTGTCTGCACTCAGTGGGCTGGTAGACTTTGCTGATCTCAGTGGCTGTCTCATACCTGAAACCTCCGCGAGGGTCCGTGTGGTCTCCCCTCCTAACTGCGAGCCCAGGTCTGGGCTCTGCCCACGGCAGGGCTCTAAGAGGGAGTGCAGAGTGCAAGGCCTCTCGTGCAGGGCGTGGGGAGCACAGCGCTGCTTCTGCTTCAGCTTATTAGCCAGAGAAGGTCAGGAGGCAGGCCAGGGTCAAGAAATAGGGAACTAGAGTCTATTGCTTGATAGGAAGAGCTACCAGTCAAGAGTTCGGGTGTGGCCACACCGAGGGGAAGGCTCGGGCTATTTTCTGCCATCCACTGGCATCATTTTAGGTTGACCTTTGACGGTGAGTGAGGGCATGCAAATTCCAGTAATGCTGTCCCCTTCAAGTCCTAAACATGCTTCATTATGCAAATGTTCCTCTGTGACTCTCTTCTTAGCTGCTTCCTTTTACTGTCTAGCTGTGTGTGTTCATGTAACTCAGGTTTGGTCTAAATTTATGGTGAGGAAAACATAATTAGAGAGGCGGAACTGCTGCCAAAAAAAAAAAAAAAA
>NW_005357271.1:562473-580712 GCF_000412655.1 Myotis brandtii | reverse complement strand
CATCACCACTGTGCTGGCAGCCATCAGCCTGGCTTGTGGCTGAGCAAAGCTCCCCCTGTGGGAGTGCACTGACCACCAGAAGGCATCTCCTGCATTGAGCGTCTGCCCCCTGGTGGTCAGTGTGTGTCATAGTGACCAATCATTCCCAGTCGTTCTGCTGTTAGGGTCAATTTGCATATTACCCTTTTATTATATAGGACTAGAGGCCCGTTGCAGGAATATTCCTGCAAGAATAGGGCTTCATGTGGCTGGAGTAAAGCAGAGAAGGGAGCAAAACTTGCTGAGGTGGGCTTCGGTCCCACTTCAAGCCCCTGCAGCTGGTCTTGCCCTCCCACTCCCAGCTGCTGCCCCTTCCACTCCAAGCTGCTGCCCCTTATGCTACCAGCCACAGTGGTTGGGCTTGCCCTCCCGATCCCAGTCGCTGGGGCTGGGCTTGACCTCCTGATCCCAGTCTCTGGGGCTGGGCTGGAGCTGTACTTGCCCTCCGGATCCCAGTCGCTGCCCCTCCCCCGAAGCTGCTGCCCCTTATGCTCCCAGCCACAGTGGTTGGGCTTGCCCTCCCGCTTCTACCCGCTGGGGCTGCGCTTGCCCTCCCGATCCCAGTCGCTGGGGCTGTGCTTCCCCTCCCGATCCCAGTCACTGGGGCTGGGCTTGCCCTCCCGCACCCATCCCATGGGGCTGGGTTTGCCCTTCTGATCCCAGTGGCTGGGGCTTGGCTTGCCCTTCTGATCCCAGTGGCTGGGGCTTGGCTTGCCCTTCTGATCCCAGTGGCTGGGGCTTGGCTTGCCCTTCTGATCCCAGTGGCTGGGGCTTGGCTTGCCCTTCTGATCCCAGTGGCTGGGGCTTGGCTTGCCCTTCTGATCCCAGTGGCTGGGGCTTGGCTTGCCCTTCTGATCCCAGTGGCTGGGGCTTGGCTTGCCCTTCTGATCCCAGTGGCTGGGGCTTGGCTTGCCCTTCTGATCCCAGTGGCTGGGGCTTGGCTTGCCCTTCTGATCCCAGTGGCTGGGGCTTGGCTTGCCCTTCTGATCCCAGTGGCTGGGGCTTGGCTTGCCCTTCTGATCCCAGTGGCTGGGGCTTGGCTTGCCCTTCTGATCCCAGTGGCTGGGGCTTGGCTTGCCCTTCTGATCCCAGTGGCTGGGGCTTGGCTTGCCCTTCTGATCCCAGTGGCTGGGGCTTGGCTTGCCCTTCTGATCCCAGTGGCTGGGGCTTGGCTTGCCCTTCTGATCCCAGTGGCTGGGGCTTGGCTTTCCCTCCCATTCCCAGCCACTGCACCTCTGCTGCCCCTCCGCTCCCAGCCACTGCCCCTCCCGCTCCAAGCTCTGCCCCCAGCAGCTGCCCCTCCCGCTCCAAGCCTCTGCCCTTCCCCCTCCAGCCGCTGCCCCTTATGCTCCCAGCCACAGTGGTTGGGCTTGCCCTCCCACTCCCATCCCCTGGGGCTGGGCTTGCCCTCCCCATCCCAGTTGCTGGGGCTGGGCTTGCCCTCCCGCTCCCATCCCCTGGGGCTGGGCTTTCCCTCCCACTCCCAGCCACTGCCCCTCTGCTCCCAGCAGCTGCCCCTTCCGCTCCAAGCCTCTGCCCTTCCCCCTCCAGCCGCTGCCCCTTATGCTCCCAGCCACAGTGGTTGGGCTTGCCCTCCTACACCCATCCCCTGGGCCTGGGCTTGCCCTCCTGATCCCAGTCTCTGGGGCTAGGCCACAGTGGCTAGGCTTTCCCTCCCGCGCCCAGTCGCTGCCCCTTCCCCTCCAAGCCGCTGCCCCTCCCGCTCACAGCCGCTGTGGCTGGGATTGCCCTCCCACCTCCCGCCTCCCACCTCTGCAGCCTTGGCTCTTTTTCTGTCCTCCTGGCCTCTACTTAGCTCCCTTCTGTACCGCTTGGCCTCCATGTTGTCCTCAGTCTTCGCTCACAGCTGGTATATGCAAATTAACCGCCATCTTTTAGCTCCTATAATTGAAACATTGTATCTTTTGGAGCTGTTGCTTCAGGAGCTCAGAGCTGGCTGCAGCAGGAGGGGAACCTTGGCTTTCTCCATCACCAGGGCAAGCAAAGCTCCTGTTCGCTTCAGCTGCATGGCTGCTGGCCGCCATCTTGGTTGGCAGTTAATTTGCATATCGCCCTGATTAGCCAATGGGAAGCGTGTTGGAGGTACGGTTAATTACCATGTTTGTCTATTATTAGATAGGATAATGTAACATCACTTATTAATGTAACATCATCTTTAACTAAAATTTAGAAAATGTATGTCATAGAATATAAAAATATATTATCAAAATTAACAAGATATCAAGACACATAATTACAACACTTTAAACAATGTCTTTCTTTTACTTTTAAAAACAATTATATTTACAAGCAGCAAATTTTAAATGTGTTCCCATTGTTGCAGCAATATATCCTCAATTATGAAAAATTAGAGGCCCAGTGCACAAATTTGTGCACAGGTGGGGTCCCTCAGCCTGGCCAGTGATTGGGACCGATCGGGGCCAATCAGGGCCGTCTTGTCCCAGTCTTGATCAGGGCCATCGGGGCCAGCCAGCCAGACGGAGGGACCGCAGGAAGTTGGCCGGCTGCGGGAGGTTGGCTGTGGGAGCACACTGACCACCAGGGGCAGATCAAGCATTGAGCATCTGCCCTCTGGTGGTCAGTGTGTGTCATAGTGAGTGGTTGACCAGTCAAAACCGTCACTTAGGCTTTTATATATATAGATTGAAAGCTAAGGAACATAGAGAAGAGAAGCTTCATAATCAGCTTGCTCAGAGACCAAGGTTAACATGTGATATCTTTCCTTTCAGCCTTTCCTCTATATACATTTTATTTTATTGAACTTTTTAAAAATTTATCTTTATTGTTTAAAGTATTACTGATGTGCCCCATTTCCCCCCATTGGTCCCCTTCACTCCACACCCACCCCTCCCAATCCTCCACCACACTATTGTCTGTATTCATGGGCTATGCATATATGTATAAAAAATGTCTCTTAAAAATGGTGTCAGAGAAAGATGTTTCAGGTGATATTATGAAAAAGTATGGCAACATAATTCTGTTACTATTTAGACTGTTTCAGAACACAGAAAAGTCTTATGAAGCAGAAAAAGATTTATCCAAAACTGTTCAAAACAGCATATAAAAGTACACCATATTGCAACTGTGTTTAGCACTATAGATTTGAAGATCCTAAACACACACACACACACACACACACACACACACACTACCAATTTGTGCCTAGTATTATGGTAAAGAAGCGACATAACTTCTTGAAATGGACTGAGTCCAAAAACTTCAAGGGCAATTAATTGCTTATATTACATTAATCTATCATATGAATATAGAATTAATTGTTCAAAAGAGAAAAACCATACGAATATCTTGAACGTTTTTTTTTATTCTGGGATTTATTTACCTTCTATGGCTGTCACTGGAGCCGGCTTTAGCTCTGAGGCCTCGGCTGCTGAAAGCAGGTTTCTGGGCTTTGTTTACCTTCTGTATTTGAAACTTTGTTGCGACTCCAGCTCTGAGATCCCAGCTGACTGAAAGCAGGTTTCTGGGGTTTTGTTTAGCTTCTATATTTGCAACATTTCTTCTTAGAGAGTAGCTCAGAGCCCAGCAGCGGCAGGCGGGGAACCTTGGCTTCCTCAGTCACTGGAGCAAGCAAGCCTCCTCACGTCAGCGCTTCCTCAGTCACTGGAGCAAGCAAGCCTCCTCTTCACGTCAGCTGCCTGGCTGCCGGCCGCCATCTTGGTTGGCAGTTAATTTGCATATTGCCCTGATTAGCCAATTGGAAGGGTAGTGAAGTTACAGCTAATTACCATGTTTCTCTTTTATTAGATAGGATAGGATAGAGGCCTGGTTCACGGGTGGGGGCTGGCTGGTTTGCCCTGAAGGATGTCCCAGATCAGGGTGGGGGTCCTGCTGGGGTACCTGGCCAGCCTGGGTGAGGGGCTGATGGCTGTTTTCAGTCTGGCCACAGCCGCGGGCTGAAAGCAGGTATCTGGGATTTACTTATCTTCTATAATTGAAACTTTGTAGCCTTGAGCAGAGCTCAGGGCTGGCCAGGACAGGCGGGAAGCTCGGCTTCCTCCATCGCCGGGGCAACCCACGCCTCCTGCTCGCTCCAGCTCCGTGGCCCTCGCCATCTTTCTGACGGAGTGACAGAGTGAGGGAGTGATGGTTAATTTGCATATTACTCTTTTATTGGACAGGATGTGATAAAGAGGTAATATGCAAATTGACCATCACTCCAACACATAAGATGGCCGCCCCCATGTGGTCAAATATGGTTGCCACAAGATGGCCAGCAGGGGATGGTAGTTGTGGGCAGTCAGGCCAGCAGGGGAGGGCAGTTGGGAGGAACAAGGCCTGCAGGGGAGGACAGTTGGTGGCAATCAGGCCTGCAGGGGAGGGCAGTTCAGGGGGGGACCCAGGCCTCCAGGGGAGGGCATTTAGGGGTGACTGGACCAGCAGAGGAGGGCAGTTGGGGGCAACCAGGCCTGCAAGGGAGGGCATTTGGGGGCAACTAGGCCTGCAGGGGAGGGCAGTTGGGAAAGACCAGGCCTGCAGGGGAGGACAGTTAAGGGTGGCCAGGCCGGCAGGGGAGGTCAGTTAGGGGAAATCAGATGGCAGGGGAGTAGTTAGGTGTTGATCAGGCTTGCAGGGGAGTGGTTAGGAGGTGATCAGGCTGGCAGACAGAAGCAGTTAGGGGCAATCAGGCAGGCAGGCAGGCAGGCAAGCGGTTGGGAGCCAGCAGTCCTGGATTGTGAGAGGGATGTCCCAGATTGGAGAGGGTGCAGGCTGGGCTGAGGGACACCCACCCTCATGCATGAATTTCAGGCCCCGGGCCTCTAGTATAGGATATGCATAACCCATGGACACAGATAATAGTGCAGTGAAGGTCTGGGAAGGAGCGGGATTGGAGAGAAGGGGATTAAGGGAGGAAAAAAGGTGATATCTGTAATACTTTCAACAATAAATAATTTTTTAAAAAATAATAAGGCAATATCACAGCCAAGGGCCACCATTTTAACTGAGCAACCCTAGTGACAGGAACTGAAGGAGCAGCACAGATTGTCCCTATTTCCCCTCCCCCTTTCCTTCTCTGTTTGACTTCCTAGACCCCTTACACTCCACAATCCCAGTCCTACCATGTCTCAGAAACAAGAAGAGGAGAACCCTGTGGAAAGACTGGCAAGGAGAGGCAGCAAAAGTACTTTGACTCAGAAGACTACAACAAGGCCAAGATGAAGAATAATCAGCTGCCAAGTGAAAGACCAGACAAGAACCAGGTGACTGGGGACCATATCCCCACCCCACAGGATCTGCCCCAGAGAAAGTCCTCACTCATCCCCAGCAAGTTTGTGGAGCAACCTCGGCCCCTCTTCTCCCCTTCCTCACCCATTGGACTTTTATATAGCAGGGAGCAGGCCTAAGTTGCAATTGGGCCTCCCTCTGCAGTAGGCGACTGGGCAGGCCAATCAGGGGACAGCTCTGGCCGGCAAGTGGCCAGCCCCACCCCCATCAACCTGCCGCTACACCAACCTCCCTCTGTGGGAGGCAACTGAGCAGGCCCATCAGGGGATGGTGTTGGCCTGATACTGGCCGGCGAGCGGCTGGCTCCATCCACCCCGATCACCCCTCCACTGCTGCTGGTTGCCACCGCCCCCCCACCTTACGCCATCCCCTCCCTCTGCTTGCTGGCACGCGCCTTGGCTGGCCTGGCACTGCCTGCTCACCAGCCCTGCCCCCCGCTGACCAGTCATTCCACTGTTCAGTCAATTTGCATATTACACTTTTATTATATAGGATAGGCAGGAATGGAATTGGTACCTAGATAGAGAACTTCTCAGCTTGCTAGCCAGCAATGACTGTGATTCAGCTAGGGGCTGCTGAGAGGCAATGTGTGTTGAAGAGGGGCTCTGAGTTCATTTCTTCTGTTAAATTGATATTTCCACACCCTCACTGTAGCCCAGAAATAGGAAACTAGGATTGAGTAATACTGCAAACTCTCTTTTTGTTCTGTACAAGACACTGGGAGACATGATTTTTTTTTTTGAAAGAGAATATCTCAAAATTGGATAGTCTAAGCCTTGGGAATAATGTGGCAGGTTTAACATCCAAGGCTGACATTGTTGGGAAAGGTAGATTGAATGAGCTCTATTTTCCGTGCTTCTAAGTGTTTTGTCTTAGGCTGCTATTGCTTCATGTTTCCATTATGGCAGGTTTATAAAATCCTGAAAAAGAAAAACTGATTTGCTTACCTAAACTACAATGCCCACTTAACCTCCTTAGTCAGTCTCTAACAGTTTTCCCTGGCTCTTAATGTAAAGATTGAAAAACATTATGTAAAATGGTCTATCTATCTATCATCTATCTATCTATCTATCTATCTATCTATCTATCTATCTATCATCTTCTCTCCCAGCATATTGCTTTTGAAAGCATTGTGGGGTAGTGGAAGGAGCACTGGTTTAAGAGTCAAGATATCTGTTTTTGGGTCTAGTTCCAGGTAGAAGTGATATGTAACCTTGGTCAAGTCATTTAGCCTCTCAGGTTTTATTTCATCATCTGTAAAATAGAGTTGAATATGGGTAAGATTGATTATGATTTTAAAATTCTGCAACTGCCAGCTGAAAAACTCTGCTATTCATTGTAAAACTAATGAGACAGGCCCATCAGTGAGCTGCTACTCAGGGGAACCATTTGAAGATTACATGGAGAGAGAGGAAGTAGAGATTCCAGGGCTGATAATTTCAGGCAAGAGGGACTCATAATTATCATGGTCTTAGGGTCAAGAAAAAAATTCTAAGAAATTAGTCATGCAAGTTCCTGCCTCTGCCCAACACACTTTTCTGGCCTTCAATCTGCCCCTCTGCTGCTAAAAAGGCTGTTCTGGCAACTGAGCTGTGGACCTGAGGAAACATGTTAAGTCTTGCTCATATGGAGGCCCATGTTTCTGATGTAATCAGATGCCAGGTGTATTGTTAGTGAGACAAAAAGAAAAGGGATGAACTGAGCTAACCTCTGGGGCTTAGTGCTACAGCAGGGCTGGAGTAGCATGTTCTTAGGAGATAATTCAAGTTGGAGAAAGCTGGGAAAGGTGGTTAAGGAGAAAGAAAAGGAGCATAGAAATCTCTGCCTTCTAGAGCTCAGTAACCCAGCTCCTGTGTGATGAGAAGAAGCAATGCTGATTTGTGAATAGGTGGAGGAAAAGGGTTGCAGTTGTCCAGCATCTTCAATCTAGTTATCACTAGCTTGGCCTGAATCTTACTGGATGCAACCTGCTAGTTATGACAGAGAAGGTCAGGGTGAGAACTAACTACCTGTTCAAGAGAGAAAGATTCCATAATCTTCTCTTGCCCTCTCACAAATTCTGATAGGCCAAACATTTGGCCCAATGAGAACGACTGATGAACTTGATGATGGTGCATGGGATGGGATGTGTATATACTTCTCTCCTGACCAGCCATTAACTTTTCAGGCTGTCATTCAGATTGGATAGGAAAAAGTTGGTGAGCAAGGAATGGAGAGAGCAGGATTCCTAGATATCTTGGCCCCCAGACTCGTTGACTGTCACTTGTAATTGTATATAATTTTTGTGTTTCTTGTTCCATTTCCTCATGCTGTCTTCCTTAGTCTAAAGTCCATGTGGGAAGGGGAAAATGCCAAACATCCTTGTATAGTTTCCTCAACTGTCCCAGCCATGTTGTATATAGATATGTCATGGTCTTTCTCTTTAACCACCTTTTCCAGCTTTCTCCAACTTGAATTATATATATACAATTTTGTAAATAATAATAATAATAACAACATGTTACTAAATAATGAATGGACTATGAGATCAAAGTTACCTTAAGAAAAATAAAAACAATCACACAACAACCTCAAACCTATGGGACACATCGAAAGCAGTCCTAAGAGTGAAATTCATAGCAATATAATGTACCCCAAGAAGCAAGAAAAATCTCAAATAAACAATATAATTTTTTGCCTGAAGAAACTAGAAAAAGAACAACAAAGTCCAAATTGAGTATAAGAAAGAAAATAATAAAGATTAGAGCAAAAAATAAATGGCATAGAGACTAAAAAAAAAAAAATACAAAAGATCAATGAAACCAAGAGCTGGTTCTTTGATAAGATAAACCAGATTGACCAACCTTTAACTAGACTTATCAAGAACAAAATAGGGAGTAGAGCCACATAAATAAAATCAGTAGGAGAGAGAAGTTACAACTGACTCCACAGAAATACAAAAGATTGTAAGAAAATATTACAAACTATATGCTCACATATTGAGCAATCTGGAAGAAATGGATAAATTCTTAGAAACATACAATCTTCCAAAACTGAATCAAAGAATCAGAAAATCTGAATAGGTAGACAACAACTAATGAAATTGAAGCAATAATTTAAAAACTCCCAGCAAGCAAAAGTCCTGGACCATATAGCTTCACAGGTGAACTTTACCAAACATTCAAAGAAGAACATCTGTCCTTCTCAAAATATTCAAAAAATTTCAAAAAAAGGAAAACCTCCCTAGCTCATCTTATGAGGCCAGCATTATCCTGATTCAGGTAAAGACACTACTAAGAAAGAAAACTATAGGCAAACATCCCTGATGAACATGTTACTAAAGATGCAAAAATCTTCAGCAAAATAGTAGCAAACATAGTCAGCAATATATTAAAAAGATCACACACCACAAACAAGTGGGATTTATTCCTGTGATGCAAGGTTGTTACAATATCTGCAACTCAATTAACATGATACACCATACAAAAAAATAAAGGATAAAAATCACATGATCATATCAATAGATGCAGAAATAGCTTTTGACAAAATCCAGCACTTATTTATGATTAAAACTCTTAGCAAATTGGGTATGGGAACATGCCTCAACATAACAAAAGCCATATATGATAAACTCACAGCTAACATTATACTCAATGTGTTAAAAACAAAAATTATTTCCCTTAAAATCAGGAACAAAAAATGTCCACTTCCCTACTCCTATTAAATATAGTACTAGATGTCCTAACCATAAGCAATTAACAAAAAAAGAGTAGTAAAAGGTATCCAAATTGGAAAGGAACACGAAAGACTGTCATACAGTAGTATATAGAGAACCCTAAATATTCCACTGAAAAATTATTAGAACTGATAAATGAATTCATTAAAGTAGCAGGATACAAAATTAATATTCAGAAATTGGTGGCATTTTATACACTAATAAAGAACAATCAGAAATGGAAACTACAAAACAAACAATTACATTTACAATTGCATCAAAAAATGAATAAAATACCTAGGAATAAATTTAACTAAAGAGGGAAAAGACCTGTACTTAGAAAATTATAAGGCACTAAAAAAAAAAAAAGAAATAAAGGGAGATACAAATAAATGGAAGCATATACCATGGTCATGGATAGGAAGAATTATCATAATTAATATGTTCATACTACCCAGGCCCTGGCTGGGTAGCTCAATTGGTTAGAGTATTGTCCCCATATGCCAAGGTTGCATATTTGATCCCGGTCTGGGCACATAAAAATTCAACCAATGAATGCATAAATAGTGGAACAATAAATCTCTCTCTCTCTCTCTCTCTCTCTCTCTCTCTCTCTTTCTCTCTCAAGTCAATAAATAAAAATTTTAAAGAACAAAATGATCACACTACCCAAAACAATCTATAGATTAAACACAATTTCTATCAATCTACCAATGACATATTTTGCAGAAGTAGAATACATAAATCCAAAAACTTATATGGGACCAGACCAAAAAAATCTCTAATAGCTCAGCAATATTGAGAAAAAATAACAAAGTTGGAAGAATCACGCTACCTGATATCAAACTATACTACAAGTCCATAGTAGTCAAAACATCATGGTACTAGCATAAAAACAGACATACAGATCAATGGCACAGAATAGAGAACCCAGAAATAAAACCATGCTTTCATCGTCAATATTTGACAAAAGTGGAAAGAACATACAATGGGGTAAAACAGTCTAGTCAATAAATTAGTACTGAGAAAATTGGACAGATACATGAAAAAAATAAAACTAGACCACCTTCTTGCACCATATACAAGAATAAACTCAAAATGGATTAAAGATTTAAATGTAAAACTCAAAACCATAAAACTCCTAAAGGAAAACATAAGCAGTAAAATCTCAGACATTTCTCATAGCAATATTTTTTTTTCTCATATGTCTCCTCAGGCAAGGGAAACAAAATAAAAAATAAAAAAATGGGACTACATCAAACTGAAAAGATTTTGCACAGCAAAGAAACCATCAATAAAACAAAAAGATAACCTACTAAGTGGAAGAAAATATTTGCCAATGATACATCTAATAAAGGGTTAATATCCAAAATTTATAAGGAACTCATACTACTTGACACACACACAAAAAAACAAAAACAAACAAACAAACAAAAAACACAAAAAACAATAGCCCTGCCAGTGTGGCACAGTGGTCGAGTGTCGGCTTATGAACCAGGAGGTCAGGGTTCGACCACATGCACAGTGAGAGCAAATGCCTGGGTTTGGGGCTCTATCCTTAGTAGGGAGGTACAGGAGGCAACCGATAGATGATTCTCTCTCATCATTGAAGTTTCTATCTCTCCCTCCCTCTCCCTTCCTCTCTGAAATAAATAAAAAGTAAAAGAATATAATTTTAAAATGGGCAGAGGACCTGAATAGACACTTCCCCAAAGAGGACATACAGATGACCAATCTATATATATAAAAATCCAGCGACAATAACACTGTAACGACCAGAACAACTGGTCGCTATGATGCCCACTGCAGCCAGCAAACCTGCCCGATCTGGGGTGAGGAGGGCTAGAGAGAGATTTTAAAGACATTGAAGATCAAGTGACCTCCACTGTCTGGATGAGACCAGGTCTTTCTGTGTGAGAATCATAAAACAGAGAATGGTGGAGAGCTACAAAGAGGAACTCATGAAGGGGAAAGAAAGAATTAAAAAGAGACAGAAAAAGAAATAAATCACATGCATGTTGCTATTCTCTGTTTCTGAATATTCAGATTAAATAAATTGCAAGGGTAGTGACCCTATGCTGAGCTCAGAACAGCTAACCAGAAGAACATCTGTGATGGTGCAAAAGTTTTCTCTGCAATGTCCAATGTGGCAGCATTGGCACATAGAGTTGATGCCACTTGAAATGGGGCTAGTGTAACTGAGGGGCTGGATTTTAAATTCATTGAAATGTAAGTAGGCTCATCTGGCCAGTGGATACTGTGCTGGATAATGCAGCTCTAAAGATGTAATGATGAGGAAGGCATATTCCTTTTTCCCCTGGTTTTCCATGCAAAGTCATTCACTGGGCTGGGCACATATACAAGATCCAGGATCTCTGTGATACCCTAGTGACATTAAAACAGTAAGGCCAACATCCAGGTCCTAGTGGATCAGAGGCCCACTTGAAAACAGAGTGAAGACAGAAATCAAGATGGCGGCATAGGTAAACACCGGAGATTGCTGCCGCAAACAACCACTTCAAAAATACATCAAAAAGACGGAACGGACATCACCCAGAACCACAGGAAGGCTGGCTGAGGAGAGATTCTTCAACTAGAAGGAAAGAGAACAGCATACCGAGGCTCAGAGGAGGCGCAGTGTGGAAAATACTCAGGTGCGGAGGTGCGCGCGCAAAGCGGGCTGGTGGCTGAGAGCGCGGTTGTCGTTTTCGGTCAGGGGGGAGTCTCAGACTCTGAGCTCCAGATACGGGTGAATCGCTGGGGACTCAAACGGGAGAAGTGGGAGTGTCTGGCATCAGTTGGAAGGCAGCTTTCTCTCCGAGGTTTGCAGCGGTTCCTGGGGTTCTGAGAAGCAGAGCCTCTGGGAACAGGACTGAGGGCACCATAACGGCTCCCTCCGCCCGCCCTGTTGAGCCCGCCCCGCCCAAGCCCTGCGCAGAGCCATTTGCCAGATCGCCTCAGGCAAAGGCTAGATTAGCACCTCCCCAGAGGACAGAAGTTTTCCGCGGCAGACACAGCTGATTCACACAGCCAGTCGGCCTGGTGGTCAAATCCCTCTAGTATTAACTACAACAATCAAGGCTCAACTAGAACAAGACTGCGCACAAAGACCACTAGGGGGTGCACCAAGAAAGCATAAAAAATGCGGAGACAAAAAAACATGACAGAAATGGAGGATATAGAGCTAAAAATCGCAATTTTGAGGGCTTGCAAAAATGTGCTAGAAGCTGTCAATAAACTTGAGGAGAGAGTCACGAAAACTAATGAGACCCTCGATGCTATGATAAAGAACCAACTAGAAATTAAGCATACACGGACTGAAATAAAGAATATTATACAGACACCCAATAGCAGACCAGAGGAGCGCAAGAATCAAGTCAAAGATTTGAAATGCGAAGAAGCAAAAAACACCCAACCGGAAAAGCAAAATGAAAAAAGAATCCGAAAATACTAAGATAGTGTAAGGAGCCTCTGGGACAGCTTCAAGCGTACCAACATCCGAATTATAGGGGTGCCAGAAGAAGAGAGAGAGCAAGATATTGAAAACCTATTTGAAGAAATAATGACAGAAAACTTCCCCTACCTGGTGAAAGAAATAGACTTCCAAGTCCAGGAAGCGCAGAGAACCCCAAACAAAAGGAATCCAAAGAGGACCACACCAAGACACATCATAATTAAAATGCCAAGAGCAAAAGACAAAGAGAGAATCTTAAAAGCAGCAAGAGAAAGAGACTCAATTACCTACAAGGGAATACCCATACGACTGTCAGCTGATTTCTCAACAGAAACTTTGCAGGCCAGAAGGGAGTGGCAAGAAATATTCAAAGTGATGAATAGCAAGAACCTACAACCAAGATTACTTTATCCAGCAAAGCTATCATTCAGAATTGAAGGTCAGATAAAGAGCTTCACAGATAAGGAAAAGCTAAAGGAGTTCATCACCACTAAACCAGTATTATATGAAATGCTGAAAGGTATCCTTTAAGAGGAGGAAGAAGAAAAAGGTAAAGATACAAATTGTGAACAACAAACATGCATCTATCAACAAGTGAATCTAAGAATCAAGTGAATAAATAATCTGATGTACAGAATGAACTGGTGATTATAATGAATCAGGGACATAGAAAGGGAATGGACTGACTATTCTTGGGGGGGAAAGGGGAGTGGGAGATGCGGGAAGAGACTGGACAAAAATCGTGCACCTATGGATGAGGACAGTGGGTGGGGAGTGAGGGCGGAGGGTGGGGTGGAAACTGGGAGGAGGGGAGTTATGGGAGGAAAAAAAGAGGAACAAATGTAATCTGAACAATAAAGATTTAATTAAAAAAAAAAGAAAACAGAGTGAAGATCATTGCCCAGAAAAAATGTGTGATAGACACAATTATAGCTGGAATAGCAGAGGGGAATAGAACACACACTTATGACCCCTGAATCTGGATGAGAGCCTGGGAAGAAACTTAATTCATCTAAGGCCCAATGGACCTGGTCACATGAGAAGGGTTTTTTTCCACACATGAACAAGATCCCAGTCCAAGGGTGTATTTATCAGATGTTGCCAAAGGCTGAACACTAGGGTGAGGAAACCTTATAGATGACACAATCATTGCCCTTGCAGGGCTTGCCCATGACCAGGATTGCTGTTCCCACAAGTGGGAGGACACACAGAGAGAGAGTCTGGGCCTGAGAATTCTAAGATACTTTCAGAGAAATTCAAACTGATGTCCTGCAGGTTATAAAGAGAGGAGCTAGGACCACCTGAACTCTAGGTTCTCTTCTCATCTCTCTACTAAGCTTGCCTGCAGTGGATCCTGTGCCCTCCCCACTTCCACTGCAACTAGAATGTGCTGAAGCAGCTGCCCAAACCCTTTCAACTGTTTAAATATGTTTCTGGGCCAACCTTTCGCCAACAGTGTCTAGACAAGGACTGGTTGTAAGGTGACTTCCAGAAGCAGGTGAAAAGTGGTCTCTATCCCATGAGACAGTGCATTGAAATTGAGAAAGAAATGACCTCAGAGCCTGTGAGTCTCCAACCCAACCCTGAAGATTTATTCAAAGAAACCCAAAACATTAATTTGAAAGAATATATGCACCCCTATATTCATTGCAGCCCAACCCTATAGTCCATCCATGCTGAACTGTTTCCTGGCCAGTCTGCATTGGAGAAATGGAGACCTGATTTCTCTTTTCTGCTTCTCACCAATCTCTGTTGGTTGAAATTGCTAGAGTCATGAAAGAAAGTGCATGGCATGTCACATGGGTAAATGGAGAAAACAAGAAATAGGAAAGAAGCTCTACTCCAGACTTGTAGGGAGTCATCCTTGCGGTGGTCATGCCAGCCATAGCAGTATATCCTGCCTCCATCCCACTCAGAAGGAGCACAAATACTGCTGTATGGACAAACAACCATGGTTAGGCTCAGGTGATAATGCTCTACTGATTCTCCTGATCTCAAAACTTTGGGACTTCTCCCCCTCACATGGCCTGGTGAACCTAGTGTCTTCCTTTTGCCCTCCTAAATTGTTTCCATCATAAAAGCCCTCCCTAGGCTCTGAGTACTCATCCATGGAGTCCACTGGGTAGCTGTCTCTTAATTCTTAGAGCCTCCCTATTGATGTTATGAAACTATGATTTGGAGATGAAGGATTTCTAGGACAATCTGGTCATGAGAAGGAAGTTTCAGGGGTGAACAAGTGACATTTTTCGGTCCAGCAGTCTAACTTTGTTTTGTGTGGGCAAATAAATTCCATTCAAATACAACTGTGAAAATTTTACATAAGTGGAATAATGTTAAAATATGGGTAAGAGTTATGTCAGCATCATGGCAGCATGAGAGGACCTCCAAGTCTTTCCTCTTGATGTCACAAGTTGGACAGTTATAATTCAACAAAGAATTCCCTACTCAACATAAAACATGTATGAGAGATCCAAGCATTGAGAAATCTGAAGGTGGGCTATCAGAGCAACAGAGGACATGGAATGGCGGAGAACAAAGATGGGAGCAACAGACACAGTCCGGCACTCACCTGGCCCCAGCAATGCCATAGTGGTGAAAAGTCAGAGTACAACCCCACTGGAATGTCCTGAGAGGTAGAGGCATCTAAAGTTCCTAGTGGCCGGTACACATTGAAGCTAAACCCAGAATCAGAAACAGGGGAGTAGACAGACGGTGGTGGAAATCGACAGGCCACCATCACCGAACAGACAAAGCCACAAAGGCAGGAATCTATCCCCCTCCCTTTCCCATTGTGCTCTCATTATTGCAACGCTCATTTGGCTGATCACAAAGGTGCAGAGGCAAATTTTCAGCCTGGGGATCTGCATTCATGCAGTTAAACCCACTGGAAGAAGCAGAGCCATAGACAGGAGAGCCCATCTAACCACGACCACCACCACATCACAGCAAAGCCTGGTAGAGTAAGTTGTAATGGTACAGAAAGCACAGGTTCCAGTTACAGAGAAGTGGCATCAGGAACACACAGGCCAGAGCCCCATTATCTGCCTCATGAGCATAGTGCCCTGAAATTGAGGCAACCAGGTAATAAAGAGGACTCCCAACACCTTAGGGAATACAGGACATTTCCCACAACCCAGGCAACACTATCCCAGAAGTCCTGAAAGTACACCTAAGACAAAACAAACTCTTCTTCTATAGCACCACATTCAGGAAAACAAAAGAAAGACCTCTATTTATCAACCTGCTAAACAATAGAAACAAGTACCAAAAAAAAAAGGAAAAAAGAAAATTTTATTTCTTCAAAATGTCCAGACAGAAAAATAACCTATCAAATAAAATGAATAACCAAAGTATCAAGGAAGTACAGAAAGAAAAGAAAATATCTCTTGAATATAAACTTAAAGACATGGAAGACTGTGATTTAAATGAAAGAGAATTGAAGATTGTAGTTCTGAAAAAAACTCAATGATACAACAAAATGAGTACTTAACCAAAGAAACTGAAACCATAAAAATAAAAAAAAAAACACAAATTCTGGAGCTGAAGAACTGAATAAATGAGATGAAGAATGAACTGTTGAGCTTAAGAAATAGACCAAACCAGATGGATAAAAGAATAAGTGATATCAAAGACAGAAATCTAGGAATGACTCGGGTGGAAGAAGAGAGAGAATCTAGAGTGGGGAAAAAATGAAACAACCCTACAAGAACTGACTGCATTAGAAAGAAAAATATAAGCCCTAAGTGGTTTGGCTCAATGGATAGAGCTTTGGTCTGGGGGCTCAAGGGTCCCAGGTTCGATTCCGGTCAAGGGCATGTACCTTGGTTGCAGGCACATACCCAGTAGGGAGTGTGCAGGAGGCAGCTGATTGATGTTTCTCTCTCATCGATGTTTCTAACTCTCTATCCCTCTCCCTTCCTCTCTGTAAGAAATCAATAAAATATATTTTTTTAAAAAAAGAAAGAAAGAAAAATATAAGAATAATGGGTATGCCAGAAGGAGAAGAGAGGGAGAAACAACAGCTTATTCGTACAAATAATCAATGAGAACTTCCCAAACCTACAGAAAGAACTGGACCCTCAAATCCAAGAAACCTAAAAACATCTTAGGCAGAAGGACATCTGTAATATTTTCAACAATAAAGATAAATTTAAATAATAATAATAAAATAAATAAAAAGGCCTTCTCCAAAACATTATATTAAAGCTGTCAGAAATTAATGACAAAGAAGGAATTCTCAAGGCAACCAGGAGGGGCATCAGATTTTTCAGCAGAAAACCTACAATCTAGGGGAAAGTGGAATGGAATATTCAAAATATTGAAAGAGAGAAATCACCAACCAAGAATAATATATTCAGCAAACATATCCTCTAAGATATGAAGAAGAAAAAATATATGGAAGAGAAATAATGGCTTTTCCAGACAAACAGAAATTGAGGGAGCTAACAACCACAAGACCTGCATTTCAAGAAATGCTGAAAGTTTTTCTTTACCTGAAACATGAAAGGCAAAAGGATACAAAACTGTAAGTAAGATGATTAACAGACATAAGCAGGAAATTGTAATCCTTGTTCAGAATAAGGCATTAAACACTGAAATATTTTTTTTTAAAAAAGGTTAAATGAGGTAAAAGCATTTTAAAAAGACAATAGCTATTGCAATTTGGAAATAAACTCACAGCATAGAAAGTGATAATTTGTGATGACATGACAAAAACATAAAAGCAGGAGGGATGAATTTGCATAGGTGAATGGAGAAAAGATATAATCAGAAGTAAAATGACTGTTACACGTATGAAAATTTTGTTTTACATAAACCTAACATTAACCACAAAACAAAAGTCTAGAGAGAAACCAAGATGGCGGCATAGGTAAACACCTGAAATTGCTGCCTCGCACAACCACTTCAAAAATACAACTAAAAGACAAAACAGACATCATCCAGAACCACAGGAAGGCTGGCTGAGTGGAAATTCTACAACTAGAAGGAAAGAGAAAAGCACACTGAGACTCAGAGGAGGTGCGGAAGTAAAGTGCAGAGGTACGGAGGCGCACGCAGAAAGGGCTGGCAACTGAGGACACGGTTGTCTTTTTCAAACAGGAGGGAGTCATAAGCTCCCAACTGCTCTGAACTCCAGTTCCAGGCGAGTCTCTAGGGATCCAGACTCATGCGGGGAGAAACTGGACTGTCTGGCATTGGTCGAGGTGCTTGCAAAGATTACCGTGGGACATTGAGACCCGGGGCCTCTTAGGGCAGGTCTGAGGATCAGCCATAGCTGTTTGCTCCAACCTGTTGATTCCCTGAGACCCCGCCCCACCTAAGCTGTTCACAGAGGCTTTTGCATATGAAAGGCCTGGCCCTTTGCAATCTGAAAATTACCTAACAAACTGCAGCTGGGTCAGAGAGACCCAGAACTTCCAAAAGAAGGCCCAAGACCCCACAGCAGCTTGCATTGCTTCACAGCTGGGCCTCATCTGGGCACCTCCAAATCCCAAACAAAGAAGAGGAATCTGCTGATCTCTCCATAGCTCCTGCTGGGTAGCCTCAGGCAGAGGCTAAATTAGCACCTCCTTAGAGATCCAAGAGCCAGTGTACCCAGTGGTCAGAGTGGGACCATCCAGATTACAACTCCTCAGATCCATAAGGGACACACTCAGGGGGCAGACTCAGTGAGCACCAAAGCCCCACTGAAACAAGTCTTCCCCATAAGGGTGTCTCCAGCGCAGAAGTTCTCCCACCATAGGCACAGCTGATTCTCACAGCCAATTGGCCTGGAGGTCAGTTCCT